>NW_026294447.1:6942500-7390000 GCF_007827085.1 Peromyscus californicus insignis | reverse complement strand
ATATAAGTGATAAACTAGGAAGAACAAATTTGAGACACTGCTAAACCACACAATAAGAAAGCTTAACCAGGAGGGTCATAAGTTAGAGGTCACGTGGGGCGACATAACAAGACCTCATCTCAAGCAAAACAAACAGAAACAATACTGGAATGATAAATAGGATGTTTGCTGTGGGATGTTCTGTATGCTGTGAATGTGTTGTTCTGATTGGTTGATAAATAAAAAGCTGATTGGCCAGTAGCCAGGCAGAAAGTATAGGCAGGATAAACAGACAAGGAGAATTCTGGAAAGTCGAAGGCTGAGTCAGCAGACGCCATCCTGCCATCCAGGGAGCAGCATGTAATGGCACACAGGTAAAGCCATGGAAAATGTGGCGACATATAGATTAACAGAAATGGGCTGAGTTTAAGTGTAAGAGCTAGTCAGTAGTTAACCTGAGAGCTAAAGGCCATGCAGCCATAATTAATATAAGCCTCTGTGTGTTCATTTCAGTCTGAGCCACCTTAGAACCTTGAGGACACAGGAGCTGGGTGGGCACAGGAAAACTTCAGCTACAGATGTTGTTGATACTCCTAAATTAGAAGAAACTGTGTAAACCTCTTTCCTCTCAATCTGTAAGCTTCTTTGGTATCATGCCAATGAAAAATGCAGAAGAATCATTTGGGTCCTATTTGGTTGGCTTCTGGATATTGAGGACATGTGTGTCGGATCAGAGTTACAGGGTGATTTCCATGAATCAATTCCAATCCCCCTGGCAGTAATGTCCAATTTTCAATTACTTGAGCCAGAACTGAGTTCTTGTAAGTCATCTATCAAAACAAGAATCTGGCTGATAACACTGACTGCTGCAGAGGTGCCTTTCATGAAATAACGACTTTACCTACTCATAATCACAGAACTGGAGGGAAAGTGACATGATTGAAAGCAAAACCCCCTGTTGTTTTCTCTCCAAAAGTCTTTATTTTCCTTGCCAAGAGAGAATACAATAGTGGCAACATAATGCCCCATCACCAAAAACAAAATCTAGTGTGGTGTTGATTTCATAGCTGTCAGCTCACAAGTCTTTACTCTTGCTAGAGTGTTTGATCAGATCCCTGGCCTTTCTTTGCCACCACAATGAAGGTAAGTTGAAAAGTCACTGAGAAATACAGAGTGAGCATTTGAAACTTTGGTTGCAAAAATATTGTTCAACTCAATGTGTAGTATGCCACCCATTAAAGTAAACATAAGCATTCCCCTCCTCTAGAGGGAAACCCTGCTGTGGGATGTTCTGTACGGCAAATGTGTTGCTAATTAGTCAATAAATAAAACACTGATTGGCCATTGGCTAGGCAGGAAGTGTAGGCGGGACAAGGAGGAGAATAAAGCTGGGAAGTGGAAGGCTGAGTTAGAGAAACACTGCCAGCCACCATGATGACAAACAGCATGTGAAGATGCCGGTAAGCCACAAGTCACGTGGCAAGGTATAGATTAATGGAAATGGATTAATTTAAGCTATAAGAACAGTTAGCAAGAAGCCTGCCACGGCCATACAGTCTGTAACCAATACAAGTCTCTGTGTTTACTTGGTTGGGTCTGAGTGGCTGTGGGACTGGCAGGTGAGAGAGATTTATCCTGACTGTGGGCCAGGCAGGAAAACTCCAGCTACAAAACCCACCAGAAGAAACTGCTTACATCTTTTGTGGGTTTTATCGCCTAGCAGGTGATGCAAGATTATGCTGGCATGTGGTTAGACTAATTTCCTAGCATTCTTGTAAGATTCTCAATATTATATTTAATGATATTTTCACTTTCAAATTTATCATAAATTTTATATTAAAGAAAAACAGGGACTGACAGAGTTATCTTATAATTAGTTACTTGGTTAGGAGTGCAAAACTTCTAGTTTATGTTTTTAATTTTCCTTTGCAACATTTTGATCTGAAATGCTGTCAGTGGAAGAAAAAAGAATATCCAAGATTTAAATTGGTCATTCAACTACTTTTTAATCACTCTATTGAAACTCATTAGAAAGAATAGTGTTCTCTTCTTAGACCGTGTTCTGAGGTAATACCATTTGGAAACTGTATGATAAGATTACGGGTATCAAGAGAAATAGAATTCTGTGATTACTCATTAATTGGTATTATCTAATTAATTAGCTTACTGACATCTGAGATTACAGATAGCCTTAATTATTGATCTTATAAATAAGAATAATCATGGTCTGATTAACACTGTGATGATCTTTCATATGACAAATAAATTGTATATTCTCAATATCTTTACAATGAGCAAATCTAAAGGGAAACAATATAATCCTTTTCACATGTAAAAGTCCTTCTTCAGAATCATTGCTGGATTGGCTGTAGAAATGCCCTTGGACATGAGTTTATGACATCCATGTCCATTACCTAAAGTAGACGATTTTTTCAAATGCAACCCACTCATATCTTCTAGCAATTTAAATGAACTCTGGATCATTTATATTAGCAATATAGTTGAAAGCATATATAAAAGTTGTTATACATTATTGCTTAGGGAATAATGACGAGAAAATATATGCATATGTATAGAGTAGATGTGATGGTTTTCTGAATATTTTGGTCCTAGGTTGGTTCAATCCTCAGAACTGATAGATAATGAATAGCCAACTTCACTTATATTTTAGCATGTATATGTCTGTCTAAAATATTTCTGAACGTGGGAATTTATAAGTAGTTAGAAATTACTCTTTACTGTTGTATTTATAAATAAACAGAACTTTCTCTTACATGTTTATGGAAACATAACCACATTTCTCTTACATGCTTGTAGAAACATAATCGTACGTGATCAAACAACTTCATTTTATGTATAGTATTCAAACATTGTATATAATTTCTCAAAATATAACCTACACGCACATGCATATACAGAAGCATGCATGTGCAAGAGGTTTGAGAATACTCAGGAATCAAAAATTACATTGTATTTAATTTTATATTTAATTCAAATACTATTTCAAGATTGTTTGAACATTGATAAAGTATAACAGGAATCCAGTAACTGGATAAATTTGTAACTACAGAAATTTTAAATAAGTTGCCAAAAAGTAATTTAAGCCAAATGCTGAAATTCAGTTTTCAAAAGGACATATAACATGTAAGGAAATTCAATGTCATAGTACTGCCATTTTTAATTTGACCATTATTGCTATTCAATGGAATATTAACATGCAATGTCTAGCGGACTGCTATCATATATAAATTCAGTCCAGTTGTGACTTCAGTAATACCACCACATTATTCTGAAAAAAATTTAATCTTTGCAAAACTGTAACTTTTGTAAAGGAGGATTCTCATATAGGTACAAGAATGACATTTTGTTTGTTAAAGATTTTTTTCCCAATGAGGTAACCAGAAAAAATTAGAGCTTGTTCAAAAGAGAATGTGAACAGCAGACACACTTATAGATATTAAAACAAATGTCCAAAGAGAGGAAAAACTTTGCCTTGGTCATAGGGGTGTGTGTAAGGCTAAATACAAGTATATTCCACAGCTATGGTTAAGAATAATGTTACACTGCTTCAGAAACCTGTAATTTCTGGAGATGCAGAATAGTCTATAGAATTAGACTTAAATACAATTAGATAGATACTCTAGGAGTTAGATCCCTGTTATTTTCACAGAAGCATATATTTTTCTTATAGCTTGACTGATGATACCTTCTTATAAAATGTTTTACATTGATGATTACATGTATTATCAGAATAATAGCATTATTAGGTTATTTGAATTACTTTGATCTATATGATTAATTTATTCCTGCCAAATGGCAAAATAAATGATGGGTATGAAAATGAATGACATTGTGTCAGCATCATCGCTGAGAGATGAGCAACTGCGTCACATTCTAAACAAGCATGAAGAGAGACTGGAATTAAATAAAATCTACTGTTTCCATGATCCATGTGTCAGATGGTTGTTTCTAAGTAATAAGAACCAACAGATATCTAAATGAAACAGAGATGCCAGACTACAGAGCTCCCTAAGAAAGTCCCATAAACATCATTATTCTAAGATTTCTGAGGACTTCTATGAGCTGGGAAAAAGGAGTAGACCATCTCTGCAGAGCCACCAAATCCTTGACTTTTGGTAAAAGACTTAAGGAACAGAATGAATGATTGTGTGCGCTCTATCTTAGCCCATCCCTTACTAAAGTTAAATGTTGAAATATTAAATCCACAAGAGATATGAGTATGGAATCCGCAGAAATCAAGGTTGGTGCCCAGATCAAGAGCTTGCCTCTGTTCCTTCTCCTTCAGCTCTCAACAATGTAAAGTCACCTAACCCACTGTTTGACTCAAAGCATACTTTCAATAAATAATTTGTGAATGAAAGAATAAACGAATAAGACACATCTGCTCTGATTGTGATGTGTGCTTTCTCACTGCATATTCCACATGTATGAATATGGCCAATGGTTGCCCTTGCTTTATTTGACCAAGTTATCCTCAGATCCCAAACAGCAGTTGTATATTATGTAGCAGAGAGGACTGACTAATGTCTTATCAAACCTAGTTTGGAAAATATCTGAAAAGCAGAACTTTCAGGTTCATGTTGCTCCCTCATAGTGCTTCCTAACATGCTTTTTACTTTAAATATTATCAGAGTGGATCCATCTCTAAATTTACATTGAAGATTAGGAGATGATCCGCAGTAAAGAAACTGGCTTGCCTTTGGACTACAGGAATTTTAAGATGATGAACCACATCATGGCAACCACGGTTCTCTACATGCCCTGCATTTGCAAACAATCCTTGATGTCCCAACCCCATGACTTAACTTATGAGCCATGCTATATTTTTTTAAAAGAATCAGACTATGAAGTCAGAACTTCTGTCTAGGCAGAGTTGACATTTGAGAAAAAAGTGTGCTTTTGGAATATGACCTTCATTTTATTATATTAGTGTTAGAGAAAATCAGATTGTCCACTGACCCACAACAAATCATGTTGGCACCTGGTGGCACATTAAATAATGTTAGAATATTAATCTTCATGCAGTTTTAGGGAAGACATTTCTGGATATTGATCACCATAGATATAACTCACTTTGAAAGTCATCCTGTGAAGAATAATATATCCATGAAAAATAACCCATTAAAACTTCACCATAACTTCAACAGAAATAAGAAAACACAGCCACCTTCAACCTACACATCCCTGAAAAAACTATCCTGCAGTAGGGCAAAGATATGGATGCATGTAATAGGGGAAAGCATTAACAGTGGAGAAATTACACGAAGAATCTGGACAAATACAAATGCTTTCTTTAATTCCTAGAACCACCTTACCTCTGTCCCATCAGGTTCTTCTAATATGGGAAATAAATCGTGTTTCTTTCCACAGGAAATTAAAATCCACACTTTTCCAACAGACAACAATGTATATTCCGTTGTAATCTAGAATTGTATTTTAAATCTAGGGGTAGCTGGTTGAAGCACACATGGTCAAAACCTGAGTTGAAGGTTTTGCAAATGTTCAGGAAAGACTTCCTGAGGAGTTTGAACATCCCGTGTGTCCATAGAGGAAAGGTGATTAAAAATAATTCAATAGATCTGGAGGAGGGACTCTGGGAAAAGGCAGAGAACAGTGGAAAAAGACACAATAAAGAAGAGGCAAGGAAAGATTGAAGAAAGGAGTCTGGGACAATAGCCTTGACAGGTTCAAATGAAGAATTCAGGGAGTGCAAGCAGAAAGCCAAACTCCTAAGCGCTGTGCCCAGTCACATACTGGAAATTCTTGTCAGAGGCAGAAGGGAAAGGACAAGTCAATAGAAGAAGAAGGAAGCAAGATGACAAGGAAAATAAGGGCAACAAGTGAAAGCAGTGATCACTTCAAAATATCTGGCATTTATTCGTATTTTGGCATGGTAATTATCTACCAAAGCTGAAATTACGGTATTCCTCTGTGATTCACCATAATAGGCATAGCCAGGTGCATTATCTGTGTGCATTCTCTTTCAGGAAAAAAAATAAGACAGTCATGGATCTGGATGTGAATTTAAGAAACACAAATAAGCGAAAGCCCTCCCAGTGATATTTATGCAGTGGTCCAATCAAAATTGCATAAATTACTGAATTCAATTGCCAGGAGAAAGGGGTTAAATTTAATACTGCTAGACAGCTAAGCAGCTGCTTTTATGATTTAAATAAAAGCGAGCTGAACCCTTGCTGTCAGCTCAGTGATATATGACTTGTTATGGGATGTTTCCAACCTTCACTTCCATATGGCCGCCTACACATTAGGTAATGCTCCCTGCCTCCAGTGCAACCAGCTTTCCAGAAAACATCTGGGTCCCATTCCTGCCCTATTAGCTGCACCAATGCCTCCTATGAGTACAAGTGATTCATTGGACAGTGTCCTTCACTTCAGGATCAAATTAGGAAATCTCATTGATAATTTCATCATGTTTACACCAGAGATACTATATGCAAACATGGCATTAGTTCAGTCCATAAATTTTCTTCACATTCTGTTGACACTCATACAGATAGTACATTTAAGATTAATTAAATGGTTGGAAATATAAATGTTTGTGTGTGTGTGTGTGTGTGTGTGTGTGTGTGTGTGTGTGTGTGTGTGTATGTATGTATGTATAGGCTATTCCTAACTGGATACATTATTTGTCTTGCTTCTTTCCTTAGTAATAGGAACATCTGCACAGCCCACTTTTCCTTCCTAAAGGGACAATCTTCTGAAAAGTGGAATCTTTTGCATAGGGGATAAATACGACTTTGTTAACATCACACACATGAAACAACCAGTACCCTTTTAATATTTCGTCTCAGAGGTAGCAATGCTTATGGGGAAATGAACACACAGTGTAAGATACTTACTATTTGAGCTTTAGGATACCTTGCTACCCAGTGACCCAAGCTCTCATCTTGTAATGAGGCGGTTACCACACAAGAATCTGAACTGTGCTGGATACTGCTCTGTAGATGGTATGGGGAAAATCTCTGTTCACACTTTACACTTGGTCAGTTTTGCAATTCCCAATAGTAATTAAATGCAAACTGTATTCCCATTGTATTATTTCATTAAACCCAAATTAATGTTGCAACTTGGAAAATCTGCAAGAGTCCACCATTTTCAGATGCTGAGTCCACTTAGGTACAAATGAACTTTATAATAATTTTTGCTCTTCCCATTAGAAGATGCCAATGGCGAAGAAAAATGAAAAGGAAGAAGAGACGTAGCAATCAAGGCAAATCTGGAACTGACCCCAGGCGGCTGAAGAAGCACCTGTCAGGAGTGGTGGGAAAAACCGAAGTGTTCATTTTCCCCTCCGCACAGCAGAGAACAAAACCTTCGCACCTTCTGCTCAGGGGTGGGGCATTAAATTCATACCGGAATTCATAAAGCTCATTGAAAAGAATCTGCTCTGGCAAAAATCTGTCTATAATTTTTCCTGCCTGAGCCAAAGCAATTACAAAGGCTTTACCTGCAGGTCTCACAGGAAAGTTACCTTCCTTAGGCCAGATCTGGGAAGCAGCCAACACTTGGCATGAAAGATGTAGCCCCCGCTATGGTGTGCAGGGCTCTTTACCATATTTAAATTCCTAGTCTGGGCAGCTTTGTTCCTGAAGCTCATTATCTGAGGGTTCATGATGCCAACAAGGGGCTCCTTGGAAACACTCCCACTCTGACTCCACTGCAAGGCTGCTTACTCCCAGCTCTTCCCCTTTACACCCTGCCCAGTGTCCTATCTGTGATGGTCTACTCTGGTCTTGACCAAAGGGCAATTAGAGAAAGGAGGGGAAGAGTAGCAGCATGCCTTAATCGCATGCCTGAGGCAGAGGCAGGGGGATCTGCGTTGATAGAATGCCTTTGTAGTTTAAGTAGTGAGTTCCTGGACAGTCAGAGTTAATGAGACCTGTCTCCAAAACAACAACAATAATAAAGCAATAAAAACAACTTGTTTAACAATTCAAACCTCTAAATAGAATAGATTGGCTGATTATGCTTCTTTTTCCCTGCTTCAGTGTTCCTGGTGATAAATCAATGTGTTCTCAGTTTGTCCTCAAACATGCCTTAGGAAATTTATATATATATATATATATATATATATATATATATATGACATTGCGAAACTGAGATATATATGATATTGAGATCTATCAAATCCTGAGCTTTCTTTCAACATAACCCATATCTTGCATTATATTTTGAGGTAGCATTTGTTCAGACAAAAACATCCTCTAAAATGCCATAGCATATGCACAAGTTTGTATCAGAGTTTAGTCAACAGTTTTACATAGTAAACAACACCAGTCACTTGACATCTTTCCTAAGGTTAAGCAGTTTCTAGTGGAGGTGGTCAGACTCAGGATTGGAATCTAGATCTCCTAAGCATGCCTAAAAAAATTGCAACAACAATGTTGCCTGTCTTGCAAGTTTCAGTGAGGGTAAATGAAAGGTGATTTATTCCCACACCTATTTCTCCTCTTCGCACCACACTTCTTGCTATATGAAAGTGGTTGAAAGCTCTGTAACTTTGTGGTTCAAGGACAAGATGATGAAGTGCCCAACGCAGCACCAATCTCACAACCAAAACAATGCACTAGGAGTGCATGCTTTTATTGCTGACTCAAGAAAATTCCAAATGGTATTGCAGAAAATACAATGTTTTCAAATACTTCTTTTTATCATCTTTTTCTCCCAGTGTCATATTTGTGATAAAATGGTATCCCAACCTGCCCTTTCCTGATTTTGCTTTGTTGGTTTCTTTATTTGAGATAGAGTCTCATGTAACCAAGACTGCCCTAGAACTGGCTGTGTAGACCAGAGTTCTGCCTGCCCCTACCTCCTGGATGCTAAAATTAAAGACATACAGCAGCTGGTTCAGGTAAGTTGAGAGAGCATGAATGTTAGTGGCTTTGTTTGTTTTTTTTTCTTTTGTGTTTAATTAAATTATTAAGTAATTTTTAAAAACTCCTGTTCTGCCTGCTGAATATTTACTTCTCTTTTCCTCAACTGTCCAACAGATCTATTCAATGCAAACTCTCCCTTCCCATCCGCATGACAGCCACTTAAACCCTCTTTATAGAAATGACCCTAGAATCTGGCTGGCAACTTCAACCTGCTCCTTGCAATGGCAATAAGGGTGTCACAAATATCATATGTCCTTGAAAAATAGGATCATGGATGCTCCTTGACTTTCTCTGGCTTACAGACCTTGGAATAACTGAACACTCATGTGTCATCAATTTCCCTCCATCTTTCACTCTCCTTATTGCACTTGTTCTGCTAGCCACCGTCTATGAATCACATAACAACATATCAGAACACCCAAGGAACAAACGTGTAAGCCTGTCATTCTGATTGAATGGATGACCAAGATATTTGTGGAGGAGCTGGGAGTGATTAGCTAATGAATACTGCTGAATTTGATGGAGAAAGGAGCTCCACCTTGTCACTGAGAATATTGATTCGGTGCTAAACTTTGAAGCCTGCGACACAGCTGTAAAGTGAATCTACATCTGCCAACAAGTAAAGCTAATTGAAGGAATGTTTCCCTGATCAAATTGCTCCATTTACAGACTAGCACTTCAGTACCTCACGAGATCATTGTAATAGCATTAATATTTAATAGTAAACATGCAAATCACACATAACTATACTAAAAATTTTCACCTGGTACGGTCTTTCACATAATATGTTATTCTAACAGTAATAAGCAGGAGCAAAGAAAATGAACCTAGAAGACAATGCCCAGGTGTTTTAAGGGAAAAGTTAACATTGCATTGTAAGGAACATTGCAGACTATAGAAAACCAAGGCTGAAATGGTCGCCATCCATCAACAGCTGATAGATAAGGAAAATTTGAATGCTTATCAAATGAAATACTACTCAACGCTAAAGAACAACAACACTAAAAATTTGCATGAAAGTGGATGGGCTTCAAATACATTGTATTAAGTGAGGTCAAACAATCCCAGAAAGAAATGAATTGCCTATTCTTTCTCACATATGGAATACAGAAAATTATATATATGCTTGTGAGTAGAGTAGAGCATGAGGAAAAGAGAAAAAGAAAGACTAAATAGGAGGGGATGAGGAGGGACTAAACGCAGGTAATGGACATGAGAATGAAAGAGGAAACAAAGCTAGTTGTTTTTCTATTTCTAACTCTGTCGTGGATTTTTTGTTTGGATGATGGATAAGTGCAGAAAAGCATATTTCATGCTGAAAGTATAAAATTTAATGTGAAGCCTCATCGCTTCCTTTCCAAATGCCAATTTTAACTGTCTTAAAGTTTGTTGGGTTGTGTAAACTTTGGACCTGCCTACTCTGGGTGTGTGACATTTTTATTTCTGCAGTTTTTACAATAATAAAGTTTATACAATTAAAAAAGAAACAAATACTTCTTATTTTCATATCAACTGTTCAAAAAAGTAAAAGAAAGAAAAAAACAGCAAGAAATTTAAGAGAAAAATCAACGATGGAAGGAAAGAAGGAAGCTATTTGCAGATGTTTCTGTGAGCATTCTTTATTAGATCCAACACTATTAAATATGACAATCTTATTAAAATGCAGAGGGTGATCCAGGTACAGCTGTGTACCCTTGCAATTCCAAAACTAGTGAGTCTGAGTTGCCCATTTGAGCTACTAAGTCAGACCTTATCTCAAGAAGCCATGTGATAAGGAAAATACAATAAAATAAAATGTATGGGGAAAATGAATACATCTAGAGTGTCAACCACAGCCTGGTGTGTGTTTGCTTGATTAGATATTAAGAAACTATATTTTTAGAGTTTGGGGCAATGGTTCTGTGGGTTAAGTGACAGGTCTACAAGCACTGAGAGCTGAGTTAGGATCCCTGGAAACCAGAGAGAGACCAAAGACTCCCCAAAGCTCATTATCTGTCAAGCCCAGCCAAACATATGGACTTCAGGTTTAATGAGTGATCCTGATTCAAAAACAAAAGGGGGAAATAATTAAAGAAAGATACATGATGTCTGATGTCACACTCTGCCTGCTTGACTGGCATAGAGTAAAGGAAGGGGAAGAACAGGGGGATATTTCTCAGTGGTTACAGAATATATTTTGGACAGACGGTGGTGAAGGTAATGCAGCATTTAGAATATATTCCATAGCCTTTCAACTGTTTAAGGTAAAATCCTATTATGTAGACTTTGCTACAATCACCAATAAAACAGAAGCCAGGCATGGCAGGCAGCTCACACAATGTAATGCCAGCACTTGAGAGGAAAAGTCAGGAGATCCTGAGTTCAAGGCCAACTTAATCTTCATATAAGACCCTATTCTCCTAAGAAAGCTAAAAATAAAATTTCATAAAGAAAGGTTTAATATAATAAAATGTTAGGGCAAAGAATAGCAGCCAACAGAAAATAAAAAAGAATTAGCAATAACAACAGCAATATACTAAGCAGAAAGCCTTGGTTTCCTAAACTGGAGGATCTAAAGGTTCCACTATTGATTGTCAGTGGGCCAGAGAGGTAGAAGACAGACTTACAGAGGCCAGGAAGTGTAATTTACTGGGTTTAGTCCCTGCAGGGTGGAAGTAAAGCAAGGACAGAAATGGCTATAACAATTAATAATCGCTTATTAACAATTAACACACACAGAGGAAGCTGCTGTCACGTGCAGCTCGGGACTTTTCAAAGGATTCTGATAAAACATACTATGAGGATTGTAAACCATGTGAAAGAAGGAGAGCTCAAAATAGGCCTTCTCCTGGAATCTCGTCACAACTGCAAAGCTCTGGACAGGGGAATAAATGAAATCCTTCCATCCACTTGTCTTCTTCAATCCCTGAAGTCTTACGTTAATCAAGTAGAGAGCCCTGGAATCATCCAGTTTGATGCTAACCTTTGCATTCCTCAAAGGAGACGTAGATGATTGATCACTGCATGCCTAGGACTTTACTCTGTGTGAGCAATCATTGCTCCCAAGGGCAGAGTTTTCTCATATATTCCTCAGCTTCCTTACACTGGTGTCTCATCTATTGTACCCACACATAAATTATCTGCAAAATTTGACACACAAGAACAGTTTACACAAAGAACAGTACTTACCAACATACTCCCACTTACAAAGAGCATCATGGGTCCTATTGTTTTGTTTTCCCTTCATATACTATAAACTTCTAAAGATTTGGTCTACAGCAAGAGTCAGCAGCTTTTATTGTCTGCAAAGGACAAGATAATAAATGTGCTGGCTTCTGTTGCAGCTACTCAACTGTTCTATAGTACTATAGACATGGCTCAAGGCAATTCGTTCTTTAAAGGGAGTGGTTATGTGCTGGTAATCCTTCATGTACATTAAAGCTTGAACTTGTCATTGGTGTCCCAAAATATCACTTCTGTAATTTTTGTATGATTTTGTATGTAATTTTGTATGATTCATACATGGGAAACCCATTCTTAGCTGACAAGTTGCTGAACCCTAGTTTATGATTATAAGTTTTATGATCTATCCCCTGCCCAATTCCCCAGCTTTAGCTGGTCTATCCTCCACTCTTATCCTGTAGTTTAGTTATATAGAGCTACTGCAGTTCTCTATATTTTGTCTGGCCATTTGATACCAATGCCATATTCATCGATTGACCTTCTTCTTTCTATGGGTTTTACAGACATGTCAAGGAGACTCTCCCCTGAGACTCTCCCCGACACTCTGTGAATTGACCTGTTCAAAAGTTCTCATATCTCTCCTGTCCTACAGTGTATGCACGTTTTCAAATGTGAGTCTCAGTCTATTGCAACTGCTTGTACAGTTTGCCTTCTTCCTCTTTGAGTCTTTTCTAAAAGAAGACAAAGACCACTACAGTACTCTCTTCCCCCAAAATATTACAAAATTCCTGGACTGTGCAAATGTGGAAAGAATGCTTGTTCCTCAAATAAACAAATAAAAAGAAATTGACTTTCTTTGTTTTAGCCGGTAAGTAACCACCACAAATCAATCACCACTGAATGTAGCAAGGCTCCTCTATCTACACACATACTAGTGTGTTTTGTTTGCAAAGTCCCAATTAAAAATCCACTTTGCAGTTCACAAACAACTAGAAGAAGTATTGGAGATGGATAGTTTCCTTAGTGGGGGCTTGAACAAAAGTGAAGTTATTTTGTTTTGTTTTCCTGGAGACTAATTTAATCTTTTTCTTGGAACATAGGCCCTAAAGAGGAAATAGTGATTGAGATTACAATAACCACCAATACCATAGACCCCTTGGGACATGCAGTTGGAATATCCGGAAACCACACCTAGTGGCTTTTTGTCAATTTATGTTTTTTTTTTTTTAATAGGAGGAAGTAATTCCTTTTGGAATGTAGTTTAAACCACCATTTTCATGGAACAAGTTAGTCAACAAGGCAATGGCGTCTGTTAGAAATCAAAGCCTGCATGATTTTCTTTTTAAAGATAAGTCAGAGAACTGTAAGGAAACTCTTTGTCATAATTATCTTCCTCTCTGCCTTGGTAAGCTCTACGGAAAAACACTGGAGATGTGGTTATTACTGGGAAGGACCAAGGAGCAACTTTGTGACAGCCTTCAACTGCATAGAAATGTTAAGGGAAGGGAAATGATACACTAGCCTTTGTCCAGAGCAACTTGAGCATTCCTAAGGGATTCAGGGTGTGTGGGAAAATATTGTCAGCATACAAAGCTTTAAAGCCAATGCAATGATTCCTTAAATGGAAGGAATAATGATGAAGGATTTTTAGAAAAAAGATCCTCTGCCAGGGTTGGGTATGAGTAATGCCCTGTCTAGAAAATTTCAAGAGAATTTATGCAATAACACCATATTAAAAAGAAAATTTTTGCACTATTTACAAATAGGACTTTATTATGCACTTTGGAATTTGAAGAAGAGTCTATAAGGTCTACATGCCTATTGACAAATTATTAAGTAGAACCAAAGGAAACATCAGTTGATAGGTAGCTGCAGAGGAGGATGAAGGCCCCTGTCTTCATGTGTCTGCCCAGACATCAGAAGTGATAAAACGCTATTCTCAGAACCTACCTTTGACATGAGAACAAGAAATAGGTCACAAAGGCTAACTGATTCCAGGACTGAAGTGTGCATTTCAATATCTTAAAGAAAACAATCATAGATGATATAATTGGAAGGTTCAATGAAATGAAAGACAAGGAAGGAATGGGCTAAGGATCTGTAATTCAAAGCTAAAGAGCCTAAGAGCTGTTGCTGTGACATTATCTACTAGAAGTTGTGCCAAACCGAAACTGGGAATCTAGTTAAGAGTTCACAGTGAAACCTCAGGCTGGAACATTTGATGGGCCTTGAACTTACATACCACTTTCTGTTTCATCAATAAAATTCTCTAAAAAACAAAAAACAAAAACAAAAATCCCTCCAAACACTATGATTAATTAGAAGAAAACCAAACTAAAGAGAAGAAGTACATCTTTCATTTAAAATTCAATTAAATGAGAAATAACGATCTAGAAAATAGAAATTGTGCAAATATCAGTGTAAAAAGTGAGTAACATCTGACTGGGAAATGGGAAGAAAGGGGAGTGGATCTAATTAGGCAGGGGAGGAGGAATAAATACAGAAGAAGGAGGAAGAAAATAAAATAACAGTAAAGATGTCTCAAAAGTCATGGAATCACACTAGAAAGATACATGTAATACATGCAAGAGTGTATTAGTAAACACGTAAAGTTTAAATTTTCTCACCTGGGCTGATAACTATCCAAGAGCCAAAGATCATCCAATAAAAACTTGAACACCTGGATGAAAAGTCCTCTTTAAAATTTTTGGTGAGAGTTTTCCAAGAGACTCTCCAAACATTACAGATATTGGGCTTGCTCTTAATTGCTCCCCGGAGGTGGAAGGTAAGTACTTAGTGCTTAAAGTACTAATGCACTTGAGACATAGGACCTAGACACCTCTGAGCTGGAAGTGACCTGAAAGCTTCCTCTCTAAGGGTACCAGAAGTCATCATACAAGCTTCCAAAGGAGAGAAACAATCCACAGTCCTACCCCACTCTGATATTCATAAACCACAGAAATGACCAGCATGACACTATAACCCTAATGGTATAATAGTAGCAAGTGTAACTTGGCAGTAACCAACAGCTTTCCAGTTGGATTAAGAGGTGCTCGAAAAGAGGGAAGCCATGCCTGGTACTGGGAACCTAGTCAACTGCTCAAGGATATTGAAGCCGTGAAACTTGGAGGAGAACGTACAAATAATACTTTACTAAACATGCAAAATCCCTAACTTCATTCTAAATATTTGTATTTATACTCACAGATGAATGTAGTGCTCACCCCTCATCAAGGAAGCCTCTGTAATAGGCAGAGATCACTACAGAAAACCACAATCAAAATGCAGAGCTGGGGAGCCCAGTCACCATAGAAATACCTGCAAAACAACCAACCCCTGCATCTAAGGCTTGGGAACATTATAGTAGAGGGACAAAAAGACTGTGGGAGCTGGAGGACCAGGGAGTTTGCTGTGAGACTGTGTCTCCTAGTAACCAGCACGGTGGACACAGTTTTTCCATCCACAGGTTCTAGATTTTTAGCTATTGCTTCTGAAGCTACTTGTTGTCAGAAGTAGATGGAGGGAGTGGAAGACCAGGAGCTCTCAATACTACATAAAGAATTGCAGGCACCAAAAAAAAAAAAAAAATTGTGAGCTGGAGAAATAGTCTTCCACAGGGAAGAGCACAATCAGGTAATTATCTAATACCAGATGGTCAACCCTGAAAAGATACAGACAAGTAACATAACATTGACTGAGCAGGTTATACTAAGAAATATATATAACCATGTAACAGTAATTCATATAAAAAGAGGCCAAGAATTTGAAAGAGAGAAAGAAAGTATATGGAAAGGTTTGGAGAGAGGGGAAAAAAGGGGGGAAATGATATTATAACTATACTACAATCTCAAAAATAAAAATAATGAAAATGATTAAATTATGATTAAAACAAAGAAGGGCCCTTGAATACTTCTTTTTATTAACACTGTGTCATCAACCTTAAATCTTCCTTGCAACTTAGAATTTCCCCAAAGTCTAATTTGCTACCAACTCTGTCTGCACATATTCACATCAGACAGTGGGGAGACAAGAAGGAGCTTCCAGAAGCAGCAGCTGAAATCCAGAACCTGTGGGTGGAAAAATTATGTCTACGCTGGGGACTCTTCGTTTTGTGGAGGGTCAGGCGTGTCTCAGAGTCTTCAAAGACCTTCCCACCAGAACAGATGAAAGCAGCATGAAGGAAGGGAGAAGAAGCTCAAATAAAACATTTTATTTTCATTTCCCTGTGCTCTTTTCATTGTTAAAAAACAGAAGTCTAGCTAGGATGAGACTCTACGTACAGTTCTGTGCCGGTATCAATCTAACACACTTACATGGATTATGCTATGGGGTTAGTGTGTCTCTCAAAGGTTCTAATAATAAAGATTTGGCTCCAGTGTGATGATGGGAGGTTACAGAACCTTAAAGCAGGACGTCTTCAGGTTAGTAAATAGTCTGCACTTGGAAGGGAGTAAGGTCATTTTGTGGATCCTTGAATCAGGTTTTGAGAGAGAAAATTACAAAATCCTGAGCGCAATCCCCACATCACTCCATCTTCCTATTTTACAATGTGTCTTCTCTCTGCTCTTGTGCTTTTATCACTGTGATGTCCCGGACATGAAGTTTTCACAAGAGCCCAGCTGAGGTCTATGCTACACTATATAACTGATAGAAATCTCTATTAAGCAAACTTCTTATCTTTATAAAGTTAACAGCCTTTGACATATTGTATTAATGGAAACATAGATATTTGGTTATCTAGACAAAGACTGTTCTTGCCTTGCAGATTAGAAAACATGTAGACTATCCCCAGAAGATACCAGGGATTTAAAGTTTTTTGTGAATGCAGAATGTGAGAGGTGTTATATAAACTTCTATAGTGACATCAAGACAAAAGTTAGGATGAAGATTTCTGTAGCAGGTACAAAATAGCCATATTTGCACTACAAATAAGAGTTATACATACCTAGATGTGTTTTTAGAGGCGTGTATGGAGACAAACAGTATTATCGGTCCCCTCAGTTCACCCAACCACAGAAAGGCTTTCTTCCTGAATATAGACCCATTTTCTTTCTAATTTCCCTTTCTTATGGTATTTATTTTTAAAAATGTGTAATTGTATCCTTTTACATAACCATTTTGTACAGTAAATTCCTCTACTTCTTTTCTTTTTCAAGGAGTCGGGACACATCTTTCGAAATGTGGAGCTTAAAAAGTAGGGTGTGCCATGTCATAGTTGGCTTGGGAAGAAGCTTAGTTACCACTAGGGACAATTAGCAAACAGCAGCCACCCTCTTAGAGACTTCTCCATAACCTCAGCCCTGTCCTCCTCATCCTGTCATTGCTTTAGTGGAACTGAGTTCTATTTGCTTTGCTCTAATGGTATTCTTGACACATGAACGATTTGAATAAATGCTTCTTCATTTTAAAACAAGTCTCATGAGCATTTCACTTCAACATTTACACATACACTCAAAAACACTTTCACAGTAGTCTTTTTAATCTTTAAGTATTAGTAAACTATTTTAATGTTACAGATATAATTTAAAATATAAAGACAAAAATACTACTTAAATTAAAATTAGTATCTTTAGAAATGGAAGGAAATTTAAAGTTCTGTTTTTCAAAAAATTAAAGTAAAAATTATGTAACCTGAAAAGAGCAATTTTCATTCTATAACTTGAAATATGTAAACTTATTTTATACAAAGGTCTTACACATTTGTATGGTAGTTAGACTAGAAATATAAAAGAATAATACAAACATATCAGAGAAGCCTCTCTTTTAATAGCATGTACCTTTATCACTGAGAAACTCTATTTAAAATTGTATGAATATGCACATTTATTAATCTACATAATTACTTTTCTTTTTTTAGATAAGTCTTGCTATGTAGCCATGGCTGACATTGAACTAGCTATGTAGACCATTCTGGACTAGGATTTGTGACTATCCTCCTGCTTTTAATCCTGAGTACATGGATTGTAGGATGTGACATCTCGCCTGACTCCCAATCTCTTTTTGATGTGACTGTCATTACCCTCTATTTCAGATGAGGACTTGCATGCTCCAGGGCATCATAGCCATACAGGTAACTTCAGTTCTGAGCCTTAAGTCCAGAAAGTGTGACTCTGTATGTAGATGCTGAACATATGTCTCCAAAGAAAGACTGTCAGAAGCTGTGTACACTGTTTAGACAGAAATCTCAACGACGGAGAGTGTGGCAATGTCTCTGAGAAGGGAATGCAAATTTGGAATTTGTTAAAAATTAGAGGTTTTGTTTAAGTCAAGACCTCAAAGTGGCATCTATCTTTATTAGGAAAATTTAAATAATAATCAAGATAAAACTATCAACTATCTGCTTATAAATCCCATCAAAACCAGTCAATCTGGATGCTCCTGTAATGGAATGTGAAGTAATTTGCCTGGTTGAGAGTCTCCAGAGATCAAAGCCAAGCTAAAGTTGCCAACAGAATAGGGAAGTCGTATTACCATACACAGTAATCTGCATAGCAGTGAGGTTAGGCATCTCAAGAATCCAATTTTGTATGGGGTTTTGGGTGGAAGATTCTAGAAATCTCTTGAGGGAACTATTGAAAATTTGAGTATTGATTTCAAAGTGGTATGCTGCCCAAATAACTTTTCAGACTGGTACTATATATAAATTTAAAACAGTACTTACTATTAATAAAGTAATTGAATTAACTGGAAAATTAATCATAGTATTTCATAAACAATTTAACCTATAATCCCTTAACTCTATGTAAGCATTTATTATAGTTATACATATTTATCATTACAAATTACAAATCTAGCATGTCCAGATGCAAAAAAAAATTATTTAAGAAACTTCACTTTTAGCCTTAACTATAAAACTTATAGACTTGGCTAGGCTATGTAAGAATTGGATATTTTTGAGTGTATATTTATTCATCCATGCATTTAAAGCTATTTTTCCAAAACAAAAACCATGTTCTTGCTTTATTATTTATTGTTATCCTAATTTATGGTGAAATAATAAATGTTGGCTTTGATAGAAATTTTGAAAAAAAAGAAACAAGTTTACTCCTAAGGCAGCAAAGCGACAGTAAAGGGAGGGTTAATTTAATAAACATCTATTTATTGATGTCTGCCTAAGTCGGACTTACCCATGCTCTTCACCTTTTCTATGTTTTATTTTCGAGAGTTTAACACATAAGCACTCTATTTACATCATTTCTATCCCTCTTTCTCCCTCCAATTTGCCCCCACTCCCTCTCAATTTCATCATCTCGGATTCTTTATTGTTTATACACACACACAGACACACACACGCACAACCTACTGACTCCCTTTAATGTTGTTCATATGTACACATGCTTTAAAAAGTAAAAAAGAGGGGGCTGGAGAGATGGCTCAGAGGTTAAGAGCACCGACTGCTCTTACAGAGGTCCTGAGTTCAATTCCCAGCACCCACATGGTGGCTCACAACCATCTGTAATGATATCTGGCGCCCTCTTCTGTATATGTAATAAATAAATAAATCTTTAAAAAAAAAAAAAAAAAAAAAAAAAAAAAAAAAAAAGTAAAAAAGATTGGGACATTCATTTAAACTTGCATTTTTATAAATAATGATGTGCTTTTAATACAAATACCTTCTATCCATTATTACAACATACTTATACTAAGGAAAATTTAAATGCAATTAACCATCTGTCTTTTATCTGCATACTGTCTTTACCGGGCAGCTTTCACCTGGAAAGAATTAAGAGGTACAAAGGCTAATTAGAATAGTTAGGACATACTTTTCTACCTCAGCTACTTTGTAAAATGTGGCTGTTTTTAATGCGTAGCTGAAGTGTGCTATGTAGCCAAGGATTACCAGGAACTTCTGAGCCTCTTGCTTTCACCTCCTAAGGCAAAACCGCAGGAGTTTAATTCTAGTTTATATTGTGCAGAGGATCAAACCCAGGCATTGTGCATAACACTCAAGTATTGGAACAACTGAGCTATATACACAGCCCATGGCTTGACTATTATGACACACTTTCCACTTACACTCTCTCATGTGCTATAATACTCAGCAGAAAACACAGCAAAATATCTTTTTATAGTGAAGATCAATCTAAGTTAAACTTTTAAAGGTTCAAAAAATCAAATGAAAGCAATGCTATGTGCAATATAAATATATAAATATCATCTTTAATAATTATATTATATTCATAGCCTAAGTTTCTAGGAGATACACTGGCATTGCATACTTTTAAATTATATATCATATGACCATTTCCATGGGATTTCTGAAATTTAAGCTATTACAAAAATGGAATAAATAAAAACAGTCTTATGACATTTTCAGAACATACAGGTACATGGCAAAAGATTGAAAACTTTTAACTACTGGTCAATCATCAGACGACCCATGTCATTTTCCCCAAGCACGTCAAGTGGTGTAACTTCTTTAGGCTATCTGGCCAGAAAGTATGGGAAGCAGAATTTAAAATATGTGTTTTCCATGTTTCTATGTAGTAGACATATTTCCATCTCTATGCCAGTTGAACCTAAATTTATTACATTGTGGACCCGCATGGTGTCGTAAGAAGGTGAATCTCTCCCATAAATCAGCCAGTCCTCATTAGGAAAGGTAAATTCCCAGAGATGCGTGCTCCCTTTGAATTGACTTTTCTTAAGGTATCAGGGGACATGAGAGGAGGATGTTCATAGTGTTTTATGGCCTAGGTAACAAGATTTGGAAATGAATCTGTATTGGTGAAGCATTGGAGAATTTGATATGATGCAACATTTTCCAGTTAGTGAAGTCCATTTAGGACCAAAGGCGAGGCTTAATAAATACGTTTTATTATTCTTGTTGAAAAATCAATTTTTAAACACATTTAAATTATTTTGTTTTGTGTCTGTGTGTGTTACATGTGTATGGAGATCGATGTACAGCATGTAGGAGTCCACACTCTCCTGTCACCGTGTCTCTGACGCCCTGTTATAATTGATTCTTTTACTGTAGATGTGTTGTGATCAGCTGGCCTCCTAGTCCTAACTTCATGCCTTCCTACCATGATGGATTGTGTCTTCTTAAACCAGTTTACAAAATTGATGGTTCTGAAGATCTCTTAGAGATTGAACATGGAATGTATTGGGTTATGTGCTTGAATACTTGGCCTGCAGATTATTGTTGGTTGGCCAAAATGTTGTTGTTTGCTTTTTACTCTTTTTTTTTTTTGTCTCTTTGGGGGCCCACCAACCAGCTCCTAAATAAATCACACATGGAGACTTATTCTTAATTATAAATGTCTGGACTTAGCTTTGCTTGTTGCTAGCCAGCTTTACTTAACTTATCCTGTCTAGCTTTTGCCTTTGGGCTTTTACCTTTCTCTATTTCTGTACACCTTTCATTATTTCTTACTCTGTGGCTTGCTGTGTAGCTGAGTGGCTCGCCCCTGATGTCCTCCTTCTTCTCTGGCTCTTTCCTTCTTCCCTCCAGATTTCTCATTCTATATATTCTCTCTGCCTGCCAGCTCTGCCTATCCTTTCTCCTGCCTTGCTGCTATTGGCCATTCAGTTCTTTATTAGACCATTGGGTGTTTTAGACAGGCCCAGTAACACAGCTTCACAGAGTTAAACAAAGAACATAAACAAAAGTAACACACCTTACAATAGTATTCTACAAGAGCAGATGGTTTGGGGTTGGGGCACAGCCTTCAGAAAGTAGAGGCTGGCTAACACAAGTGGGTTCCAGGAGGAGGGGCTTTTATACTTCTAAACTGGGCCTGCTTCTCAACTAGTTCTCTGCTTTGTGGTCCTGTCACATGCTCCTACTGGCAAGGGGTCACCCCAGCCCACCTCAACCATGATCAACTGTACCTTCCTAAACCAAAAACCAAATCAATTTTTGTTCCCTTCAGTTGTTTCTTTCAGATATTTCAGTCATAGCAAAAAGACAAGTAAATAATACAACTTCTACAGAAACCATCACTTTGGCTCTAGAGACCATAGCAAAGAGTTAAATTGATCAGTGAGCAACTGAATCATAAACAACATCATATAAAAATGTTAAGAGTATTTATATTTATTTAATAAATGAGACTTTTTAAGGATATGAAGGTTTATACAATTACTGCCTTCTTGATTATAGGCTAAGGCCTTCAGGGAAAATGTGACAAATTTAAAGTAACTGTGAGTAATATTCATAAAAATATTTCTTGGCATTTATTTTATCTATATTAGTAAAACCAAATGAAATAATTGATCTAGACTATGTAAATGCCAAAAAACTAAACATAACAGTAGATGCTGCTACACATTCACTAACTATGCCAACTTAAAATATAGAACAGATTTTAAATAGAAACCAGTGGATGTGGTGTGGGTGGAAACAGCTGAGAGGAATTCCTTATGTAACTTTAAAAACCTAGGCTTTATTTGGTACAAATAGTTAAATAGACCTTAGTGCAGAAAATGTCTTCAATGTTAATGATGAGTGAATGTTTGATCTCAAGGAATTCCATTTGCAATGCTCCTCACTAGATCAAAATCATCAGAAAAATGACCAACTTGAAATGCAAGGCTCACAAATTATCTTTTTAAGGATGGGCAGGAAGTGTTCATCACCACTGCTTTGTTCTCTATAGCAGAGCCTTCAGCACTGTCCTTTATCTATCATGTCATCACCTAGAGCAGTGTTCTCAAGCTGCGGGTGAAACGGCCCTTTCACAGCAGTCACAGATCAGATATACTGCAACCATAGTTCACATTGTGATTCATGAAGGAGCAAAATTACAGCTCTGAAGGAGCAACAAAGATCACTTTATATTTGGGGCCACCACCACAGGAGGAATTGTATTAATGATCACAGCATTAGGAAGGTTAAGAACTACTGCTCTAGAGACAGAGAAGAGCATCTGTTTAAAATTCATCAATTTTGGTTGCATAGAAACCTTATGAGCTTGATTTTCTCCCAGAATATAGAGCAGAAAGCTGAGTCAACACAGAGTCATCCATGCGGTCCTTGTTTTGAAATTTGGAGAAATCTCTGCATTTCAGCTGTTGGACTGTGCCACAGGGCCATGGACCGTGTCAATGTCATTGGACTCCAGGCTGAGTGTGCAGAGATCATGCCTGCAGACTCTGAGGGAGAGAAGTCACACTGTGTTCAAATGTGCCAACTAAGCTTCAAACTGCATTTTAGATATTTTAAGTAATAATATGAAATAATTTAGTAGTTTAGACAAATGAGAAGATATTAGCAGTCTTCAAAACTCCAAGAAAGGATAATCTGCATGTTTTTTCAGAGCATGCATATTTTCAAGTAAAAATAATCATCTTTTCTTCTACGTCCCTGATTCATTCATATTTGTCTTCTACTAATATCTTCATGAATAGCTCAGACCACGGATTAATGATTTCAATCCCCACCAGAACTTCGACTTTCTCAGCTTTGATATTCTTTTTGTATGGAATACTTTGTTTCCAAATTTCTACAAATTAATTCAGGAATAAAACTAACTCTCTTGAAACTTTTGCAACTCTTCTGAACTGAAAGTAATTGCCCTTCCCTTTTCTTCTTAAAGCATTTTGCTTAGAAATGCCAATCAACCATATATTAGAGGAGATAAAGAGTTTTATAATGAGGGAAAATGAGATACATACTTATTTAAATATTCATAAATACATAGATGGGATAGTATAAAACACATAAAGTAAGAGGGTATTAATAATTTCAATTGTCCCATTTCTATTAACTTGAATTTTAGAATCAGGAAAATATCTGTTTCATAATATACTTAATGTTTTTAAAGAATTTCATGTGTTTTGTTGTTTCTTCTGAAAATTCTCTTGTGTAAGTTTTTTTTTTAAGTTCCTCTGAAAGAAGAGGGTACATAATATACCTTTAATTATCTCAGACCATATAAATATAAATATATATATGAAATTACTTCAGATCTAACATTCACTCATCATTAACATTAAAGACATTTTTCTGTCCTAATGTCTATTCAAATATCCATACCAAATAAAGACTAGGTTTTTAAAGCTACACAAGAAAATTTTCTCTCTCATATATATATATATATATATATATATATATTTATGTGTGTGTGTGTGTGTGTGTGTGTGTGTGTGTGTGTGTGTGTGTGTATGTGATAATATGTGTGAGCGTGTATCCTCAACTTTGTTAACACATATACTTATAATGTTATAAGCAACTCAAAAGCATTTCCATTCTTTGAAGAAAGTGCTTGCACAATAAAATACATCAATGGTTGAGGTCAAACCTTCTTTCTTAATAAATCACTAAGACACAATAGAGTTTGTAGTTACTAAAACAGTGGTTCTCAACTCATGGGTCACAACCCCTTTGCAAACCTCTATCTCAAAAAAATATTTACATTACGATTTATAATAGTACCAAAATTACACTTATGAAGTAGCAACAAAAACAATTTTATGGTTGGTGGTCACCACATGAAGAACTGTATTAAAAGGTTGCAGCATTAGGAAGGTTAAAACCCACTGTACTAAAGCAATGAAAACATAATGAATTTTAATTGATTTATTTTCATAAAAATAACATTTATTCCAATCCCAGACTATGAGCATTTTAAAGAATGAAAACTTAAGCAGAAAATTCACCATGAACTCCAGGAACTGAAACTTCTGTATATATTGGATGCTATTGTAGGACACAACCCACTGAAAACATTTTTCTTTCTTATTCTTTGACTCCCATGGTAAGGGTCCTCCCACCCAATTACTTTCCTCTTTCACTAGATTAAGACTATCTCAGTCTGTTGCTGTTTGTTTTTATATTCCTCTACCTTAAGGTATGGGACTCGAAACTACATCGCATCACACTCCCCTTTGAATAGAGCCTGAGTTAGCCTGCCTGACTGAAAGGAGCCTGTGGCTTGGAGCCTTCTAAATTAGTCCTAGATCCCTAATTAGCTCAACAGGGAACGAAACAGCATTCAGCCTTCCATTTTTCTTGTGATCGTCCCTCAACTTGGCAAGACAGAGTGCAGCCCATGAGGCTCAGTAAAAATAAATCACTACCATAGAGGTATGGTGCACCATAAATATTCAAAACCTAGAACTGTGAACCCATGAATCGGAAGGGTTTCATAAGTATATCCTGAATTCAGATCATTTTATATATGTTAAAAAAGAGGAAAATACCACTACAATTACCCGTGACAATTTAACCACCTTCATTTTTCAGCTAATTAAGAATATTATTTAACTCTGAAGGACAGGACTAATTTCCCAGTACAGAAATAACATAAATGCCTCTTTTTTCCTTCTTAGGATTAGCACAAAATCCAGAGCTTAAAGGAATGATGGAGGAAGAGAAGGGAATCCCCAAAGCACTAACTAATAGGCCTGCATCCTATATATCATCATCCCTGGACAATCAGACACTCCATAAATGTTTCCATTGTTCATTTCTTTCATTGCACATACAATGAAACTGTCCACAATGATTAAGTGATGTCTCGCCACAGAAAAGAACAACATTTTCCTAGACTACATCACTTCTGCCTTTCTTTAAAAAAGTTTATTAAATGCCTCATCTGTTTCATCACAATCCCTCACTTACTAAAGATAAAGAAATCAAGCAATAATTCAAACTGCATTTTTATGGATTAAGTTTTGTGCCAAAATGATTACATATTTCAGCAATAGCTCTCTAAGGATTCTAGTTTTACAAAATAACTTCCAGCAGTAAAATAGATAAGCATTTGCAAGCAGACTAAGCTGCATCAGGTGCTAAATAGACATTTGTTTAGCTAATGAGTACATTTGCTCTTTAATATTCTGTTAATTAAAATGGCTCCGTGATTGATATTTTAGATACTGACAAAAATCTGTTCAAACCTCGTACCATACATACTTCAATAAAGTAGATTTTTTAATTGTCGATAGAGTTGATCAATAATAGCTCAACGAAATTTAATTGTGCGCCATAATTTACCATATTCTTCAGCAGAAGAGTCACTAGAAGCTTTCTGAAATTCATATATATTATATATTTAATGTATATATAGATACATAGACATGGATGTATATGAAAGAGAGAGAAGCTAGTGGGCTCCAAGGAATTGTCTCCATCCTCCCCAACTCCCCAGCACTGGGGTTTCTCACATACATGAACACATACGGCTTTTTCTGTGGATGCTGGTGACCTACACTTTGGTCCTCACACTTGTGTGGTAAACTTTACCACTGAACCACCTCTCCCACAGCCCTTGTAAAAATTATAATATAAAAGAGTCATATATCACCAATAAATAAAAATTGAAATAATCATTCTAGAAGACAGTTTAGCAAATTGTTTCAAAAATCTAGACAATAAACAAAGATGTGTAAGCCTTGACTCAATACTAGTCTGTTGTTAAAAATATAGGCTTAAAAAAGAATATTGAATGTAAGATGTGGGTAATCAGAATATTCATCTCTCATCGTACTGATTTTACTTAGTAAATTCACGAACAATTTAGATATACAATAATGCAGACAAAGGTAAATGAGTTTTTTAATAGATATAAACACTAATCAACCAATTAACATACTTCATAAAACTGTGTATCTATAGTCACAAAACATTTTCAAGTTGAAATGATCAATTGTAAAACTACATAAGTATATTATTGTCATTTATTTAAAGAGCCTATATACAAATATAAAATATTGGAGGATCAAAGATCCCAGTGTTGACTGATCTTGCGCTTGCTGGAAGGAACTACAGGTGAATCTTTTTTGATTTTTTTACATGTAGTAAATAAAAAAAAAAACTTCAAGGATCAAATGTTTTTTTGAAAGATGAGAATAACCAGAAAATTATTTTCAAATCATTCTATCTGAATAAAAATTGTTTATTAAAATATTTTGTTTAATTTGGATTTTGACCATATTAACTGGAATGTTTTTTTGTGCCTTATTTAACAGATGTTTGCAAAGATTTGGTTCAGAGTACAGCAAAATGAGTATGTGGAATAGATTATGGAAATGAATATTGGCAAAGAATTTCAATTTGAATGACAATTTCTATTAGATAGGTATAGTTCTGGTAAGAAAATCAAAACAGTTTCAGTACAATAGTAAGACCATGTGATGGTCCACAAGTTTTACCTCCTAAAGCCAGAAAGAAATGTGGTGTCACTACTGTGGTACATTCAGTTAGAATGAGTAAGGTCAATCAACAACACTTCTTATGGACACTGAATTTGAGAGTGCTAAAACACGTGAAGTCTATAGTTCATGTGTTATAGTTATTTCTATACCAAAATGGAGGATATATTTTGTAGACGTGTCAGTCAAAGATGAATGAACATGTAGGCACTATCATAATTCTGTTCTGCTGTATTCACAAGTCTTGACAGGTGTAAAGTTCAGATTTATTGAAGACATTAAAGGAAAGCATAAAACTTCTGTCTCTATAGGCCAGGCGGTGGTGGCACACGCCTTTAATCTCAGCACTTGGGAGGCAGAGGCAGGCAGATCTCTATAAGTTTGAGGTCAGCCTGGTCTACAGAGCAAGATCCAGGACAGGCACCAAATCTACACAGAGAAACCATGTCTCGAAAAAAAAACAAGAAACAAAACAAAAAAACAGATTCTGTCTCTATAAAGACAATGGCTGGACAGTGTTAAAATGACCTCTTGCTCTACCCTCTCTCTTTCCTTCTAGAACTTCCCACTCTGAGACCAGGAGAACATCTGTAAGATTCCTGGAAGGCTCATTCTAACAGATAAGTGTTGATTAACTTTGACAACTAATTGTTGAAAACTAATCTTTTCAATATTAAAAAGAAATATTTAAGGGTACCAAGTAAATTCTCAACATTAATAAAGACTATGGGACTATGAAAGATTCACCAAACATAATTTGAACACTGGTCCCCAGGGAAACCAAGAGTATAAAAGGTTCTTCAAGGAAGAGTTAATATTTAGCTGTATTAAAAACTTTCAGTCATTTTGTAAAAATCTACATAATGATTACAAAATTAAGCAGTTGGAAAGTTACTGCTGAATTCAACAACAATATGAGCAAAAAACGTGATAAGTTGAATAAAGCAGTGGGATTAGGAGTGAAGTGAATGACCTGGAATGCAGTCTACTCTAGAATGGAGGACACGTAGAGCAGCAAACAAAAATAGAGAATTGAGGGCGTGCTTGTTAATTAACACATTCCTGTTTATTATGAGAATATCTGCAGATGAGCAATTGATATGGAATATTTAATAGTTTGCCACTGTTTTCCTACTGGCCCTTACCTTTTGTGTAGAAAACAATGGGAATTTTAGTCAAGACAAAAGGAGAGTTGACAAGGTCATTTTGAAGCCTGATGTAGAAAGCTGTCCTTAGCTAAACAGAATGTGGACTAGGCTTAGGTTGTTGTAAGGAGTGGATATCTATATAAAGAGTTACAGAGATGAGAAGGGGTATTAGAGGGTAGTAGGATGTGAGAGATAAAATATATCTATTTTCCAACATTTCCTAAGCCTATACTCATGTCTAGGAGAAGATAGGATCCTCCTTTCTCTCCAAACATTTTTCCCAGATGTGAAATCAGGAAGGAATTATGACCTAATATTGTAGGCTTAATGATCCTAAAATGTAGCTTGAGAACTTTAGGCTTGCAAAATTTTCTCTTAGGAAAATGTCCAAAGGCAGATTATCTTAGAAAACATCTTTTGATAAATCAGTTTTTACAAGGTTGCATCTGTCAGTATTTATTCAAGGGTAGTAGACACGAGATTATAACCCACTCATGGGTTTGTCCTCAATCTTTAGTAATTGTCGTTGAAGTCTTCAACAATTTCATATAATTGTGCTGTTACCACAATTTGTAAAATTATTAGCAAAGCCCAATATTCATATTCGTTGGCTGAGCTAAGTGAACCTAGGTGGTCCCTGGGGTATAACATTCGTGAAGTTTTGTTTAAAACCACCACAATTTAATAATTTGTTTAAATGATAAAGTCAGTTTAAAAAGTCATGTGTTGATTATCCCACTGCAGAAAGAACCTTAATCCATTCAAAAAAGAATCTAGGGTTTTTTTTTTAGAGAAACCTGACAGATATGCATGGAAGATTAATCAAGAAAATATTAAAGTATACATTAATTATGAAAATTTATGGTCTATTTTATACCAGGGGAAACTAAAGTCCAGTAGCATTCAAGCATTGTTCAGACTGTCTGATGCTTTGGTAATATATTCCAGTTAAGTAGAAGGCTCAGGAGGAAATGAGACTAAACAGAAGTTCTCTCTCTCTCTCTCTCTCTCTCTCTCCCCTCTCCCCTCTTTCTTCCTTTTTTTAATAGTTCAAATTTTTCTTTTCTTTTTTTATTTTTTTAAATTAATTAATTAATTTATTTATTTTTCTATTATCAGCTTGATACAGTATGTATTATTATCTTAATAGTGAAATGTTTCATTGAGGCTTGCTCAGTAATTGAGTAAAACCAAAATTTATTATAAGCCACAGTCGTCCTAGGGTCCCCCATGTTATATATATAGCCTCCATGATTCTGTGGATTGTAGTCTGATTGTTCTTTATTTTATATCTAGAATCTACTTATGAGTGACTATATACCATGTTTGTCCTTCTGGGTTTGGGTTACCTCACTCAGGATGATTTTTTTTCTAGTTCCATCCATTTGCCTGCAAATTTCATGCTTCATTGTTTTTCTCTGCTGAGTAGTACTCCATTGTGTGAAACACATCTCCCCTCTTTCAAACACACACAGAACACATTCTCACACTCATGCACACATACTCCCTCTGTGCACACACACACACACACACACACACACACACACACACACACACACACACACACACACACACATATACGCACTCTTACTTGTTTATGAGAAATATCAGAGACAATCATTTATAAATAATTGAGGAGATTACCATGTGAGTTACTTGGTGAGGCCAAGCAGACACAGCACAGGGAGTTTGGTTAAGTGAAGAAAATAAATGTGAATATCCTATCACATAAAATTGCTTGTGTGTGTTTGTTAGCACATATATCTATATATTTTTTAGCCAGGTTTGTATTGCTTTCATATATTAATATGATATTTGGCAACTCAATTAGAATATTAAGTTCCCCAACTGTCACCATTGTCCCTTTCTTAAATATATCCCTTTGCTCTTTTCATCAGCCATGTCCTTCCCAAAGTTCATTCTTCTTTGCAAAAATGATACTCAGAAGTAGATACTGGCAGAACATAAGCCAACGGAATTTTCTCTAACAGAAATGTGGAATTTTGAACTTAACCAGAGGCTGTGAGTTTGTGCCCACCAATTTTCAACCAGGAAAATATAAATTAGCCTGGGTTGCTAAAACTAAAGGAATTTGGTATAGCTAATCTTACATGTGTGATAAAAAGACTGAGAATCAGATGTGGGATAATGTTGCTGGAGAAGGCAGTCACTGTCCCTTAAGGGTGACTGTTTCAACACTACTTGGGAGCCAAAAGCAGCAAGTCCTTCCATTGTGGAATTTAACAAAATTAAGGAGCACAGTAATTAAAATGTCTACCATAGCTACCTTTTGGCCCCCACCAAACTTTGAGTTTAATGCCCTATCCAACTTATAGTTTACACAGGACTCAGGATAGGAGCACAAACACAGGTGTGGTAGTATCGTGTATTCATCCCAGTGGACATCTGATAACAGCCAAGTAGAAGATGACTTTGGTATAGGTGTCAGGAAATGGGATCCTCAGAGGTAGGGGAAGGAAGTGCTGGCCAGCACAGCTCTGCCTCCAACTTGATGCATCATTGATGCAAATCACTAAGCATCACTGCAGCATCCTCTGCAAGGTACATGAGTGCATGCTATTGATAAATTTATGACATTAAGAGTACTTCAAAATTTGATAACCTTATAGCTATACTTCACTCATTAACCCACATATTCTGATGAAGTTTTCCAAGCAGAGGCATTATTAGGACATGCAATAGTTTTTCCTCACAATGTTGGAGCCATCTTTAGGCTTTTTCAGAGAAATATTGCTAGGGTTTTAATAGAAGGCATAACTTCCATGCAGTAGGAAAAGGGTTGAGGGCTGGTACCTGTGACTTATCTAAAACAGTTAGGACAGTGTGAAGGCTGCAGGTTGTCACTCTATTATGACATCCCATAAGCAGTCCCTTCATTTCTGGCTTTATGGAAGAAGTCGTCATGTTAGAAAGACTCAGTGGAAAGGGGAAGACGCCAGCCAAGAAACAGCTCTTCCTCCAGTATCTCCTGAGGAACCGGAAGCTGCTGACAGCTGTGTAAGAGGAAATAGATTTCTTCCCACCTCAGGTGACTGACTCTGGCTACATTTCAGAGGACCAGGCAAAGTAACTTTTGGACTCTTGACTCATTGAAACTGTTAAAAATAGTGTGTTATTGTAAGCTGTCAGACTTGTGATGATTCAGGCAACAAGCAGCTAATACATCTAAATCGTTCCTGTTAATGATGTGCTTACATAACACCTGGTTTTCAGAAGGAAGGACATTTGAGGAAGAGGGTGGCTTTGGTGAAAACCCCAAGGGGGTGTAGTCTAGGGCAAAGGAGGAATGTGTATCTGCAACAGAGTGAGCAGCAAGAGAGTAACAGAAAGAAAGAGAGCTCCCCCAGATTTATTAGATACAGGTCGGAGAACCCCGCAAACAGAGTATTTTGAGCAAAGTAAGTAGAACAACCTTAAAGTAGCCCCATATTAGATGCTATGGTGAAAATAAGCTGAAGGAGGTAAAAAAAAAATAAGACATGATAGAGATGATCACGATAATCTCAGTGGCAAGGGAGGGTGGCTTGGAGCAGAGTGAATATTGGTGTGCAGTAAGAAGTGGTTTGATTTGGGTTGAATTCTGAAGATACCATCCAGATATCTGGATACAGGACTTCCAGACAAAATGCATATGATTGCAAGACAGAGACGCCTCCAAGTGACTCCAACATTTTGGGTAGGTGTCGTCAGGGTGAGGAAACTCCTAGTGAACAGGTTTTATATGTTGATTTTCAGTGAGTGTAATGAAGACTGACTCCATTAAAGGCACAAGGCACTTGAAACACACATTAGACTTGATAGGCATGTCTCATCAGTACCGTGGTGCCAGTGGATCAGGAGTCAGCCTTTTGCTTTCTACAGCTGTGAGCCTGGGTTACTTTCTAAGACGGTGAATACAGAGACAAAGGGGGGCAATAAACTAAGCTTACAATTACTTCAAAATTCAGGATAAGAAGAAACTGATAGCTGCCTTAAAACAATGAGGTCAAAGAGACAGACGGAATCAAGAGTCTGAGACAGCCAAAGAGAACGAATCTTCCTGGGAAGAGGCCAGAAACCTGAGTGAAGTGCAGGTAAAGATAAAATAAATGGCAGTCACTGGGTTCAGCTGAATCATTCACATATTCAGAAGAGCAGACACAAATCAATGAAGAGATCCATCTGAAACAGTCTGTAGGTCATGGAACAAACTACAAAGATTAGTATATCATTGAAGTTATTTCCAGATGAAATAACAATATAGAATAATTGGCAATGTGGAAGAGAGAATTGTTGGAAGGACATTGTTGTGCAGATGAGAAGGGATGGTCTCTTTCCCAGATCAAAGGCCTGTGGAAAGAAAGAAGGTTCATTTCTCAGGACAGAAGCAGAGGCGGTATAAGCAGATATTGATATTGGTGGGTCATAGTTCATCAAAGTTTTTTTTTTCTTAATGGCTTAATTATTTTTTTCAGTTAAACAGGAAATAGAACTATCAGCTAAAAATAAGAATGAAAGGAGATTGTGAGTACCTAAATTAGGAATTTTCATAGTGTAAAGCCAAACCTGGGAGAACTGGCTGGAGAATGGCTGAGAAAGGAAGAACTATGTTTGCATCAGAGAAGGGTAAGATTGCATTTCCTGACCATGGAGTGACCTTCTTCGTCCTTCTCCCCCGACGCTTTTCCTCTTTCTTTGTATTCTATCTACGTTCAGCTGGTCAGGAGAAGGCAATGGTGGTTAGAATTAACTAAGGCTGACGTTTTGTAACTCTCCATGGCAAAATAAATGTAGAAAGATAGTTGCAAATGCATAAAAATGATTACTTATAAGTGTAAACAATGAATGTATAACAATGTTATAAATGTAAACAATTCCAAATGAATTCTGAGAGATGTCGACAATATTAAGAAGGGGAGCAGACAAAATGCTTTGGTTAACCAGCATGTGGTAGCAGACTAATAATTACAGTCGCCATGCTACAGTTGACATGTGGAAAGTGGTGGCACTGTGAGACAGAATTTGGAGATGTCAACAGTTATTGGTAATACGAGTTTCTGTGGTATATCCAAGGTAATGTGATTCAAGACAGGGATAGAGCTAAATAATTGGAAGAGAGTAGATCTGATATTTGCTAAGAATATGTCCTGGTATATTTAGAATCTCCAGAATTGAGTTAAGGGTGGTACTAGGTAAAGTGAAAATTTATAGGAACATCAGAAAATATCTAGAAGCATTAAGAAATGAGGGAGCATGTCCTGGTGGCCTAATGATAGACAACTCTGAGGGGTTGTAGCTGATACGGATTTGTGGAAAGAGATTAGAAAGCTCAATGTTTTCGTATACTCAGAAAGCTAGGGGACAGGGATATGAATGAATCTGTGTCTCCAGAAAGCAACTGGTCTCACTTAAAACAAGAAAGTGAAATAAAATTTAGATCAGTATATTTAGAAATTACTTATTACATCCTCCCATGTACCCAACAACACAATTTTCATAGCATGACTGAGCCATGTTTTTATAAAATAAGTAAGATCGTGGGCATGCTTCATTGAGTCACTCTAGTGACTTGGAATTTTTGCCAGGATAGAGTCTACACTCTGCGGTACCATTGGCACTGGTCCGCCTCGCCCACCCTGATCCCACCGCATCATCCCTTCTCCTCTACATGCCTAGCACACTGAAGCACAGCAAGCCATGCCCAGCCTTCCATTCTTTGACACATAAGCCATTTCCTTTGCCTAAACCCTATCTTCTTCCATAATTCATTTCATATACCTTATTGGCAAGATCCCTTCAGTTCCTTGCTTTAAAAAATTGCTGTGATGTTAGAGTAACTCAAGTTTTCCTAGTACCCAGCACAGACTAATGACCCATCAACCTGACTGACATCCTGCTAGAAGAACATGCATATCTCCTGTCATGCCACTTCATATAGCTATTCTTAAATTTCACTAGTAAATATAATGCCCAACATGTTTAGTGTCAATATAATATGAAAAAGCAAGCCAAGAATGGATTCTGGGTACATAATATTTAAATGAGCAAGTCTGGGAGGAACGATCTATTTGTATTTTTCTTTAAAAAAGAAGTATCAGGGTTGATGGTACATCTCAAATGGCAGAGTACTTGTCTAGCATTTATGAAGCCCTGGGTTGGATCCCAGCATGATATAATTAAGGTGTGGCTGCTGGTGCATGCTGTCCCAGCACTGGTGAGATGGAGTCAGGAGGATCAGGAGTTCAAGGTCATCCTGGGCTACACAGCCTGTTTAAGGCGAGCCTGAGAGCCATTTGAACTTTCACAAAACGTAAAAAAACAAGAAACAGAAAACAACCACAATTAAGATTCACAAGCTATTTATATTTCAATCAAATTCAAAAGAAAACATAAAGAATTTTCTTTTTTTTATTTTAACACACTATTTTTATTAATTGTCTAAGAATTTCACACATAAATATAATGTATTTTGATCACATTCATCCTCCACCCCTGTTATAGTTTGTGTTTTGCTCTTTGTAGGGGGGCACCATCCAGCTCCCAAATAAATCATACATGGAGGTTTATTCTTACTTATGAATGCCTGGCCTTGGCTTGGCTTGTTTCTTGCCAGCTTTCCTTGATTTCTTTTCTTTTCTTTTCTTTTTTTTTTTGGTTTTTCGAGACAGGATTTCTCTGTGTAGGTTTTTTTTTTATTTTATAATTTAATTTAATTTTACATATCAGCCACGGATTCCCTCGTTCTCTCCTCTTTTTCCCCCCACCCCTCGCCTTTCTCCCAGTCCACCCCGCATTCCCATCTCCTCCAGGGCAAAGACTCCCCTGAGGATTGAGTTCAACATGGTAGATTCAGTCCAGGCAGGTCCAGTCCCCTCCTCCCAGGCTGAGCCAAGTGTTCCTGCATAAGCCCCAGGTTCCAAACAGCCAGCTCATGCACTGAGGACAGGACCAGGTCCCACTGCCTGGATGCCTCCCAAACAGATCAAGCTAATCAACTGTCTCACTTATCCTGAGGGCCTGATCCAGTTGGGGGCTCCTCAGCTCATCCTGAGTGAGGTAACCCAGACTCAGAAAGACAAACAGGGTATGAACTCACTCATAGGAGGACACTAGATGTAAAACAAAGATGACTAGACTGCTACTCACAACTCCAGGGAGGCTACCTAGAAAATAGGACCATAAGAAAGACACAGGGATCGCCCAATGACAGAGAAATAGATGAGATCTACATGAACAATATGGACATGAGTGGGGGTAATGAAGGGCAAGGGTTGAGGGAAAGAGAGCTTAGGGGAGCGGGAGATCCGAGCTGGATCAAGAACAGAGAGGGAGAACAAGGAATAAAAGACCACAATAAATGAAGACCACATGAGAATAGGAAGAAGCAAAGTGCTAGAGAGGTCCCCAGAAATTCACAAAGATACATCCACAATAGACTACTGGCAATGGTTGAGAGACAGCCCGAACTGACCTACTCTGGTGATGGGATGGCCAAATACCCTAATTGTCATGCTAGAAACCCCATCCAATGACTGAGGGAACCGGATGCAGAGCAGATTGTATTTACAAATATATAGATATATATTTGCATATAATCACAATTAATAACGAGAGGCCACAAATTTGAAAGAGAGCAAGGGGTGTATATGTAAAGAAAGCTTAAGAAGTAGGAAGGGAAGGTCGAAATGATGTAATAATATTATGATCTCAAAAATAACAGAAAAAAATGATTAAACAAATTACTATTTAATCATTTTTTGGCTTGGTTTTAATATGAAATTTGTTTTTAAAAGAAATGTTCAGCCGGGCGGTGGTGGCACATGCCTTTAATCCCAGCACTTGGGAGGCAGAGGCAGGAGGATCTTTGTGAGTTCGAGGCCAGCCTGGTCTACAGAGCGAGATCCAGGAAAGGCACAAAGCTACACAGAGAAACCCTGTCTTGAAAAACCAAAAAAAAAAAAAGAAAAAAAAAGAAATGTTCAAACCATAGTGTTGGCAGTTTTTGAATTAAAAAATGAACAAGGATCCAATATACTATCAAATATAATATGATATAATAAGTTACAAATAAAAGTTGGTGATAAATTTAATAATCCATTTATGATTTTTGTAATAAGTAAATTTAAATGATCTTAATTTCCTTGTTGAAAATATAAAGAACATAATTTTATAGCTTCCTAAGTCACCAGAGGTTTTAAAAATTTTTCACCTTTAGATTATAAATACGATTTCTTTCAGGAATGTAAATTATTAAAGAATTCATCGCAACAAGAAGAATAGAGTTAAAGAGTATTATATTTTATTTATAAATGTAATTTACCTAAAACACTGTCTATTCAGGATGTTATTGTAATATTAAAAGTGGAGGTGGAGGGCAGGGGAGGACAGAAGAGAGTATTCGTTGGCTTCTCTATTTAAATGAAATCATATGCTTTCCCATTGCATTGGAATACTCCTGTGTACAACTGTTGTGGGCAGTGGAGATTACCACCCACTTAACAATCCAAGCTGAAACATAGAGCTGCTGTGCAGCACCACACCCAGGCACATACTCCAAACAGATTTGTTTTAGGGAGTCTTCCTTTGTAGTTAACCAAAACTGTATTTAAATAATCTGCTTAGCATAATGTGAAAACTCAGAATAATAAAGTAAAACACATGATTCCCAGCTCTTCATTAGACTTGTAATATTCCCACCAGATGATCATTTTACCACAGTCTGGCTGTACTATCCATGTACATTACTAGTACCAAGCTGCATATTTAGTTTATAACTGGGTAAAGGTTGAAATATCATCTTCAGATATAAACCAGAATATTTTTGCTTTAGTATTTCTTCTAATGATAAAGCAGGAAACTGTGAATGAACTTTTGAACTGCGTGCAGCGCATGAGATTAAAGGTGTTCTTTCCTTTTAGCAGGTTTAGATGCTCAAGATAGCTAGGCGACATTGTGTGTTGATTCATTGTATTTAAATTTTTATTCAGTGTATTTAAAAACACTGACCTAACAGGGGCTGTATCTTCAGTGTATTAGAAAATCCCCAAGTTCACTGGGCATTTCTTTTGTGTTATCTATTCATTCCCATGTTTGTCTATAATAAAATGAGATCAGAACACATTTAACAAGCATTCTTTTGGGAAATTCTTACAGGTTTCCTTTTTGAGAATAGTTCCAGCAAAACACAGGGACCATAAATGAAGTTGTGAATTATCTGTTACACAGGTAATTTCCCAATAAGAAGGAATGAAGTGTGAGACATAGACACGATGATTGAAAAATAGTAAAGTGAAATAGATTTTTGAAATATCAGAGAGAGAGAGAGAGAGAGAGAGAGAGAGAGAGACAGAGAGAGAGAGATCAGGAAGCTGAGTGTAGTGACACAGGTCTTCAATCACAGTGCTCAGAAGGTAGAAAGAGGTAGAACTTTTTGAGTTCTAGGCTAGCTTCGTCTATATTGAGTTCTAGGACTGCCAGAGCAACACAAAGACGAAACAAAAAGGAAAAAACACAACACAAAACAAATAAATAAATAAAAAGTAGTATAGAATTATATCCATTCTCTCAAAGTGCTTATAAAACATCCATTAGTGAAAACAATCTTTATCACTGGTATTTATTCTTTTCAAACACTAATATAATAATTCTGGGAATGCTCAAAATATTCTTTATATTAATTTATTCACACATCAGAATTCAGTGGAAAAAAACCAGGCATACAGAGTTTGCTGAGACAATAGACAGTTACTGTTCATTACACACCTGTATAGCACATGTAGGGGAACAACCAGGGTAGCAGATGACCCCAGTCAAACAGTAACTTAAAACTATATTTGAAAAAAGACACTTCTTGTAGTAATGCATCACACCGTTTTTTCCTTACCAAGTACAATAAGGTTGTTGATTAAAAACCAAGTTTAATATTGCTATTTCTGCTCTTATTTAAGTTATACTTTTAATTAACCTTACAGAGCCGTTCTCTCAAAAAAGCCCTTCTTAGTGTGGAAATTAAGGCTTTACAGTGTAGAGGCCTGTCTCTGATGGTGGTTCGTTTCTCTGTCTGCCTGGGTTGTTGGTACAGTTTCTGTTTCTATTTGTACTTAGCTCACTATTTGTCATTTTCAGACTCTCTCCCAGCATCTCATTTTCTGAAAGGCATCCTGGAGATGACTATTAAACAGACACAAACTTTTAATACAGAAAGAGATTTGCATGTAGTTTTATGAATACATTCTCAACTTTGATACAAATATATATATATGTGTGTGTGTGTGTGTGTGTGTGTGTGTGTGTGTGTGTGTGTGTGTGTAGCATTTTAATTTACCTGCTTATGCGGAGCAGTCATTTGTAAAAATCCTAAAATTGCATACATACCAGTAAACAAGAGAAATTCTGTTGGCAACATATAATATATAGAGAAATGAAATATCTTCTAATCTCACTAGTCCAAAGATAGCTTAATTAGTATTAACTGTCCCAAAGAAAAGTCAGTTTTCTGTTTAATACATTGATATAACTCAACAACCACCATGACTTTTGGTAAAACTGCCACTTAGGGGTAGACTGAGGATAAACGTAAAAGGTGCTTTCTTCACTTTCTGGGTGAAATCATCCTATTGAATGCACTTGCTGTGTTTCAGAGAACTTCGTGATGTAAGAAATCATCAAGAAAATAATTCTGTGAGCACTAGATGAAATAGTGAAAACTTAACAACTGTTTTATTTCTTTGATCTAGTCATTATTTTATTACTTGGAAAATACTAATGTTTCTGGCTCATTTCTCATCTGTTTCTTGGAAAAAGACACAATAGATAATAGTAATGAAGCATGTTTGCCACACTGAAATATCGCCCATTTACTGGTCTAAATATAGGTAGAATAGTTCAATGAAAAAAATAAGGCTTTGACACTAAGCTCAAAGTACTTTCGAGGGTCAGGGCAAAAGTGATTCTCTAAGTAGCAAACAGCGTTAGATGCCAGGCATCAAAATGACTATATTGACTTCTATAAACATTTCACTGAAAATGTCTCATATTCATTTTAATACCATAATTTATTTACATGTAGGATAATTATTCAGAAACAACTAAATTTTATAGTTTTTTTTTAATAATACTACACAGCTTTATGGTCCACGGCAATGATTGCTTTGCTAATGGTTTCTTATGGTGATCTAGTCTCAAAGAAGAGGACAGTGCTTGTAGCTACTTGAAATAGTAGCACAAATTGGAAAATTAAAATGGGTGGGCATGCTTATGCAAAAATAATGACATTTAAAAGCTGTGATTGCGTTAACTGAAGGCAAAAGTGTACTAGCAAAGAAATTCAAATTTTCATGCTTTCTTCCACAGAATACTATGAGTATTTCCATATCTAAGAAATATAATAAAGTAATTCTTATGGATTCTAATTAGTACAGACATAATGAAATGTAATAAATGATACTCAGTCCACTAAAATTTATTTTAATTTTGCATATTACCCAAATAGATGCTATTTCACTTATTGATTGGACAATTAATATGGATGCCAAACTTGGGCTATATTTTCATAAAGCACTAACATGTTCTTTATTCACATAAACATAGATATAATTATAGTTGGTGGCATTTTTACTTCTAGGTTTTAGTTGAAAAGGAGAGGCACATAAATATCCCTTTTCAATGGCCTGTTGTTATTACTATATGACAAAATAACAAAAATCATTCCAAGTTTGTAGAGATTCAATTGCTTTACATATGCAATAAAATATATATGGAGAATGAACATCTTTTATATTTGTTAAATGACAGACTTAATTCTTTTAGTATGTTGCTTTTCTTCCTCTTCAGGATTATTTCTTTTAAAACCAAACTTCCTTCAATCTTTACTGCCATCTCTGTTCCTACCTTAATCCATTTAGTTACCAATTTGAAGTCTGGACACCCTTCTTTACTCATGAAAATTAGACTGTTCCTATTATTTCAAAAAGCAGAGGAAACTGTGTGTATACATTCTTCATAGTCATTAGATTGTAAGGTGCTTTGTATGTCTATTTGATTGGGGGTTACCTAAAATTACATTAATTCAGTGATTCTCAAATAATAATAATAACACCAACAACAATAATAAACATAATGTGCTATGCTTTAAAGTAAGCTTAAAGAGCACAACATCATAGTAATAAAGTTAATATATTGTACTAAATGGCTAAGAGCAAGAATAACCCAACATTTCTACCGGTTTTAACTGTAACTGTCTCCTATTTGACAATACAATATTGCTTCTCTATTCCAATATTGTACCTTCCTCAGCACACAGTGGGAAGGCTTCTTGGCATCATTTGCTTTGTTTTGGAATGTAAATAAGACTATAAATATTAGTTAGATCTGTTGTCACAAACCTGCAACCCAGGCTACTTGGTTGGGAGAGGTGGGTGGCTGAGGCATGAGAAATGTGAACTCAAGGCCTGCCTGGGCCACAGAACAAGTATGATACCAGTGTGAGCAACTTAGCCAGATCCTGTCTAAAAATAAACCAAAAACATTAAAGTGTTTAGGGAATGTAGCTAAATTATACAGTTTTTGCCTATCATGAAAGAGGCTGCAAGTTCAACCTCCAGTACCAAGTAAATTAGTAAATAGTAAGTAAGTAAGTAAGTAAGTACGTAAGTAAGTAAGTAAATAAATAAATAAATAAAGCATTAGCTCACGTTTCTATTTGGCTCTGTTAGTCAGTTAATGTTCCAAAGAGATCAGTCAAATGCTAAGGATGTATACATTCCATTATTAAAATGAGTTTTATCTATTTAACTTGACATTGGTGAGAACTTGTCATTAGTATATAGATGACTAAGGATATGTATATGAAAGCATCAGAACATTGGCAAACAATTCCATGGACTTCTCCAGTTTCTATACCAGTATCTGAGTCTGTTGAGTACATTAACTCAACTAAAGTCATTTTAGATACGTTAGATTGGGTTCTTATAGATATACCAGTTACACTTCAGCAGAAAACAATGCCTCCCTGAGAACACCTAAATTATTACATTAAATTATTGACATTCTGAGTCAAGTCAGTACTTTTGTACCTAGGGTAGATATCTTTGAGTTGCTGTGGAAATTTTGACTCTTAGGTGATTACAGTTAGGTTTCTCATGGTCAGTCTCTAAGAGTATCTATTTTTTTTAATTAAAAATCAGTTTTAGCTAAGTCCTTATTTTATACACAGAAAGATAATGACTCATTAAATATAACCTCTAAACCTTAAATTACATTGTTCTTCACTTTAGCATTTATAGTGTACAACTGCATGGTTTCCGTGACTTGATCCACTTTATGTGTTGGCCTATGGCTGTTCTTTTGGAGGCATTTATCATAAAGCTTTCCTTCCAATAATCAAAAGAGAACGAGTCTTCATAAAAACTGCGGACTGTACAGTGGTCTCTGTTTTGCATTCCTTAAGGAGGAAGGACTTGAACAACAACCCTACAAATTAGTGAGGAAAGAGATCTACATTCCATGTCAACATTCGTACGTATTTCTGAAAGAATTTACACATTATAGACAAGTACCAATTTACCCTTAAGATTGCAGACTTTACATTTCTTTTTCTTTTATAAATACTCTGACATAAATTTTTATCTGTAGTTCAATTTTGTTATTTCTATGATTGCCTTTTTATTTCTTTCAACCAAATCCTAAACTGTGTTGAAGAAAAGATTATAGGAATTATATAGGACTTGAAAAGGAAAAGCAAAACTTGCACGTAGAAAAGAAAGAATAACTCCATCTTTATAAACAGAAGAGTTTAAGAGATCTTGCTTAGGGCCTCCAACAGTTTTGGCAAGTATCACATAACTCTCCTCCAACTTCTAAGGCTGGGAGCTGTTCCAAAACTCTGGTAGACATAGAGCATCTCAGTGTGTTATTGTTCTAGTACCTGACAACTTTGGCTCTGTTTGTAGCATTTTTTATTCACTGTTTTTTTCCCCTTTTATTGAAAATAGATTTTTTTCCCTCACATCATATATACCAATCACAGTTTGCCCTATCTCTTCTTCCAGTTGCACCCCACCTCACCATCCCATTCAGAATCACCCCATTTCTGTCTCTCATTAGAAAATAAACAGATTTCTTTTCTTTTCTTTTCATTCTGGAGCATTTTTTAAATCAATTTTCTTTATTCCTTGTTTTCTTCCTTTTTTATTAAAAATTTTTTATTCATTTTACATATCAATCACAGATCCCCCTCTTCCCTCTTCCTACCCCTACAGCCTTCCCCACCCACCCACGCCCCATTCCCTCCTACAAGAAGGCCTCCCATGGGGAGTCAGCAGAGTCTGGTACATTCAGTAGAAGCAGGTCCAAGCCCCTCCCCTGTATCAAGGCTGTGAGAGGTGTCCCACCATAGGTAGTGGGCTCCAAAAAGCTAGCTCATGCACAAGGGATGAACCCCAAGCCTACTGCCAGGGGACCCCTTAAGCCGATCAAGCTACACAACTGTCTCACCTGTGCAGAGGGCCCAGTCCAGTCATGGAGGCTCCATCGGTATGGTCTAAATTTCATGAGTTCCCACCAGTTTGGTTTGGTTGCTCTGTAGGTTTCCCCATCATGATTTTGTCTCCCCTTGCTCATAGAATCCCTCTTCTCTCTCTTCGACTGGACTCATGGTTCCTGGTCTGGTGTTTGACTGTGGATCTCTGCATCTCCTTCCATCAATTACTGGAGAAGGGCTCTATGATGACAACTAAGGTATTCACTGATCTGATTACTGGGGTAAGCCAGTTCAGGCACTCTCTCTGCCATTGCTAGTAGTCTAAGCTGGGGTCATTACTGTGGATTCCTGGGAACTTCCCTAGCACCCAGTTTCTCCCTATCCCCATGATGTCTCCCTCTATCATGGTATCTCTTTCATTGCTCTCCCATTCTCCCTGTGAGTGGATCATTCCTTGGGCATATATGCTCAAAGTACTTGGATAAGGTCACCGAGACAGGGCTTTCTGCCTCCAGGTTCCCTGATCCCTTTTTTAGCTTTTGAACAGGATATCTGCATTCTGCAACTATCTCCTTTAGCTTCGTCCCAGGACAGGGCTAGCTCCAAAAAAGCATCCAAGGACAAGCGACCTGCCTAGACCTCCCCCTAGGCACCTGAGGCCTTGGATTTAAGGTAAAATAGCCTTTTGGAGACAGCCTGGCTCCTAGGCCAAGTGCCTGTCTCCTAGGTGCATAGGTTTGCTTCTGTGCAAATCAAGCCAAGATCCTCTTTCCTCTGACAGGTGAAATTAGATTCCAGAGCAATTGACTCAGAACTAAAGGGCTTTTTGCATAACCAGGTTCAGTAAAGATTGAGGCAGAATTCCTAGGGCCAGGCAGAGTCGTGTGGCCAAAGAGAAAGGAATAAGGCAGAGTTTCAGTAGATGGTAGGGCTTGGGTCAGGTCAGGAGAATAGGAAAGGAAGGAATGAACATGGATGGAGAAGCTGAGGATGAAGATGAGATGGATAGCAGAAGAGCTCAGTTAGGGCTATGAGAGGACAGGAAGAGAAGGGACAGAGATGCTAAGTCTGGATCTTTTTGGATTCTCCTATATGCAACTGTTGAGTTTGACCAGCAAAATTTGTTAAAGGTGCTGGTTTTTATTATTTTTCCTCCACTGTGTATTTCTAGTTTCCTCATCAAAAATCTGCTCCACAGATGGGTGGATTTAAGTCTGTATCTTCAATTCGATTCTATGAATCGACATATCTGTTTTTGTGCCAATACTATGCTGTTTTTATTACTATTCTTCTATAGTACAGCATGAAATCAGGGATAATGATACCTCCAGCAGTTTCTTCATTATTCAGGATTTTGTTAGTTCTACGGTTCTTGTTTGTTGTTTAGGATGTGTGATTTTGTGTATGTGTGTGTGTGTGTGTGTTTCTATATGAAGAACTGTGTTGGAATTTTGATGAAGATTGCATTGAATCTGTAGATTGCTTTTGGTAAGATTGCCATTTTTACTATATTATTCCTACTGATCCATGATCATGGAAGACCTTTCCATCTTCTGATATCTTCTTCAATTTCTTCAAAGATCTGAATTTTTTATGATATGAGTGTCACACTTGCTTAGTTAGTTACCCCAAGATATTTTCTATCAGTTGAGGTTACTGTGAAGGGTGTTCTTTCCCTGATTTCTACCTCAGTTTATTTGCTATTTATATACAGAATAGCTACTTATATTTGTGATTTAATTTTGTATCCAGATACTTTGTTGAAAGTGCTTATTAGTTGTAGGAGTTCTCAGTATAATTTTTAAGGTAGGTTATATATACAATCATGTCATTTATGATAAAATTAATTTGGCTTCTTACTTTCCAATTTATACCCCCTGGATCTCCTTTAGTCTTCTTATTGTTCTAGCTAAGAATTCAAGTACCACATTGAATAAGTATGGAGGTAGTGGACAACCTTGTATTTTTCCCGATTTAAAAAAAAACGGCTTTGAATTTATCTCCATTTAAGTTGATATTGGCTATGGGCTTGATATAAACTGCTGTTATTATGTTGAGGTATGTCCCTTGTATTCCTAATATTTCCAAGACTTCTAAAGACTGTTTCTATTTCACTGGGGGTTGTATGTATACTTAAATTACTTATCTAGTCTTGAATTAATTTTGATAGGTGGTATATATCAAGAAAATATTCCGTTACTTTTAGATTTTTCAATCTGATAGAGTATAGTTTTTAATTATTTTATTTATATTTTTGTTTTTATTTTTTGAGATAGGATTTCTCTGTGTAGCCCTGGCTGTCCTGGAACTCACTCTGTAGACCAGGTTGGCCTTGAAATCATAGATTTGCCTGCCTCTGCCTCCCAAGTGCTGGGATTAAAGACATGTGCTCTCACTGCCCAGCAGTACAGGTCTTTAAAGTATATTCTCACGATTCTCTGTATCTCCTTAGTTTATTATCTTACTGATTTTTTCAAAGAATCAACTCCTTGTTTCATTGGTTCTTTGTTCCATTCTCGTTGCTTCTATTTAATTGATTTCAACTATGAGTTTGATTATTTTTTGCCATTTACATTTTTTTGGGTACAATTTCTTCTTTTTGTTCTAGAACTTTCAGGTGTGCCATTATGAGATCTCTCCAGTTTTTTTTTTTTTTTTTTATGTAGGCATTTAGTTCTATGAACTTGCCTCTTAGAAGAGCCTTCATTGTATCCCACAGTTTAGGTATGCTGTGTATTCATTTTCATTCAATTCTTGGAAGTCTTTGTTTTCTTTCTTGTAGTTGCCTTTGTTGAGTTCCATAAGTTTGGGTATGTCGTGTATTCACCTTCATTCAACTGTAGAAAGTCTTTGATTTCTTTTTTAATTTCTGTATTTCCCCATTTTTCATTCAGAAGAGAGTTGGTCAGTTTCCATGAGTTTGTAAGCTTTCTGATGTTACTGTTTTTATTCACGTCTGTGAATAAAATTTACATCTGTGGTGGTCAAAGAGGATGCAAGATATTATTTCAGTTTCCTTGTATCTGTTGAGACTTACTTTGTGTTCAAGTATGTGGTCAGTTTTGAAGAAAGTGACATCTGGTACTAAGAAAAAGATACAGTCTTCTGTGTGTGGGTGAAATGCTCTATAAATATCTGTTAGGTCCATTTGGTTTATAACATTCGTTAGCTCCAGCATTTCTCTGTTTAGTTTTTGACTTCTCTATTGAAAAGCAGGATATTGAAGTCTCCCACTATGAATGCGTGAGTGTCAATATGTGATTTACACTGTATTAGAGTTTCTCTTACATTCTTGGAGACTCTTGTGTTTGGTGCATACATGTTAAGAATTATAATGTTTTCTTTGTTTATTTTTCTTTGGTGAGCATATAGTGGCCTTCTCTATCTCCTCTGATTAGTTTTAGCTTGCTGTCTACTTTTTCAGATATTAAAAAGTTTATACCAGCTTGCTGCTTTGGTCCATTTGCTTAGAATATCATTTTTCTATTCTTTTATGTAGAGATGATGTTGATCCTTGATACTAAGGTGTGCTTCTTGAATGTAGCAGAAGAATGGATCCATTTTGTATATCCATTCTATTCGTCTGTGTCTTTTTTTGGGGGGGAACTGATAAATATATAAAATTTATATTGGGAACACTGATATCGAAAGATAACAAAAAGCAGTGTTTTTTATTTTTTGTTATTTATTTTTGGTGTGTGTGTGTATGCTCTTGATTTGTCAGTATGGGATTATTTATCTCATGTGGTTTTTTTGGAGGGGGTAGTTAATCCTTTTTTGCTTGGAGTTTTCCTTCTAGTGCCTTTTATAGGACTGAATTTGCAGATAAATATTGCTTAAATTTGCTTTTATCATGGAGTGTCTTTTCCCTCCATCTACAGTGATTGAAAGTTTTGCTGGGTATAACAATAGTCTGAGTTGACATCTGTGGTCTTTTGGAATCTATAAAACAGTTGTCCAAGCCCTTCTTGTTTTTAGAGTCTCCATTAAGAAGTCAGGTGTGATTCTAATAGTTCCGCCTTTATATATTACTTCTTTCTTTTCCCCTTGTAGCTTTAAATACACCCATTTAAAGATAATATGGGCAGGAAACCCCTAGAATTATATCATCAAAGACCAGCCACACTGACAAGGACTGTAAAGAATTACAGCAATGAAAACAGAAAAAAATTTGTAATACTTATATAGAACAAGCATATATAAATCATTGGTGGTGCTACATTTTATTAATGTAGTTTTGGGCATTATGGGACACAGTTTCAGATGGCCTTTTTTCTGAAGTCAAATATAGAATAGAAATGGAGCTACAACCATAGTGTGGTAAATTTCTAGCATTTAATGATTCATGAATGTAGCTTAAATCTGCATTTCAAAGAAAAGGTCCACCTCCTTCTTGACTTAAAGCAAGGTAATCACAGACAAATTAGTGTCATATTTGGCCATGAAATCAAGAATAAGACAATACAGAAGAAGAACTTAACCACCCTATTTCCCTCCAAGGCATGATTATTATACGAATATGTCAAAAGTTTTCAAATAATTGTGAAAATACTTACTTTAAGCATATTTACATGAAGCTATTGTTATATATGGAAATATAATCATACGCACTTTAAGGGTTTGACAGGGTGGTAGGAAAGTTGACAGCTCTGTGTTAAGAACAAATTATAGATATTAAACTACCAGGAAGGTGCTATGATTGGTTCACTCTTGTTCCTGGGGTGATGCTGATTCTCATGTTCAAAGAAAGCGTTTCAGTACATTGGAAAGATGCAGTTCCTTCGGCAAGGTAAGTCAGTAAAATAAGAAAATATGTTTTAAGTGGAAGGTTTGAGTCAATTCAGTAGGTGGGGCATAAGAATTTCTGTCTTCTGGATTTTTGGTAAATTAATATTTAGAACTTGGCACATAGACTATTAATAGTAAACATAGACTATAAAATTATAGACTTGCTGGCAGACAATATGCTATTTAATTTCTTACAACTTTATTAATGAGATAAACATTTAATTAGTTCAATGGCAGTATTTTATTCAGTCATGTAGCCCTCCAGCTCTGCTTTGTCCTCTCTTCAGGACCTGTCTTCACACCAGTCAACACTCACCAAGTCTGATCTATTTCATGCTCTCTCTCATGTCATTTTTGTTTTTCCTTGTTCTCCTATCCATTTTTTGAGATAGTGTGCCCTGTAACCCCAACTGTCCTCCAACCAGGAATACAATCCTCCTGTTCCTGCTGGTATTATGGTGTACACCACCATGCCCAAACATTTCCATCTTTATCTATTATCAAGTCTGTCACATATTTCTGGATGTAATCTTCACCACCTTTATTGGGTTATAATATGAATGCCTCATCACAAAATGGTGATTTCTTCTTGCTCTCTCTAATTCATCATTTTCTCTTATTGCCATGGAACTATTTTTATTTTCCCTAACTCCCTACGCCATCTTAGTCTTTATAACCTCCTTTGCAGTGTCCCTCAGGTCTCCAATTTCTAAGTATCAGTTCAAGGGTTATTTCATTTTGAAACTGATTTCTGGGACCTGTTAGGTCTTTTTTTAAATGCTACTTTTTAATTTACTTTAAGTTATGGAAAGACAAAGCTCATTTTTTCTACTTGTGACTTACATACCCAAATCATTAGTCTGATTCATTGTCAATCATCATATTTATACAATAAACAACAGACCATATTACAGCATGGCATGGCATAACATAACATAGCATAATGTAACGTAACAGAATGCAACATAACATAACATAAAAAGTCCTTGTATATTAGTGGGAATTTAACCCTGGGCCTCATGCATGCTAAGCAAGTGATCTATCACAACGTGCTATGCTGGCATGTTGGCCACCTTTATAGTACTTGTTTAACGAAAGTGAAAAAGCCTGCCTGAAGCATTCAAGTCCTTTTGCTTCCTTCCTTCTGTGTTTTCTGGTCACAACTCTCTAGAAACTATGAAAAGATTATGATTGGTATGATGTACTTTCAGTTCTTGTTTCCAAGCAGATTCTGACTTTCACAAGATTTGATACTATATGCTATGTGATACACTGTGTTATATTGCTTAACTCTGTCCCAACACCAAATCTAGGATGAAAGGCTAATTAATGTTCTTCTTTTTTTTTTTTTTTTTTTTTTTTTTTTTGGTTTTTTTTTCGAGACAGGGTTTCTCTGTGTAGCTTTGCGCCTCTCCTGGAACTCACTTGGTAGCCCAGGCTGGCCTCGAACTCACAGAGATCCGCCTGGCTCTGCCTCCCGAGTGCTGGGATTAAAGGCGTGCGCCACCACCGCCCGGCTAATGTTCTTCTTATAAGAACACATATTGAGAACTATATTGTCCTCAAAGTTCCACAGATTAAAGGTGACATGCACCTCAGGTCATTTGTTCTTTAAGACAGGGTCCTGATGGGGAGGTATCAGGGGATGATAGAGAAGAGAGAACAGATAAAGCTGAGCTTGGAAAATCTTGTACAAACTATGTCTCACGTCAATCAACACATTGAGAAGGACAGAGCCTCGTATTTGATTTTCAGGGAGAAAATATAACAGTGAGCAGAATTTATCAATGGGAAGGAGTCAGCAGGAGGCTAATCAATCAATGTTGCACAAGGGAACACAGGGTATCTCATTACAGACCAAGCACAGAGCAGCCTTGGGACTGGAACTCCAGTCTCTCTGAGGAGAACAGCCAAGTTCCCAAGAACCAAAATATTTACTCCTTCAGAACCAAGACCTCAGGCCCAGATGGGTCTTGCTAAGTTCACCTCGGAGTAAGGACACAGAACTAGGTTCCTTTTGTCCTTTCATTGGAGCCTCTGAGATAGCCTTGGATTGGTCCAGCTCTCAACAAAAGGTATGTCTTCAACTTGTGTTTTCCACTTATATAACAGATGGTGACATGTAAGAGAGAGAAGATGCAGGTAAATAATGCCATAAAAAGGGAAACTGGATGAATATTTGAGTGACTGACTATGAAAGAAAGGGATTTAGAAGGAAAAAAGAATGTTTTACTATTGCAGGATTTGATCACATTATGAAACTCCAAGACTGTGTTAATAAAATTGACCTTGGATCAGGGTGTGCAACCAGTGACTAGTTGACAAGAATTGCCTATAGAGGAGATACACAGGAAGTAGTAGGGAGGAACTTAGAGATTCGCGGGTTTTTATTGGTCAGGGACATGTGGAGAGACGGCTCACTGGGTTTGTGGTGAAAAAAGGAAGGTCAGCGAGTTCCTCCTCTGCCACTCTTTGATCCGTCAGGTTCTCACCCCACTATCTGACTCCCGAGTCTTTATTGGTAATAGAACACCTTAGATAAACAAAACAAAACAAAACAAAACATTTACCTTGACAAGGAAGAACAAAGAAAATAGAGATAGAAATAGCAAAAGGTGATGAGGAAGATTTAAAGGCATGTTTAGTATTTGGGCTGAGCCGTGGGAAGCTCTGTGGGATTTGAACACAGAGACACCCAACAGGCAAATACAGAAATGGCAGTAAAAAAACCAGCACATTAAGGGCAATAATGAAGGGCTGAGCGTGTCGTTACTAATGTTAATGTAGTAGCCAAATTTCATAAGCGCTAACATGGTTAGAAGTCTTCACCAGCAAAATCCAAACCAAATTGATGCCTTTGTAGCCCAACTTTATTTTTCCAATTATATTGGTTTCACCCTCTTCAATCTTTTGCATCAAAAGATTGACTGGTTGTCATGAATATTATTTATTATTAACTGGTAGGAAAACTTGAAAAATTTCCAAAAAATATATTTACTACAGTTATACTTGAGAGTTTCTAAGAGAAAATCAAGGAAATAATTTAAAAAGAGAGAAGAGAGGTGATTTTTTTTTCTGATTAATATCATTGCCATGTAACACTCATACTACATTTAAATGTGAATAGTACAGAGTGTTACCTCATCTGATGAATGGAAGAAGCTATTTTTCTACATGAAATGGCATGAAAAATAGCAAAACTCCTGGAGGAAATTAGAAAATCATAAAGGTGTGGATGATGTTCTGTAATATGGCTTAGCCAAAAAAGAAGAAAAAACCCAGAAATGATGGGACCAAAGTCTGAAGCCAAATAGCAGCAGCCACTCTTCCTCAGTGAAGGAACCACTTTCCAGGGGATCTATCTCTAGCCATGCCAGTAATTTAGCTAATAATGGAACATCATTACCAGCTAAACTTAGGAGTCAGTTGAATTTTACACACACACACACACACACACACACACACACACACACACTGTCACAGTCACACACAGAGGATTTCCCACTGGAAAACAGAATAATGATTTTTTTATGGTCCAAGAAACAACTGTGTGTTTAAAATTTTGCCCATATTAATATTGCTTCAATGATTTCATGTGTTTGGCTGAAAGTGTCATTGATAATAATCTGAAAGCATATGTTGATTGCATTCAAAAGTAAAGTCAAATACTTTTTAATACCTGAGCACCATGAGAAAAATCAGGCAAGTTGTTCTCAAGTGTTCTTTACAATTAATAGCATGAGTCATCATTTATAAATTGCTTTGTACAGAGGACTACAAAACAAAATGTATTAAAATGCAAAGACAAAATGTATTAAAAAAATTAGTGACAGGGCTGAGGACCCATGAAACTTTTATGGACTCCAAGAAGTTTTGTAACTCAATATCATGCAAAAACAGATAAATACAGTAATATTGAACATGTAAAGCATAGATTGCACAGAGATTTTTAGAAACATACTTAACACAATAAGTTTTAAACATTTTTAAGTGAAAATGAGCTCAGGTGTGCAAACTACACAGGGCCATGAACACAGGGTGTGTGTGTGGTCCTACCTGGTTACTTTGGGTGTCAAGAGGGAATGCATATTGGAGAACAGAATATTGATAGACAGGATCCCTGAAATGTCACTAAAATATATAAATGAAAGTACTATGTTCACTTAAAACTGCCTTAAGTAAAGACCACATGAGCTTGGTAAAACTCATTATTAGAGCTACAAGTTTTCTGGTTTGTGTATTACTTCATCTTGTAATAGTCATTAAAATATAACCTAAATTAATTTATCACATCAAATAATTCTATTTTACTCATAAATCATTGATATTTTATATAATATTGTCTGTGAAATAAACAAAACTTCTTTGAAAAGAAATAGTTCATCTCAAGAGAAATGTGATTTTAATTTACAAGCTTATTCACCTAAAATAAAAAAGCTAGACAGTAACCCTTTTTGAAAGTCATGCTAGTTATGGAATTTTATAGGATATGAAAGTTCTGTAATAAAGTAGGTGTGGAGAGAAAGGGTGTAGCATATTTTTGCCAGGTTTCCTTGTTTCATGATGTATTATTTTGTTCCAACTCCAGGACTCAATAAAAAGAAACTTTGGAATGTAAAAGAGATGGGAAATGTAAAAGTTACTTAAAAATTAAAATCTCTGGAAATGTCACTAAAATATATAAATGAAAGCGAGCAGTCTGGGGTTTTCGCCTTAGTATGTGCTGCTGAAGAAGCATTTGTCCCCTGTACATTGGCTGCTTCCAACAGGAGGTCCATCCCTACTTCTGCACTAGAGTGTAAGCACTATGAAGTGAGCTTCTGTTGTGCTGTTGGCTCTCCTCATGTCCTCCCAGTCCCAGAACGGCGTCTCATGTTTAAGGGTGTGCTATTAGACAACGTGACAGGTGACCAGTCAGCTAGGCTTGATCGTCAGAAAGAAGGTTAGATAGATAACTTCTATAGTTTTCACTCTCACATTAAAATGGGCAAATTATCTGCATGTCTTTAGTACGGTTTCCCCTCCCCCATAATGTCAGTTGCACTGGAGTTAATGAACAAATCTGAAAGATCTCAAAGGCCTCTGGGATGGTCAGTGAAGAAGCAGCAGACACTAGCCACTCAGGAAGTACAGCTGAAAGACAGATTCACCAAAACAATTGCATCTCACAAATGTGGCTAAAGATGCCAATACACACAGAGAGAGATGTACATAAGGCGTGTTTCAAAGTATGTTAAAAAGAAGAACAAATTTCAGAACTACATGTTCAACCTAAAAATGAGAATCTATATCCTGGAGTTTATCCTTTATCTAAATACCAGTTTTTCAGCATTGTGTGTTTGCCTTTCATGTTTTAAAAGCATTATGTAGAAGTAAACATCTCCTAAAAGCTTAACTTAAGATAGCTAGAAAGATTAATGTCTAAGCTTGCGTGCTTGGCATCGACCAAGGAAAAGAATAGAGGAAACCAGAGAGTGGAAGAAGGGTGGTGAACATCTGGGGTGGCTGCTTCTCTCCGAACAGGAAAAAGGTCATATCCCACCCAGTGAGAAGAAGTGACCTACTGAAAAATGTAAGTGATCTTGTTTGACCCGTGACACTAGCATGAAGGTGACCTCTGTTGCTGACCTGCAGTGTGTGTTTCTTGTTAGAAAAAGTGAGAGAGCTGTTCTCTGCCATGAAAGAATGTGAGAGGCAGGAAGGTGCTGAAAAGCAGAGCAAAGAGAGGAGAGCAAGAGAGTTCATGGGAGCTCTGGAAAACGGAATGTTGAATTGGCCATATCCTGAAACTATTAGGTAGAAAGGGAATTCAAGAAGTGTGCGAGTAAACTTCACCAGGCATCATACACACAGAGTTCTGTAATCTGCCAGGATCACTGTTGCTTTGCAAATCTATTTAAAGCTAAATAACATTCATCTGATCGAGAATAAGGCATTGTAGATAGATTTCTAACAGCTCAGAGTATTAGACTTCCAACTCTAGATTACAAATTATGTTAGTTTGACTTTCAGTGTTTTTTATAAACAGGTGACAATATCAAGTGGATACCCTTGCTCAAAGCTTAACAGGCTCCCTGAGAACTTCTATAAAATAAGTGGGCTCTCTGTTCCAACTAACTGAGAAATCCCTGTACTACCAAATAAATGAAAGCAAAGTGTATATGCCTTGACCTACAGAAACTCTTAACATTCATTTCACCTTTTAAAGTCTCTTTCATCCTTTTTTCTTTCTTAGCTCTTTCTGTCCTCTCAGCTCCCTTGGGGTCATCACAAAGACCCATTATTTAAGTTAAGACTCCATTCAGAGAACAGCTGTGGAAGGGAATAGTAGGGCTAAAGACAGAAATCATGGGTGTGACCTCAAATCTACTGGATAAGAAAAACTGAAACCATTCTAGTATTTGATTTGTTTATTGGGGAATAATGATAATATCAGAGGGTTTGTAGCATCCGTTTTCTTTGGAAACACAAGGGAGATTTACAGCTGAAGATTTACCAGGCATTTGAGATTTTCGGGTTATTACATACTAAAAGTCTTATTTTTTTCACTTTTTGGTTATGTGCCAAATGTTCTGATTATGTATTTCAAATGTCTATGATTGAACATTCACAGCCTGATTACTTTTTATAGTGCCATGAAATCAAAAGACAATATTGTTTTTAAGAAGCTGCCTTTATGGGTGGAGATGAACAGTTATTAGAGTTGTTTCAATAGACCTAGAAATTGACATGCGTCCTCCACCTCTGCTGCCTGGATATTCTCATAAAACATGAAGCACTGTTGTTGTTGCTGTTTTTAATTGCACAAATCATTCAATAAAAAAGCAAAGCCTAGTCAGTGACTTAATTAAGCTAGCCCAGGAAAGCACTGCCGACCACAATGTCTTCTTGCTTCCCCTTTGCTCTGAGATTTCCTCCTGCAGTTTCTGCTTCATTGGTTTTTGGTTGGTTGTCTAGTTGTTTGTTTGTTTTTTTGTTTGGTTGGTTGGTTTTGAAGCAACGTCTCACTGTGTTGCCTGGGGTGAGGTGATAGGTAGCTGGCTGTGTAGACCAGGGTTGCCTCAGACTCTCAGAGGCCCACCTGCTCTGGCTCCCAAGTACTGGGATTAAAGGTATGAATCACCATTCCCAACCCTGCAGCAGTCTCAAAGGTGAATGAGGCATCTGACAGTCAACAATTAAATTCCAATTTAATATTAAGAATGGTGCATGTTCTTTAGATACAACAATAAAAAAAGTCTCATTGTTGACTCACTGACTTGTAGCCCCACCCTATCAGAGCCCACCCATCATCTCTCGTTGCTGTGTCTGCTATGGCTTTCCCTTAGATTTTCTTCTTTGCCATCCTGCTCCTCTTTGTAGGAAGGCAGACAATAGTAATCCTTTTATGATCTCTGGTTTAAAAATATGCTAAGACCGGAAACAAAAATAATTATGTAAAACAAGATTTGAAGATTATCTGCATACTCTTCTATGCCCTATCTTTCCCTGGTATGAGAAATGAGTACTGACATTGTGAGCATTAGACTAAAATATTTCTGTGGATGAGCACAGACTGAATGTGCATGGCAAAAACATGTTGGGTCAACTCCTTTTACCTGAGAAAGGAGTGATGGTCCCATTGTAAATCTTGTGATTTTTTCAGCTATTCCCTTTGACTTATATGATTACCTAAAATAAATCTTAATTATATTTCCAATTTTACAGCAAGGAAATCATTTCCAAATTACCCACAGATACACACACGCCTACACATACTTGATCTGGAACATATGATCTGGAATTGTGAATGAAGGCCTACTTTTGCTTTGAAATAAGCTATAAATTCATTCTTTCATGAAGGTACATCAGTGTTTTAGTTTTCTACAGTGTCAGTATGAATGAAGTCACACAGGAGATCCTATCAATTATTCTTGACTTTTAATACCTTTTCTGTAGAAGAAATGTTCCAGGTATCATGGGTGAACAGCATTATAAGTAAATGTATGGGCTTAAAGATGAAATCAAATTTTAATGATTCTTTTCGTTTTATAATTCTGCATAAAAATAAAGAGAGAAAAAATTAAGTATCTTATTTTTTTCCAGAAATTCATACATTCTAAATATTTGAAAATGAATAAAATAATCTTTATGGTAAAAAAGAAAAGCATTTTTTCAAAGAAATGTTAAAGGCGATTTAAGGACTACCTAAATTCTGATATTTTATTTTAATTATTCACTTCAGTTACCTTGCTGTATTGTTTTTTACATCATGTTGAACTGAGATGGAATCAAAACTTTTGACATGCACTGGCATTGACTTCATAAAATATCAAGTTTTGACAGTTTTAGGAGGCTTTCCTTATTCCATACCAATAAATGGAAGGGTTTTCAATTTCAATGGTTGAAAGGAAGTCAGACTTCAGTTATATGAATCCAGGGTAACTTCATTCATGGATCAAAAAAGACCTCGTGGGGCTTGCAAAATCTTTATTATTTTCAAGGTACAAGAAAGAGTTTGGTGGCAAGCTGGGTAACAGGAAACATGTTCTCCCATGATCACTCCAGTTCCTTCCAGCTGTGAGACGGTCACTCAAACTTAAAATTTTCCTAAGTTCACTGGAGCCCAAATTGCCTTAGAATATGACTTTGTATTTTTTAAATTACAAAATACAGCAATTTTTGTTACCTAGCTAAAAAGATAATGTGATTTATAATACTCCTTAGGATTGTAAATTCTGCAGATGGTTCAATTTTAATGGTTTGATTATCACAATTTAAGTTTTCACTTACTATTTTAAATCGTGCTAATTCTTATAGAGTTAACAGCATATCCCTAAACTAAGACTTCTCTTTTATTATGTTAAGTAACCCACATTAGAAAAATCTATAGATTAATTTATGTACCAAATATATAAAATATTATTAAATATGTCATGATCATCATAACAAAGCAAATGAACTATCTGTATAAAATAGATGACCATTTTAAATGTCAAACTCATGAGACTATAAGCATTAAACATACTGAATTTGGTGAGTTTTAAGATTAAAAGTTGTGTATGATGAAATTTGTTCCAAATAAAACAATAAGGATATGATCTTAAAAGAAAATATATATTTTTAAAATTTGTACTTAGGAATTTCTCCTGTTGTTGATAAGACAATTATTCCAATAACGATGTGATGTCTATTTTATACTATACTGTTGCCTAGGCTAGTCACCTGGCTCTTAACAGCCTTCTGAAAAATAAAGACATAATTTATATTCCATCAAGACAGAGTCCTGTGGGGTTTTAAAATGTGGAAATTCTTGTTTGACATGACTTGTATTCAAGCCAAGCCCATTTATTTGCAAGAAATCTTGAATCACAAACTTTATTATAATGTAAAAAGTTAAAAGAGACCTACACTTTCATTTCAAATTACAATTCAAAATACTTAATTTAAAAGTGTCAGTGTCGATAATGGTGGATAAAGAATGGTTTTATTTAACTGGACAGATCAATTTAAAATCTAAAATAATATGATTTTAATAATTGACTGCTTTAAAGCTAATGGCGAAGCTCTGAAATAAATCACTGAAGTACACTAGGGTTTTAAAATGACACCTGTGGAGGAAAAGATAATATCATAATTGTATCAAAGTCAAAAACCCAGAAAAATGTCCCAAATGATTGTTTTTTGCAATTTCCGTCACTATCTCTGCACATATAGGCATGCTCAAAGCCTAATGCCTCTAGGCTCCTCTAGGTTCCTCATCTCTGACTTCCAACTGTGATTCGGATATCTCAAGTGCCCGTCAATGAACTCAGCATCTGTGCCTTCAAAGATGTCAGAGAGATTATTTCTGACCAGTCCAGAAAATTAAGAAACCAGGTGAAATCCCTCCCTCCTTCGTCTCCTACTCTAGCCAATCAGCAAGGCAGTCTGATGTGCTTTGTTCTCAACTCTCTCTTGTCAATCTCAATTCTTTGTATTGCCTTATCTTTCAAGAAAATTCAGCTTTTTTCCTACTGCCGTAATACCTAGAAGTCCTTCCAATCTCCACTGGCTCAGTTCTCTTCACTCGCTTTTCCTCTTCAGCGCTCCAGTCATCACCTCTAAGCTGACATAGTATTTCTCAAAAGAGATAATATGTTCATGTGAATTCTGCATTTAAAGAATTCGTCTTTAAATGTCTTCCTAACTTGAGGAGGAACAAATTCTGTTTATCCTGTGTGAACATCACTGGGAAATCAGACTTTGAATTCATCACACATGCACCACGACTTTAAACCACGGAAAACTCTATCGAGAACTCCATGGATTTGCCTATATATGTTTCTCCCATTTAAAATATGTTCCTGTCTACTTCTTCTGCTTACTTGATTTCAATATTTCTTTGGGTGCATCTTTTTTGAGAAGATTTTTCCTAATGCAAGGCTGTATGTTTCTCCTCTCCTGTGATGGCTTTAGCTTACTATCTCCCTGCGTCATGGAAATTTCCAGTAGTCACAAGAACTGCCTGCTCTCTTATTAACTTTTTTTACAAGAAAATTCTTGTGAACAAAGCCCATGTCTTCAACTTTCTTTTCATCAAGGCATTCTGAATAATAATTCGAAACTTTAAGCAAGTGGGTCCCACCAACTCTTCTGTAAATAAAGCACTTTGATTTTTTTCTTCATCTGTCATCCTTGTTGCTACTATAGACTGTACAGTAAAATATAACAACCAAGATGATACATATCAGAATTTATGAAGGATTTCACATAACTATTTTCTATGATTGGGAATTGAGGGAGACCAGCTTCCTCTTTTTCCCTCAGGGTACTCTTGAAGAGATAGAAGTGAGAAATATGTAGATAGAAATATAGAGGAAAGAGACAGTTAGAAACACAGGATAGCTCAAGAGAGCCTGGGTCAAAACCCACCAGCCCCTTCTCTGCCTACTAAAGGGCTTTTAAAGGAATGCCAAGGGGTGGAGCAAAAGACCTCCCCCAGCACAGTCAAGTGCAGACTATCCCAGACACCTGGTGACCATGCATTTGGTCAAGCCATCCCCGAAAACAGCACTGACGTGTAAAGCAAGCTCAGATCTCACTAGAAAATCTTTGTGGGCTTCCACAGGGAACAACCTTTTACAGTAGTTGGATATTTTTTCAAACACATTCAGTCAACATACAGTAAAATCAAGCCTCCACCTAAATTAAGTTTGACTTCTAAAAAAAAGCACTGACACGTGTCAAGACAAATGAAAGAGGTTTCATTCTGGTCACAACCTACGCTGATCACTTCTTACTATCAACAGCTTTGCAATTCATCTCCTTGAATTCAATGCAATTCATCCTCAGGTCTTGGGCTAAAAATAACTCCCAAAAGTGATTATAACAAACAAATTTAATTCATCAGCTTAAGTAACAAAGAACACTTCTCTGTCAAATATTTTTTTATAAAATATCATAATATATTGTAGAAAAATGTGCAAAAATGTCCACTGGGGAACTTCTTAATTTCTAACTTTTAGTTTTTTGTTTGTTTGTTTGTTTAAGACAGGGTTTCTCTGTGTAACAGTCCTGGCTGTCCTGGAACTCACTTTGTAGACCAGGCTGACCTCTAACTCACTGAGATCTGCCTGCCTTTGCCTCTCAAGTGCTGAGATTAAAAACTTGGACCATCACCGCCTGACCTAATTTTTTACTTTTTATATTTTTTTTAATGAAAATTAAATTATATCATTATTCCTCTTCTTTTTCCCCCCTAGGTATTGCTATTTTTCACAGAATGTTGTAATTCTAAAATGTATAACTGCTGGTACCAAAATAAGAAAGAATATATATATATATATATATATATATATATATATATATATATATAAATAATTAAATAATTTATGAACCGATTTGAGAGAGATCAAGGTGGTGAATGGGAAGGTGGGAAGGATCAAAGGGAAATAGAAAAATGTTGAAGTAATTTTTGTTTCAAAATATACTTTAATAGACAGCAAGAAATTATCAAATTGAGGGAAGAAATCAATAAAATAGAAAAAAGAACAATAAAAAAATAGTGAAACAAAGAATTGGTTTTTTTTAGAAAATCAACAAGACAAACACTAATCCAAATCAGCTAAAAGACAGAGAGAAAAATATCGAAATTAACAAAACCAGAAAAGAAAAGGTACTGTAACAACAGAGTCCAAAGAAATCCAGAGAATCATAAGAAGATATTTTAAAAACCTGTCCTCCACCAAATTGGAAAATCTAAAAGAAATGGAAATTTATCTTGATAGATATTCCTTAGCAAAGTTAAATCAAGATCAGGTAAATAACTTAAATAGACCAATAACCTGTAGTGAAATAGATTGTTAAAAATCTCTCACCAAAAAAAGCTCAGAGCCAGACAGTTTTATCACAGAGTTCCACCAGACTTTCAAAGAAGAATTATTGCCAATACTCCTAAATTTTTTCACAAAATAGTAGCAGAAGAAACATTGCCCAGATCATTTTATAAGGCCTTAGTTACCCTGAAACACAAACCACTTAAAGAATCAACAAAGAAAGAATCACAAACCAATTTCCCTTATGAACATAGATGCAAAAATACTCACTAAAATTCTTGTGAATCAAATCCAAGAACATATCAAAAAGAACATTCACCATGATCAAGTAGGCTTTATCCCGGAGATTCAGGGATGTTTCAACATATGAAAATAAGTCAGTGTAATCCACCATATAAATAAACTGAAAAAAACAAAAACACACATGACTTTCTCATTAGAAGCCAAAAAGCCTTTGACAAAATCAAGCATCCCGTCATGAGAAACGTCCTGGAGAGATTAAGGATACAAGGTGCTGTTTTAACTAAGCCTCTATCGTTCTATTTTATCAAAAAAAACTCAGGAGCCAGATGTTAGGGTGAAAACCTGCTAATTCAGAGAGACAGAGAAAGCACCCAGCTGCTTCTTCCTCCGTCATCATCCCAGAAAGAGTTTTCTTCTATGCCTTCTCAAATAAAACTCCCCCAACTTGATGTGCCTCACTTCTACTCTCTCTCTCTTTGTTCTCTTGACTTCCGTTTCCCTTCTATGGTTTTTTCCTGTCAATTGGTTGCTTACTTGTCTCTTGACCTAAGGTTGATTTTATTTAATCTGATTTATAATATTCAAACAGAAAGCTCTTAGATCAAAGATATATGCTAGAGCTGAGCCACACCACAGTTAGCAGCGAGTTTTTCCAATAAATAACAGAGTCTTAGGGTTCACAGTGTGATCAAATATCCTACAACAACAAGGGATGTCTAAACATAATAAAAGCAATTTATTGCAAGCCTATAGCCAATATCAATTCGAATGGAGACAAACTCAAAGCAATTCCACTAAAATCAGAAGCAAGACAAGGTTCCACTCATTCCAAATCCATTCAATATAGTACTTGAAGTTTTAGCTAGAGCAATAAAACAACTGAAAGATATCAAGGGAATAAAAATTGGAAAGGAAGAAGTCAAAGTATCACTAATCACAGATGATATGATAGTGTGCATGAGTGACTGTAAAAATTCTACTAGGGAATGCTTACAACTGGTAACCACTTTCAGCAAAGTGACTGAAAACAAGATTAACTCAAAAATAAAATCAGTATACTTCCTATATACAAATGAAAACAGACTGAGACTAATAGCAGAAAATCAACACCCTTCACAGTAGCTTCAACTAATATAAAATATCTTGGGTTGACTAACCAAGCAAGTGAAAGGCTTGTATGATAAAAACTTCAAGTCTTTGAAGAATAAAATTGGAGAAGATATCAGAAGAATGAAAGATCTCCCATGCTCATGAATCAGTAGAAGTAACATAGTAAAAATGGCTATCCTACCAAAACCAATCTAGAGATAAGATGAAATCTCCACCAAAATTACAACAAAATTCTTTACTGGCCTTAAAAGGATAATTCTCAACATCATATGGAAAGAAAAATAACCATGATAGCTAAAACAATCCTGAATAATAAAAGAACTGTTGGATGTCTCACCATTCCTGATTTCAAGCTGTAATACAGAGCAATTTAGTAATAAAAACCACATGGTATTGGCATAACAACAGACACATTGATCAATGGAATCAAACTGAAGAACCAGACATAAATCCACACATACATGGACAGCTGATTTTTGATAAAAGAATCCAGAAATAAACACTGGAAAAAAGACAGAATCTTCAATAAATGGTGCTGGTCAAATTGGATGTCAGTATGTGGAAGAACGCAAATAGATCCATACTTATCACCCTGTACAAAACTCAAATCCAAGTGGATCACAGACCTCAACCTAAAATCAGACACACTGAACCTTATAGAAGAGGAAGTGGAGAACAACCTTGAATGCATTGGAACAGGAGATGATTTTCTAAACAGAACACCTATAATGCGAGCACTAAGAACAATTAATAAATGAGACCTCATGAAACAGAAAAGCTTCTGTAAGGATAAGTACATTGTCAACTGGACAAACAAACAGTCTATAGAATGGGAAAATCTTCTTGCCAACTCTATATACAACTCTACGTTAGTCTATCCATTGGAGGACTAATATCCATATCCAAAACATATAAGGAACTCAAGAAACTTGATATTAAAAAACTAAGTAATTCAATTAAAAATGGGGAAACAGGTCTAAATAGATAACATTCAATAAAAGAATATCAAATGACTGAGAAACTCTTAAAGAAATTATCAGCACATCCTTAGCCTCAGGGAAATGCAAATAAAAATTATTTTGAGATTTGATCTTAGCTAAAATCAATAATACAAGTGATAGTTCATGCTAGAAAGTATATGGAGCAAGGGGAACACTCCAATATTGCTGGTGGGAATGCAAACTTGTATAGTCACTAAGGAAATCAAAATGGAGAGGTCTCAGAAAACTGGGAATTGATGTACCTCAAGACTCAACTATACCACTTTTGGTACCCAAAGGACACTCCATCCTACCACAAAGACACTTGTTCAACCATGTTCATTGTAGTTTTATTCATAATAGCCAGAAACTGGAAACAATCTAGATGTCCCTCAACAAAAGAATGAATACAGGAAATGTGGTACATTGACACAATGCGATATTACTTGGCCATTAAAAACTGACATCATGAAATTTGCAGATAAATTGATGGAATGAGACAAAAATCACCCTGAATGAGGTAACACAGATCCAGAAAGAAAATATGGTATGTATTCACTTACAAGGTGTTATTAGCCAGTAAGTAAATGATAACCAACCTATAGTTCACAGACCCAGAGTGGACAAGTGAGGTGGAAGAGTCTGGGGGAGAAATAGGAACCCCCCCACCCCACCCCCACCCCACCCCCACCCCACCCCCACCCCGTGAGGGAAAATAGAATAGCTTTTACAGATGGACTGGGGACAGTTGGTGATGGCAGCGGGTTGATCAGTTGGGGGTGTGGAGGGAGAGAGTGCAGGAGAGATGGCGGGAATTGGGGACACACTTGGAGGGGTGTGGAAACTTAGTGCAGTAGAAACCTAGTAAAAATATGCCAGGGAAATGGTGGGACAGACTTGTTGGAGTAGCCAACTAATGTCTGATTTGACTTAAAGTCTACTCCAGGAGAAGAAACCAATACCCAATACTGCTTAGGTAACAAAGAACCATAGACAGATAGCCCAATGACCTAGGATAAAACCAAACACTACCATAAATAAATGAAATGATTCCTAACAATATTCTACTATACTCATAAATCAGTGCCTCATCCAACTATCAGAGAGGCTTCCTCTGGCAGCAGATGGGAAGAGATGCAGAAACCCACAGCCAGATATTAGGAAAAAGAGTCTAAATTGGAGGTCTTCATCAAATCCCTCCCATCAAAGCTCAGGGAATCCTGCAGAACAGGAGGCAGAAAGACTATAAGAGCCAGAGGTCATGGAAGACACCAGGAATACAAGGCCCTCTGAACCAACTAAGCATATGAGCTCACAGAGACTGAAGTAGCAAGTACGGGCCTACCTGGGTCTGCACCAGGTCCTCTGTGTGTATGTTGCAGCTATTAGCTTAGTATTTATATGTGACTCATAACTGTGAGAGGAAGGAATCTCTGACTCTGTTGCCTGCTCTTGGGACTCTCGTCCTTTGCGGAGTTGTCGTGTCCAACTTTGATATGATAGCTTTTGTTTCAACTTATTATATTTTATTTTGTTGTGTTTGGTTGTTATTCCTTAGAAGTCTGTTCTTTACTAAAGAATGACAGTATGAGAGTGGATCAGTAGGGGAAAGGAGCTGGGAGGAGTAGAGGGAGGGGAAATTATAATTAGAAATATTGCATGAAAAAGTAGCTATTTTTAATAAAAGAAAAAATTAAGAAATACTAAAAATTATTACCCACTAGAGAGAAACCTGGCTCATAGTTGGTAGAAATAAAAAGTATAATTCTCTCAATATTATCTTTACAGGTTGCCAAATTAACACTGTACACATCTCTATTTCTTGAGCTTCAAAAATGTTTTACAATAAAAAAGCATCCTGTGCTGTCTGGAGGAAAAGCTTCCCTCATCCTGCTGAGTCTCAGGATTCCAGTCCCAGGCTCTTCCCCTGCTCAGTGCCAGTCCTCAGGATTAGCAGCTGCCATGAGCAAATGGATAGTCTTAATGCTGAGGAACTTGGCACACTCTAAATAGATCAAGTTTGGTTTTAATTTCAAGAATAATTTCATTTAGCAATGTTATTTAAACAAATGTAAAAACTCTCATAAGCACTCATATGCAATAAATGATCAAAGCTATGGCTATTTAGCTCCTATTTGCTAAAAATGCCAAGATAATATTTTTAGCAGAAATTTCCATTCCATTCTTAGCTACAACCATGGAGGAAGAGAGCCAGCAAAAGGGGGAAAAAAGTCAGTTTCTATCACTTTGCCAGAAATAAGCATATTTGCATACCACTTGGAAAAAAATTTGTCTTTGCCTTCAAATTAACATATAAGTAGCATAAATAAGTATTAAAAATACTGTTAAAATTGAATCAAATAAAATTGCCCTATATTTCCTTGCTATAATATTAAGTTATATCATCTTATAAAGTTTTGAATAATTACATTACATGCTTAGCATACTGGAAAGGTGGAGATAGCACTGTCCTTATTGTCATGGTTTTAGCATTTACATTCTTTATAAAAGAAGATAGTTTCTACTTTTTAGTAAGTCAAGCTGTATTACTAGCCCGTCAATGCTGTTAAGAGTTACAAACCTAATGGCTTAACAGGGCACAATGGATTACTTTATAGTTGTGTTCTGATATCCACAGTGGGTTTCACTGTTCTAAACTCACAGTATTGACAGAGCCACACTTCTGATGGCTCTAAGGGAGAATCTGTTTCACTGCTCTTTCCAGCCTCTGGATGCTGCCTACATTCTTTGGCTCTTGACTATCTTTCATCTTATGTAACGGTCTACTTCAAACCACATCACCGTGACTCCCCTGCCTCCTTCTTTAGACTTTCTTGGTGCTGTGATTACATGAAGTACAGGCAATCTATGAAAATCCCCGGAACTGATTTGCTGATTAGCACCTTAGTTCATCTACAGCTCTAGATTCTTCTTGCCTTGTTAGATAGAATGATTCACGGGTTCTAGGTATTAAAACATGGGTGTGCGTGGATTCCGTAACTCCTTCTTCAACAATAGGCAACACAACTGCTAATAAGAGCAAAGCCGAAAATGATTTCTGAATTATTAAGTGTACTAAAGAGCTACCAAAAGAATAACGGAAAGAAAAATCCAAGAGAGAAACTAATAAACTACAAAAGCCACTTCAGGGAAAAGGTCATAGGAAACATGATGCAGTAACTTACAGGAATTCCTGCCCCCCTTGAATCTGAACCATATAATGACCTGATACCACTGTTTTTTTTTTTTTTTTTGGTTTTTTTTGTTGTTGTTGTTTTTCTGCAGAGACAGTTGTTTAGGTCCTGAACAGACATGCAAGAAAAATGTCACCAAGGAATTATACCTACGTATAAGCCAGGCTTTGATCAGATTTGTAGCCAGGTTGGCATTTCTCAGGTGGCCTGAATCCCACGTGAGAAAGATCTTCCAGCTGCTGACCAACAGGATGCAAATGCCCTCTGGAAGAAGTAACGCTCATCGCATGCGTTAATGAATCACTGTAATTTTTAAAGTCAGTGGCAAACATTTGTGAAAACTCATCAGGTTTACAGGAAACCAGAAGCACAGAGCTAGCAAAGAGCAGAGATCAGAAACCATACTGCTGAAGCTATCAGATATTTTAAAAGGTGATTGTAGTTGTCATATTTAGGGAACTATAACATACATTTCAGGGAATGAAATACTAAAAAAGTAATATATATTAAGGTGAAAGAGCTTTGAGGAATAAAAGAATAACAAAAATCTGTAACCAATTGAACTATTTTGAGATCAGATTATGGTACCAGGCTAGACAATAAAGCAACAGCGTGCAAAGAGTTAAACATTGTGACTAGAGAATAAGGAGAGAGAGAGAGAGAGAGAGAGAGAGAGAGAGAGAGAGAGAGAGAGAGAGAGAGAGAGAGAGAGAGAGAGAGAGACTATCATTTACATGTTCATGTGGAGTTTCTACAGTAAGCAGAGGGGAGACCTGAGTATATCTGGTATTCAAAGATCAAGAGGCCGTGTCTTCCAGTATCAATAAGAATCATAATCTCTGCAGCTTAATGAAAAGAAAATGAATCCTAAACACAAAATATTAAAACTAACAAATACTACAGATGAAAAGAAAATGCTTAAAGTTCAATAGACAGAGGGAGCCCAGGCATGATGATGCATACCTTTAATCCCAGCACTCCAGAGCTTGAGGCCAGCCTTGTCACAAAGTGAGTTCCAGGACAGTCGAGGCTAAATAGAGAGGCCCTGTCTCAAAATAAACAAAATTAACTAACTAACTAAATAAATAAAAATAAAGGCAAGTTTCCTTAAGTTCCTGACAATTGAGATGAAGCATGACTTCTCATGTACAGCAATAGAGATCCAAAGAAGCGCTCACATCCAAAGGTTCTGAGAGAAAAGAGCTGACATCGTAGAATTTAATTGGTGTTGACAGGGTGGTGGGGTGACAGGGTGTGAGAGGGAGGGAGTCTTCTAAGGATGAAGTTGAGCGAAGGCTGTTTTAATGACAGTCCATTGAGAGCTGACACTGAGGGAAAATCTGAACACGGAAATTCATTTAGAAAAACAGGGTCTGAGCTTGACAGTCAGAGCTAAAGGGAAAATGTAGAGGAAGTTGTGGTTACACGGATTCATCTATGTGTGCAATGACTGCATAGTGTTGTTATGCTCACTGTTATATGGGGCTAAAACTGAAAGGCGGTTTTAAGTGTGCAACGGAACAGCTCCTTGATGTGAATTCTTTCACTGTAATAAAAGCATAGTTGTCAATTTACTCCTACATTCTTTTCAAAAGTGCTACCTCACTAATTTTCAGTTAAACTCTACCAAATCCAGGGCTAAGCATTTCACAGTCACTATGCACAGTCTTTCCAGGAAGCCAAAATTAAATCACTTACAAATGAAGGAACCGAAGTCAATTAATATAAATGTTCAGAATCCTAAAAGTGGCCAGTGTTTAGGCTCATCCTCAGTCTTACTTTTGTCTGCTCTTATGTTAAGAGCAGAGCTTCGTGAAAAGAATGAGCAAGTTTTATTACCAGCTGTGTCTGCATCGTGAACATCCAAAGGATTTAAGATTCTATAGAACAGTACGTTTGCTTCAGTGAAGAAACAGCTTAATAAACTGGAGCGGGAGAGAGATGAGACAGAGTGACATCATAGTAAATGAACCAATATCCACAACCAAAACGTGTATTGCTCGGTAAGCACAGAAAACCAGTAAGGGAGCCGATCATTAAAGGAGACATCCAACACTTATACATGTCCATTTCATACTCCTAATGCACCCAATATTTTGAAAATGAATTGACTTACTACAATTCAAATAAAATTTCACCCCTCAAAATTTACAGTAGATTTTCTTTACATTGTGATTAATCTAAGTTTCTTTATTTATTGGTACATAGCCTGTGAAACATTTCTTAGTTTAGTTCTAGAATTGTATTATGACATATCATAAAACATACACAAAAATGTATAAAGTTACAGATCCATTAGTTGGATAAGTTCTACCTCTTCAAAGTCCTACCTCTTCAACAATAGATACAATTCAGTCCTAAGATTTGTGAGGTTATTAGTTCACATGACAGAAGGCACACAACAGATATAATTAAACAGATATGAATAATAAGGTAAGAAAATAATTCTGAATTATCCAGGTTGACCCATTCTAATTAATTGAGTTCCGGAAAATGGGGAACTCTTTCTGGCTTAAGTCAGAAGAGTGAAAAAAAAATGGAGTGAATGGGGAAAGGAGAGCGATTTAAGAGCGGGAAGGTTTTCTATTCTGTAGCTGACTCCCTAGCAGGGGGAAGAAAAGCACCGTTGTGCGGTGGTGGCCTTCAGGAGACAAGAGCGGATAGCCAGCAGTGAAACCTCAGTCCTACAACCACAGAGAGATTCTTCCAGCAACCTCAGTGAACTTAAAGCCAGCTCTGATTTTGCCATTGTGAACCCTGGCGTAGAGAAACCACAGAGCTGAGCCTAGAAAGTTAGTAAGTTTGTGATAATTTGTTATGCAGCTGTGTAACGCGAATGTACAGAGCAACTGGAGTATAGCAAAAAAGAAGAGGAAATGAAAACACAGGTGGATGTCTTTTGCATACTTAACTCTGAGCTATTTAGAATCCATGACAAATATAAAACTATGATCTTCTCATATAACAGATGTGAGTGACATAAATGAGTGAGTTTTCAATTGCACAAGCACAAATTGGGAGAAACTCCATAAAGAAGACTATAGTGATGTATATCTTCTTCCATATCTATAGAGTAAATAGTTCAGCACAAGGCTTTATCATTTCTTTAATTGTATGTTAATTTCATAATCATTGATCAGCTCAGTAAATATCAAACAATTATCCTCTCTGACATCAGAAATTTCACTTACCTAGAGGAATACTTTTGAACTGATCTTTCAGTAAGCATAACTTTTGAAAAACAGTATTAGGTATAACATTACCAGAATATCCTGAAGTTACCAAGGCCAGACAGAGTTCAATTCCATCAAAGAAGACACATATCACATTAATAGTAGCCACCAGAAATGTATATGCAACTGCATCTTATCTTTTACTGCTGCATCTTGGTAAGAGAGCTTCCAAGGAGAAAACAGCATATTTAACCAGTAGATCAATGCTTTTGCTTCAACAGGGAAGAGCGGATGAGCAAGATCAGCTCCAATGGTGTACATCCGCCGACTGACAGAGAAACACCTTCTCCCTCATCCGCTTTCCTCTTCCCAGCCCATTATCTCCCACACTACAGCCACAACTGCTGCCACAAGACAAGCCCTGATGTACCCTACAGAGGAAGGATATAAATGCTGGCCTGGGAACTATTCAATACTTAAAACCAAAGCGGAGGAAGATACTTGACTCAGAAAAAGACTTATGGAATCTGAGGCAAAGGAAGATGTAATGACTAATCTTCAATGTCAAACTGTCTGGATTTCAAATGACCTTAGCTATAAACCGATGGGCGTGCATTGTTAGCATGTTTCCAGAGAATTTAATTGAGAGGGAAAGATCCACCCTAAATGTAAGTGCCATCATTTCATGGGTTGAGGTCCAGACAGAGTAAGAAGGGAAAAATAGGAAGGCAGCTGAGCATCAGCATTCGTTTCTCCCTGATTCTCGACTGCAGAGGCAATGTGAAGAGGTGCTTGCTCCACATTCCTGCTGCCAGGCATTCTCCATCATAACACTAGATCATCTCAAACTATGAGTTGAAATGAATTCTTCCTCTGTACATTGCTTTCGTCATGGTAACAAGAAATGACTGTTGCAAAGGTATTACCTCTCCAGGCAATATGATTGACACGGGTTGTCTGGTCTCTTTACCACTTGCTAGAGAAGGGTTCTAGACCTGAGGGCCATTCCCTTTAAGCCAACTGCAGATTCTGAAGATTGTGCCCAAATAAATAACTTTCCAAATCATATTTTCAAAAATATATATTTTTTTTTTTGGTTTTTTGAGACAGGGTTTCTCTGTGTAGTTTTGAGCCTTTCCTGGAATTCAATTTGTAGGCCAGGCTGGCCTCGAACTCACAGAGATCTGCCTGCCTCTGCCTCCTGAGTGCTGGGATTAAAGGCGTGCACCACCACTGCCCGGCTCAAAAATAAAAATTTAATTAGTCACGTAAGTAAACAAAATTATCTTAATAAAGTAGGTACTTTGCCATTATTAAGGTCTTTAGTAGGCTAGTGTGCATACTATCCAAAGTCTAACTCTAGACAATGTCATTTTAAGGAAAAATTCCTAGAAAACAAAGAATAAAGTAGATTTCTGTGTAACTGAATAAACCAGCTCACCTATGTTATCTATATGATATGAAGTGACATAAAGTTAATTTACATGAATGAGTATTTTAGATAGATTGTGGATGGCAGTGTCACTGTCTGACAAAGATACTCCAGGTTCATGTTAGTAAAACAAAATTATCTTCTTTAAAAGGAATATTCACCTACTTGTTTCCCATTGATGGTAGAATGGACATAGGGACTGCATCGAGTATATCACAAGTGCCAAAGTGACCAAAGGACAAGTATTTTAAGTGACTGTGTATTTATATGGCAAGTAAGGCTTCCTTGTGCTTCCAACTCTTAAGTAGAGACTAGACTTTTAAGTTGATAAATCTGCTCATATTTCATACAAATCGGGGAACTATTCTAGCACATGGTAACTTGAATATTCATCCGTTAGTTTAAGATTGTTTTTGGTAGGAACTAAGGAGATATACTAATTCTAACATGTAAAGTATGAATTCATGACCCAGAAAAGTCAATTACATAATCCCCACATAGCGTAAAAGCTTATTTAACCATAGTCTTACAATTGACATACGTCTCCATGAAACCAGATGCTTATATTTAGTGTGGGAACATAAAAATGCTGACTGGAATAAATCATAATAGAGTAATCCTGCTTTCTTTATTAAATCAGGAATGAGGATAGGCAAAGAGGTTCAGATTTCTCTCACATTATTGGGTACAATATTACCTTGTAATAAGAGAAGGTTCCTAACCTATTGGTTGGTCTAAGCTTTTGTATCGTTTTAAACACCTGTTAAGTCTCCTTAAAAGCTTGATTGGAGTGAACATGAACACATTACTATTTAGCTACTAATAGTAAAATAAAATATCCCAGAAGAATTTCATTCATCTATTACTTTCCAAACCCATAAATTATTGAATACAAGTATCCAGGATAGCAAGCAGTATAAGAGAAATTGCCTTCAAATGAAGACCACAGCAGTATTCAATAGATAGCGCATCAGTCATTTTACTGGAAGTGATTTAGAAAGCTTTCTGCTCTTTTCTTTGTTTATAAATATAGAAATTACCATGTCCTGAAAATATTACTTACATGAATTCCATTGTAAAAGAAAGCTGGTCACTTTTCCAACTGAAGAGGAGGATTTCGGGTGTAGTGTTATTATTCAAAGTGATTCTATTTAAAAGCAGACCAGCATGAAGATAATGTCTTAAGTGACCTTGAAATCAATTCTATGATCAAAACAAGTTAATAATCATGAGACAATGAAACAAGCATCCATAGATGAGATTTGATTTCATAGAAATGAAATTCAGAATACTAAAAATCTAAACTAATTCTTTACATCTTAAAAATGGATCTTATTAACATTATTGCAAGGCATACTTCTGAATAAATTGTATTAAATTTTAGCCACGGTATGATTTAATCAAAATGTATTTAAATATATGTGCTAGAATTACTCTGTATCCTAACTAAAACATGTTCACTGCCACTCTAGCTCCATAATAGCTAGGAAACAAAAGCAATGCATATGTCCTGCAACTGATGAGTGGACAATGGAAATGCAGAGAAAAATGAATGTTCAGGTATGTGAGTGCAGCTAGAAAATGTGTCCTTGAGTGAGGAAAGCCAGACCCAGAGAGACAAACATCTCAACATCTCTCTCACCGTGGTCCATAGCATTGACTCTTGAGATGTGTGAGTCTAGAACCTGGGGTAACTGTAAAAACTAGGAAAGTAACAGGAGAATGGTGGGGGATGGGGAAAAGAAGCTTCAGAGAGAAGCAGATGTTCCCAGGTGTTATGAAGGGGTAGAGGAGAAAACCCAGGGGTAGAGGGGCTCCCCGTTTACTCGGGGATGGGGAGGATGGGCAACGCAGAGGGAGAAAAGGGAAGGAGGAGCAAGTAACAAAATGTCAATTTAGAAAAGTCGAGGGAATCGTGTTATTTTGTCTTTAGACAAAATTAATTGTATTTTTATACATAATAAAGTTATACCAGTAGCAGTGATCTTAATTTCTTAGTTTTTCATTCGTGCATATTTATATTGCAGCTTCATAATTGATAGAGAATGAAAAGGAAAATTACATATACACTCAGAAAGTGTTCTTGATTGGATGGCTTGATTGCTTATAGCAGTGAGCTGTCTTCTTTTTCATGCATGTATAGGAAAGTCACCCGAAAACCATCATTAAATGATCCGACACAGGTCACACTGTGTTATACGTGTGCAGCTAAATGCATAGATACAAGCAAGCTTGCCATAAATCACAAGTTACAAATCTAAGTTTTGCCATTTTAGCCATGGGCGTCACATTGAAGCTCTATTTCGTTCAAATACCATTAATTGCTATATTTGGGTTGTACAGCTGCTTTTCTTTAAGTTTAAAAAAGTTGTACAAATCATAGGGTAGCTATGTTAGAAGACTCTTTCACAAGCTACCAGCCCATTCTGACCTCACAATACACAGATAAGGACAAACATCTACAAAAGATTATATGACAAATATTTCATAATTTCTTTTTAGTTGTTTCATAATTCTGAGTTCATAATTCTGAAATTCACCTTCCTTTTTCTTGGTTGAGTTGGTCCTAAAATGCAAATATTACTTATGGAACCTCATCTATTCTGCTTTTAAATGATTCATATAAGCTTCTGCAAAAGAAAAAAAATGCTGACACAGACTCCATGGGATGATTACATCCTGCACTTTAAACTACACCCAGTCCTGCATGTACATGGGGCCAAATGTTTTTAAAGCAGGATGATTTCCTGTGAACAAGAGGGAGGATATGGTGGCAATGTTCCGGAGGACAACATCATCTCACAGCAGAGATGGTACATCCAAAAGTAATAAAAACTAGAGGCCCCAATGTTTTGATTTTGAGGGGAGAGAGGACAAAAGGCATTTGGAAGATATGTTAACATTTTACATTTGTGCAAAGGCTGTTGATTCATAGATTTGTATTTTACAGTACAAGAGAGAAACATTTCTAAAAGAAACCATCACCATTGCACTGACAAGACATCTATGCAACAAGAATCATCTTTAATAGAGAAGAAAGACAGGAATGCTGAGATGTTTCAATAGTCTCCCTCTCCAGCATAACCTGAACTCCAGAAGGTTCCAAATGTACAGGTAGAATGTAATTACTGTTCCCCACAGGCTAGTAAATTACTTGTTCTCTTCTACTTTGACTTCACAGCAGACCCACTCTTGAATGTCCTAGGTTTTGAGGTGCCATAATGAAAAATTAGTGCTATGGATGATTGATTGATAAATAAAGTGCTAATTGGCCAGTAGCCAGGCAGGAAGTATAGGCGGGTCAAGAAGAGGGAAGAATTCTGGGAAGTGGAAGGCTGAGGCAGAGAGATGCTGCCAGCCATCACAAGGAGAAGCATGATGTAAGATACTGGTAAGCCACAAGCCACGTGGCAACTTATAGATTAATAGAAATGGGTTAATTTAAGATGTAAGAACAAATAGCAAGAAGCCTGCCATGGCCATACAGCTTATAAGTAATATAAGCATCTGTGTGTTTATTTGAGTCTGAGTGGCTGCCGGCCCAGGCAGGACTGGAGATAATTCCAGCTATAAATTAGTGGTCTGTCTAATAATGAATTCTTTCTACTGTTTTTTCCAGATTAAAAAAAAATTGAAAATAGAAGTAAAAAAAAAAATAAAAGATTATTCCACAATCCCTATCTGCTTTTCTCCAATTTTCACATTGCTTAAGCTTGAGCTTGGTAGAATATAAGCAGATGTATGTGACACCCACATACACTGGGATTGGGAAAGCAGGAAGTGAAGAGGATCTTACTAAGGCTCACAGCTTCTAATGTTTAAATATGTGACATTTAATCATCATTTCAACCTAATGGAATGAAGAACTACTATGGAAACATGCTTATGAAAGTGTCTAGGAGGGTGTTTCTAGGAAGATTCATCTGAAGAGGGAATACCCAAGTTGAATGTGGGCAGCACCATCCCATATCCTGGAATGAACCAATAGGAGAAAATGAGCTGTGCCCTAGTATTCATCTCTTTCAGTTTCCTGACTATGGATGCATGGTGACCAGCTGCATCGTGTTCCCACTTAAAAGACTGAGTGCTGGCATCCCAGGTGTGCACCACCACCACCCAGCTCTGATTTCTGTTTAATTGGCTGGATTTAGCCCAGTATGACCAGAGGACTGATGTTTGACCTTCATCCTTCTTGTTCCTGATGTTGGGGACTATCCTCTAATGAAACTTTGAATGCCACTTGTAACACATTCCAAACAGTAGAAAACTTTATTTTAAAAATCACATCCTTAATACACAGAAGCACCATAATTATTTTATTGACAAGGAAAATTTGAATTAAAATGGCTAATTAAATCTGACTTTAATTTTACCCCTTGAGAATAGATGCTGAATATATAATTAAGTCTTCATGGTGATGCTTATGTTTTATATTCAAATATATACATTTTTAAAATTTCAATGCTACTATTATTGGGAAGGTATAAGACACCAGAAAGCTGCATTAATTATATCTAATAAACTTTTCAAAGATGTGTTTAATTATGTAAAATATATACTATGTATATTAGCAATTACATTCATATTATGTATAAAATTTAATATGTGTTATACATGTAAAAAACAATATATAATTTATATGATATAAGTGAATCAGTAACATCTATGGGCATCTTAGATGAAAATTTACTCTGTAAAGCTTATAATTATTCTTTGATCTAGCTTTTCTCACATGATGCACATGCAAACCTATCTACTAAAAACTAAAACATTTCACACAGTACTTGAAATGGTACAATTCAACAGGACTTTAGAACATACTTAAATCTAGCAACAACCAACCACCAACAACAACAATGAAAAGCTGTTGAAATGAAGAAGCAGCCAACCAGTCAAAACTATAGAAGAAGTCAGGACACCATGTAAAGTAGAAAGCAGGGACTAAAAATGTGGGGTCAACGCACCCTCATCTACATTTTTACCCAGTTAATCTTTTCCTCACAGAGCTCTTTTTCAAACTTATTTTATCTATTTCTTTTTGTTTGAGGGGAGTGTGTGCCAAGTTATAAATGTGGAGGTAAGAGGATGGTTTGCATGAGTTGGTTTTCTCCTTACACCATTGGGCCCTGGGATAAACTTCAGGCCATCAGAAACATGCTGACCTGCTGGACCACCTCACCATCTCTTACATAATTGTTTTTTAATTTGGCCTTCATTTTATTCATCTGCCAGTATCTTTTTCAGAAGTTGTACTACTGTTTTTGTACAATTAAAGGAGAAGTTAATTTGTGACACATTAGCTTGATGGTCCTACACATCTTATGTCCTAGTGAATAAACAAGGAGAAAAAAATAGACACCACAAGAGTAATATTTATGGATGAGTATTCATTGCAGTGATTAAACCAAATTCTACAACTCAGATGAAATTAAATGTCCACATATTCGTGGTAGAAAGTCAAATTGTTGACATAGTTTTTACTTTGGCAGTTCTTCTCTCATAAGAAAATATGGAGCTTAATTTATGGTGTCCTTCAGATACAAATTTATCTGTAAGATAAAGGAACGGTTTGGGGAGAACAGAAAGACCTACAGTTAATGTTCAACCACTAGATGGCACCCAGGCATCTGTGGCAAACTCACCATGTGTCCATAGCCTGATCGCTGACAGAAACATGTACAAATCAGTGCAAACTGAAAGGTGTGTGTGTGTGTATAGATATCCGCTAGACTGACATATCTTAACAGTGTAAATTAGACATAACTTATGCCCATGAAGTCCTCTTTCCTGAACACAGATTGTCTTTCACACAAAAGCCATAGATCTCGTTTGTTCCGTTTACCTCATTCTTCTCCTAAAGGCCCTGTCTATCCCCTTAAGTAATTCCTCTTAAGTCATTACAGACCCATTGCTCTTACTATTTGATGAATTCATTCACCATATGAAACATTCCTTATGGTCATGATGACATGTAGCAAATATATGTGGGTCTGGGGATTTTGCTAGAAAGTATGTCCTTCTTTCCCATGACAAAGCCCTCTGGTAACCCTGTGGAATGCATGTGCCTTCTAACATATAAAACGCTGACTTGAAGAAAACATACACCATGCATTTTGTTTCACATTACAGTCATGGGAGGAGGCTTCCCACACACAAAATAAAATAGTAAGGGCTAAGAAAGCAGACGGACTGCCCTGTGCCATCAGTAACTAAGCTGGTCCCATCTGGGGGATTTATCTTGGAAATGATGAAAAACTAGAGACCAAGCCGGGCGGTGGTGGTGCACGCCTTTAATCCCAGCACTTGGGAGGCAGAGCCAGGCGGATCTCTGTGAGTTCAAGGCCAGCCTGGGCTACCAAGTGAGTTCCAGGAAAAGGAGCAAAGCTACGCAGAGAAACCCTGTCTCGAAAAACCAAAAAAAAAAAAAAAAAAAAGAAAAACTAGAGACCAATCAAGCTGACGAGGCTGTCATTAGCTGATGGAGAGTTTGCAGCTTCCCAAATACAAGAATTTTTGTAATTGTAGTCTAAATATAAATGTTTTAATTGCTTTTGACCAATGGTAAGCGTTTATAACAGATAGTATTTTTAACCACATAGATAGGGAGAGGAATCAGTATTGTTCCCCGAGAACGCAGACCAGCTTCTGCATTTAAGAATGAAGTTAGTTATCTACCTAGAATGTGCATCAGAACTTTAATCTGTGTTCTCAGCTTGCTATTTGTGAAGGGAAATTTATTTTTATACTTGTGAGACTTACATATTTTCTCTTTAACATTTAGAAAAAAGATGGATGCTTTTTGTAATACTCAAGGCATAAAAGAAGATCTTTGAATAGGGACATTACATCTGCCACCTGGCATATTATAACCTGGAGGAGGGGCTGGGTTTAGCCTGAGGCTCAAATCCATTTGTGGAGCACCTTCCAGGTATTACCCATTGATTAAGACTGTACATGTACATTTATAAGCAATCGGCAATCTGAATCGGCAGTTCAGATAGGCTGGAGAATAATGAGGAAAGAGATTGGAGATTAGAGAACGGTCTACTATAGTTCATACTACAGGAAACAAATGACAGAGGAAGACTATGAGGAGATTTCCCACGGGCTTTCCACACAACAACAAGAAACTGATTGCTTGTACCGAAGTCCAAAGATCTTCCACACATACAGAGGTAAGGAGGAGAATAGGACTCTCTAGAAGAAGGTCATACAGGGATAAAGTAGATAAACAATCCAACTCTGAAGAGTGCCCCAGAAATGTTTTTTATGTTATGTGGAGTATGTAGAGATAGCCTTTGAAAATTTTATGTGAGAGAACTTATATTCTTTATGTCATAGTAACCAATCAATTTCCTTTTAAAAAGTACATTTTTTCTTTGTCTTACACATGTACTTGTGTGTGTGTGTGTGTGTGTGTGTGTGTGTGTGTGTGTGTGTGCACATATGAGAAAGCCAGATCAGATCGGCTGTGTCTTCCTCTATCAGTCTCCATCTTCTTGTCCGGAGTGAGCATCTGCCACTGAATGGCAAGCTTGCTGCTGTGCCTAGACTGGTCATTCAGAGGACTCATGAGAGTTTTCTATTTGTTCCCCCAACAGTAAAATCCAGTCATGTACAACCATGGTTAGCTTTTTAAATGGATGATCAGGATTTAAACTGCTGGGGAAAATACATTATTTAAACTTAAAAAAATAAATCTGAAAAGAAAGATGTTAATGTTTTATTTTGTTTTGGTTTTGCTCCCATAAATAATGTTCCTGAAGCACACGACAAGTCTCAGGAGCCTTGTGTCAGAGACGTGATAAGCATTTGATTAATGGGAAAATGTGGGCTCCTAGAATTAAAATAACAGAAAGAAAGTGCAAGCATTTCTGTGTGATCAGAGAGGAATGAGTTAGAGGCTATCTGTTACAGTTTTTATGTGGTTAATGTTTTTGAAATTGTAGATGTCATTTACTGACATATTACATATGATCTTCATATTGCATGTGTCCCTTCATTATCATGTTTAATAATATTCACTTCAGTGATGACTTCCTCATTTTTTTGAAAAGGAATAGAAGCATGATTAAGATCATAGTTTAGGGAGTGATAGGTTGAGAATTCAGTCCTTTCTGTAAGAATTCTGGGAGGCCAAGGGCCTTCAGTACCATGTGCTCATCTTTTTTTGCCCAGTTACATAGAGGGGAGAGTGTTGCTGCATCTACTTAACAGAGATCAGCACTGTGCTTCAGACAAGAGGACTGAAAATACATAATACACAGACATTGCACTCTAATAAGTTATGGTCTAGCAGAAGGAAAAAAATCATTAACATGCTTTAGTGTATTGTGTTGGTTACCTGTTGCTAGGACACATATCTGGGATAATACCAAAAGGGATAATACCAAATAAGAACTGGGGAGGAAGGATTCACTTTGCCTCAGGGTTTCAGTCAAGGTTAACTGGCTTTGGGACTAAGATGAGGCAGAGCATCACCAACAGGGTCTGTGATAAAAACAACGGACCTCCTGGCAGACAGGCAGCAAGAAGACACATATGTACAAGCGCAGGACAGAAGAGGGAAAGGCATGTTCCCAGCAACTGCTGTCTGCAGCAAGTCCTGCCTCCTAATACTGAAGTTGCATGTGGGTGAACACATTGGTGAAGTTACTGTCTTCATGATTCAGTGACCAATCTGATTGGATTCAGCAGCCGGGGACGAACCCTCCAACGGGAGGGAGCTTTTGTGGGAGGGGTACTTCATACAGGCATAGAATTTATGATACTGCAGGATCTATTACAAGGTGGTGTAGAATGATTTAAATATTTGTGAGTTTACTAGTTTTTTGAACATTGCATTATTCACTTTGGAGACAGCAATGAAACCTGAATTATCTCAAAATGATTTAGAAGTAACCCAATACCAATCGATTTTAACAATATGAAAATATAATCTTCAACATATAATGAATTGTATACCTCTCACATGGAGCCATTGTAAATATTAGATATCTTTATCGTTGTAGGATGAGGAAAATCTTGGACAATGTCAATTAAATTCCAACCCCATGTCTTACCTTGGCTGTTCCTCTTTTACTATTTATTTTGTTATAAAAATAGAGCTGGTGACTTAATAGAATGTAAGTGTACAGAAAGCAATATTTCACAAATTATGTGTGCTGTCATTTCTGGATCTGAGTTACTAGAATGTTTTGAGTATTGATATTAACAATTTTCTTTCAAATTCTGACATTTGAACTATTTGGGTGTCTACAAAAGCCTTCTATTCTGTTTACTTAAAAGCTGCATAATATTTTTTTTCCTGAGAAAAGGCATGCCTACACTGTACATCATTGTCAAATGTAATTAATTCAGGATGATATTAATTTTAGTTGTTAATACAGTTATTAATATGGAAAGAGAGTAAACAGGCAATGGGTCCTTGAGAGGGAGTGTTACTAGGTCCTTAATACCCATTCTTACTCAAAACAAAGCATTGGTGGCAAGGTTTACCAGAATATGTTATCAAAGTGAAAATACACTTAACTTTGTATTAACATACGAAGACATTTAAAACATTACATTAGATTCCAATTCTCTGGCAGATGTTGCAATATAAACATCAATGTCTTACACTATGACACTCTTCAGGCATATGAAAGTTAGGGGAAAGATTGCTTTGTGGTGTGTTCTAAATTTTTCCTTCTTAATTTGAGATCTCTCTGGAAGTAGAAACTCTTCATGGACATTAAGGAAAAGCTTATAGTCCAAACACACAACCGGAGAAGCGCACTCCAATCTACTTTCCTCTGATAGCCTGTACCGGTGTGACGGTGCAGCTGACAGAGCTGAAGGAGCTTGCTGATATTTCTTTCAGAGCCCCACTTTGTAGCCTGAAACTGATACTCATTCCAGCAGGTGTCAAAACTCAGCAACAATCCACTTTCAAAGTAAGATGCAAATGAGACAGCGGAAGTCTACTGAGGAGACAGCTCCACCCCAGCCCACTAAAGGGACTGCTTCCCTGTTCACTAATGCAAGTACACTTGACTGATGTATGAAATGAATTAGGAAAATTCCCTTCTGATCTAAGAACCATTAGAGTCCACTTCCTAATGAGAAATAAAAGAAAACATGCCATCCTGTAACCAAAACAAACATCTCATGATGACTCTTTATCAGGTTATCAAGGGATTTAGGGTCTTCATGGCCCCTTTGAACTTGGTAGTAAGTTTCAATGTATTTGGCCTGTTGGTGCTAAATACAGCCCTGGCAAGTGCTAATGTATACTCTCTGGATTATTTGATACTCTGTACAGAGATGTACTAAAGCAGCAAAATTATAAAAGGACATTTCTGTTACTGTTTCAAATGCTTATAGCAAGAATGATGAAAGAAAGGCATCAATATATAATGTGCTTGGTAAAGTGTGAATTATGTAGTACTGAAATAACACATTATTTTACAACAGCTTAGACACTCCATCAGAGGTTCTCAACTTGATTGCAAAAATATCTGGAAAACAATTAAAATAATTTGTCCTGGTCATTGATTGTGCAGAATTTTCAAATTCCTGTGGTATTTATTCCTAAAATGTTTTCTTCCAGTAATGTCAATATGTTAATATTCAGATTGTGCTTAAATTTTATTTTTCCAATAATTGCTACTGAATACAAGTAAGTGGAATAAGTGTGTCGGAAACAAATCATCAGGTAAAAGAGTAAAATTCACAAAGCAAAGGGATGTTAATAAACACTGTCTCCCCAGATGATGCAAAGCAAGGGCCACAAACACTACGCTTTCCTATTATCTCCCACATGTTAAGAATTATCAGTAAATAACATTCAAGACAACAAAGCAAAGTAGGTGAGGGTACAGAAGAAGGATGTGCACAGCAAATTTGGAACTGCAAACCTCATTTGGAATGACACTAAAATGCACAATTTTAAAACATTCCAAAGTCATTAACGATTACAGAAAATGCTCAAAAACCATTTACACACTGACTCATTTTTAAGGAATATTCGCATGTTCTCCTATTTATTTATAATTACCATGAAGTGTTTTCAAGTAGTCATATCTTTATAGCATTAAAAAATCATCACCTCATTCTATTCTTTTATGATTATCAAAGTGACTGAACCATGGGTCATTAGAAACTTAACAATCTGTTGCAACTTCAATGTCTTGCTTTTCCCCCAGGGCACTGGATTATTCCTCCACCATAATATGTTAGTTAATACCAAAGGCTTTGCCCGACTTCAAAGCAGAGATATTAAAGGCTCACTTTCCACTACAAGGCAGGTGTATTTTTATTAGCTTTCTCTTTCAAAATTGCTATGACTTCACCCGCAGATATCCCGCCAACAACCATTATTGAAAGCCGTAATATAATTGCTAAGTTACGTGCAATGTCTGAAGCTGAAAAACAATGTCACTTGCAGCTCTCAAGGACTGACTGAAACCAAGTGTTCCATCATTAAAACTGAATTACAACACACAGTGCCGTGTTTTCCATGTGCTGCATCGGAGACAATGGGAGTGGAAAACCTGCCTATAAACTGATAGATTCTTCTATTTATTCCAATTTGTGAAAAGTAAGAGATGCCATGCATCAGAATTAAATGTCTGTTTCGACTGAAGCTGGAAGAGATGCGTGCTTTCTGCTGCAGTTTTGAACAACTCGTGACAAAGGGAAACTCACCTTCCTATCACTTTTGCGAGGCATTTTTTTTCTCTAATTGTTTGGTTTAGCAGAAATCAACAAATGCAGAGTGTTCCAGTTTTAAAACCAGCTTTATGCTGAAGCGATGATGGCCCAGGTTTTTAGTGGGCTCAGACTGGATTTCTTGTCTTTGATAGAGTGGCACGTGGAATCCATGCGCTCAGATATTGTTCGGTTTAGGAAGATTGTTTTGGAGATGCTTGAAAATACACTAAGACATTCTTCCATGCTGATCAAAGGATGTACTGGCCACACACTTGTTCTACTCCCCATTTCTCCTAATTAGGTTCTACTCATTTTGTTATTTGGTGATCTAAGTGGAAATATTCTTTCTGTCTTAGTGGTATGCAGAGTTATTATAATTACATTTTTAGAAAGGTCGACTTTTTTTATTTGGCTTCAGTGATTTTACGGTGCCTAGATTCCACCGGAAAATATTTAGTCACTCACTTACTTGGACAGAAATCCATCACCTGGAATAGAAATCATAATACATGTGCCAGCATCTGTATGCAGACAGCCCTGAAAATGTATACTAGGAAAAGTCTTTGCCAAGTGACTTGTGTCTGGCCAGCACTACCTTTGAAATATTCTCTGCATACCAGTTAATGTTAAGATTTATTATAGCATGTGGAAGTATACTTTTTGCTTGTGTATCTAGAATTTAAATAATAGAGTAGCAACACATACTAGATGCATTACCTGTCTTTATTTGGGGTTTTACTAGAGAGTCACAATATTATGATTTCTTACTTTTAAGATTTCTTTTTTTTAAGAAGATCACATTTAAAAATTATAAAATAATTCAAATTATTGTACAATCCTTTAGAGAAATTAGTGTGACATTTACATATGTACCCACATGAGAAAATGCATAACAATAAGTGAAATACATTGGAGACCAGGGACCTTTCAAAAATATACAATAATCTTAAAAGTTTTTGTCCACTTCAAGAAACTAAGCCAACTACTATTTTTTCTACTTATTTTAAATGTTCATTTAATTCATGTAGGAAGTAAACAATTAACAAACAAATTGGAAGAGCATTCACACTTCCAAGTCCATGGTACCAATTATGACAGCAAAAAGAATTTATCATACTTACACAGGGCAGGCAGGCTATGTTCTCACCCTAGATATATGTCCACCCAGTTCTTTCCTTTATTTAGAAATTCTCAGTGCCAACCGAATCAAGACAGCCATGCTATTTTAAGGTTTATTTGTTTTCTTTAAATTTGGCGGACACTGATCTTTCCTATAAAATTGGTTGACTCAATACGGAAAAAAACATACACCATTAACTTTCAGCATGCCCACGTGTTATTCCTTAACTTGGAATCCTCAGACCAGTCCTAATGATTCATGGAGAAAGATGGCTGGAACATAAAAATATTCATGAAATTGTATACCAAGCTAATTACTTGGAGAATAATTCAACGTTCATTTAAACATGTGTCACTGGTTGGATCAATGACATTCCTTGAAGAACAGGGTATGGGCTGTGACACTTATCAAATATTTGTATTTTTGTTTCTTTGTGTCCTCTGGCACACACATTAAGTCATTGAGTAAACTGTGTTACTTTCAATTTGTGCATCATTTTTAAGTATTAGACTGTAACATATGATTTAAAAAGAATTTATTAAATAACTGTTTACCTGATCCTATTCATATTTCAACAAACTAAGATGAGCTAGATTTTATTTACATCTTAGACTATAGAGTAATTTTTACAAACCATATAAACAAAACCATTTGACACCTGGCTCTTTAAAGTTCATGAACTTCCACATCTAAAAACATGTGTGGGTTTGTCAAACATTCCAGTGCCCTCCCTAGGGGCACCCAGACATATGTAGCTGTGTATATCATGGTGTCATATGCCAACAAGTTTCCTTAAAGAAAATTACTGTGTCCTTTTATTGGGGCAGCAAAATATCACATCTCTGAATCTGTGAGATGCAAAACTAGGGTTTCTCAAGGAAGAAGTTTAAACATAGACTTTCTGAAGTTTACGTGAAGCACGTCACTCTTCCCAAATCCTTCCCGTTCATAACAATATGGACCCAAATAATAATGCTAGAAGTAAGCAAGAGAGGAGACCTCAAGCCAAAAAGTATATTTCAGTAGGACAGATTTCATCTGTTATATAATTTAATCTCCATCAGGGAAGGCATGGAGCCAGAAGTCAGGGAGTGTCGCAGGCATTAAGAGGCGATTGCTCATAGAGCAGGCTGTGTCCGGTGGCTTAGAGCCGTTCACGGAGATCCTCAATGAAATCCGTGTTACTCGGCTGCTCTTCTCGGGCTCATACAGGATCGCTGCAGCTGAGCAAAGATTTTGGAAAAAGAGAGTAGTGGAAAGACTGATTAAAGCCCCTACTACCTGCAACACATGTGCGGAGTTTCCCCGGAGAAGAGCTTCTATATTGTTGCAAGGGGGGATGGGCGAGGCAATTACAACCTGCCTGCTCAGAAGCTTAATGCTCCATAGCCATAAGTTTGCACAAAGCCCCAGCTGTAGCAGCAGGAGCTGCAGCAGCAGCAGCAGCAGCCCTGAAGGGACACAATCTCTTTAACAGTCTGCCCCACCTGTCTGAGTGCCCCAAGTCAGAGGCAGCAGAGGCCGGCCAGCTGTTTCTCACATCTACCAGATCCTAACCCCTTTGACCAGGGACAGATAAATCAAGCCACCTGGACAACACCTTCCCAACTTTGAACTGCAAGAGGAAGCTTCTCTCCAGTGGCTTCTCAGTCCCAGCAATTAACTGGAGGAGGCAATTCAAGACTCTAAGGCAGACATTGGAGAGGATTTGGGCTTACAATTGAGCAGTGATTGGGTCTGTTGAAAGCACTATGTTGGGGGAAATGTCAACTGGAAAATACTGTTTTCTGAAGTGCCTTAGAAATACGTTCATGTATATAGAGAAAGGTTTATTTTATTTTTGTTACCATTTAGAGACAGTTCATGATGGCAAGTTCATAGTTATATAGTGATCTTTATTACTGAGGTTAAAATACATATGCAATAACATTAATCATTTTCAGCCTACAACTCTGTGACTTTTATACATGCACAATGTTTTGTGGGCACCTACTCTACCAACCTCTCAGGCATTTTCATCACTTTAAAATGAAAAGGTGACTTTCTACACATTCCTGTGATTGACAAGTTCTATGAGTTAATGTGAATGACAGATGAGCATCAACCTCTACAACTCTGTCTTTGGTAGAGCTTTAGCACAGAAATCAGGAGATTTTATCCTTACTAATCTTGAGAAGAGTGTAAAGTATATTAATAAAATACAGATAAAATTCTTAAAGAAGTGTCTGTGGGAGGAGGGGTGGGTGGGGTGAGAGGTAAGATGTGTCTGTGGGAGGTGGGTTGAAAGGTAGGGGAGGCATGGGAGGTAGGGGAGAGGTGGGAGGTTCTAAAAAATTACTTGTATTTGCTTCCAGAATTGGCATTCCAGTTCTCTGACTCTTCTGGACTCTTGCAACTTACAGCCTCCTTAGTTCTCTCTGGGAAAGGAAACTCTAATCCTGAGCATTTCTACTTCCCCTTTAATTTACATACCTCACTCATCCAAACAAAAACTGCATAGCACCCTCCTTACATTCTGCCACCACAAAGACACTTCTCTCAAAAACATGGAGAAGCAGAGGGCTGGTTGGTGTGTGAGCTGTCATTTCAGATCTGTAGAAAATTTCTCAATTGCCTAAAGCTTGCAGTCACTTGGAGAGATTGTGTCTGTAGGCTCAGAGTGTGGGGATGATCACATCATGATTGGTGTGTTAGTTTTGGATCTCTGTGACAAAATATGAGAATTCATCAACTTGGAGGAAGAAAGGATTGACTGATTTTAGCCTGTGTTTTTTAACATGTTCTGTCCATGGTTAATAGGTTCTGTTGCTTTTGAATGTATGGCAAAGTAGAATACCCAGTTGTTGGGGAGCTCATGGAGGATCGAAGATATTTACTATATGGAAGCCAGTAAGCAAAAGAGTAGAGGAGATCGGAGTCCCAATACCCCTTAAAGGGCATGCCTGCAACTTATGACTTTCTTCTATTGGACATCCATCCTAACCGTGATGCCATTGCCCAGTTATATCACTTCCATACTCTTTAAGAACAGACTTAAGCATCCAGACTATCTGTTTGAAAAGGCCTGGTGGATGTACTAATTAAGCTTGACTTTCTCCCTTTCCAAAGTCTTGTCTCTAGTTTTAAATCTACCTTTAACTATTAACTCAAAACTAAAGGGTTTCTACTTACAGGTCCATCAAGCTGACTCAGGCTGCCCAGCCACTGATTCACTCCCCTGCTCTGCCAGGAAACTGCAGAATGCAACATAGCTTGGACAGACAAAGGGCCAAAGGAAAATAAGGCAGTTTTATTTTCACTCATCACTGATAGACTCCTGACTCTTTAACTAACCACTTCTAAGAGTGTAGTTGAGCACATAAAATCCCCGTTTTCAGATAGTAACCGAATTTAGTTGATTCTCTTCCTCATTAGTCACTTCCCTTTTGGGTTGCAGATGAGGGCTGGCAATTACTGCTCTTTCGTGTGGATCGTCTTGTCTCTCCTTTTGACCTTGAGGGAATTCAAGCCTAGTGACCTTGCTTTAGCCAGAGCATTGCTATTGCATAGGTATGTAACTGTAAACCTTAGAGACTTGAGGAGAACATTACTGAGGAACTGGAAGAATGAGATGGAAGATGAGGAAGAGCCAGATGGAGAAGAACTAAGTGGGTAAGAACAAGATGAGAAAGACCAAGATGGGCAGAACTAAAATGAAGGAATCAAGATAGAACTTAGAGGGATCGGCAGAAAGATGCAGGGAGAACCAGGCAAGAAAGGAGCTAAATAAGAGAGCAGAATAGAAGCTGTGTAGAGAGAGAACGGACTCAGAAGAATAAAGTGAATGGATTAAAGAGTTTCATGTATGTAGATTCATTAGAGAATCCCTCAGATTAATCCACTACCAGTAGCGTCTCTTTTGGGACTCTAGAAGGCTATTGAGGGGCTGGACCCCAGTAGCTTTCGATAGCCTGCCAACCACATACACTTCTATATTACTCTTTATTTTTAAGGAAAGTTTCCTAGGCAAAAATTTCCTCAAAAGTTCTTTAATAACAATGTAGACTTTTTAAAAGCAACTTTCATAAACCATCACTAACAGAAATACCAAGCAATTGCTGCATACACAAATTACTCAGCTAATGGCAAATGTCTAAATATGTAGCCTTTAAGTTACAAGACACTGGAAAGAGATTGTATCTAACATGCACATGAATGGACACAAGTTTGATGAAAAAAAGCCCAATAGTTGTTAAGACTTTAGGTCTCTTCTTACATGTGTTCACGATTTTAGCTACTTCAACTCCGCGATTCCACAACTAGCAGATAATGAGGGCCACTAATAGATAAACTAATAAAACATTTACAATATATTTGTCAGTATTATTCATTGTGTATTATGTCACCAATGCATGCTAGCAATTATGTAATTAAGAACTTAAATCAATTTCCACTTATTTAATCATTAGTCATTTACTTATTCACTACTGTTTTCCTCTGGTTGTAACCTAGACTTCAGTACACACTCTTGATTCTCCTATGCTTTAAATAAAATTAGCCATGCTCATCTTCTCAATCTATCACCAAGGGCTATTTTTGAAGCAATTTGACTCTCTGGCTGATTAATCCTAACCATGGACTACCCTTCCTTCAGGTGTTAGTTCTAGGCAGAGATTTTTAAAATTGTAAAATCATTAGATGTTATAAATAGGCGAATAAATGAACTTAAAGATAATATGGGTTAGTGCTGAAATTATTTTATATTTACACACTTCTAGCTGGGGCATAAAAAGCATCCTGAAGTATCTCCTGTCTGTGCAGGGTTATCAATTTTCATGGATGTCTCACAAATGTACATCTCCACTTACATCCCTATCATTTCCAGACCTTTACGCCACATACAGAGAGAAACAATTGGCTGCACGTGCCTGGATTTCAGTGGAGATAACAGAACAAGGTTTAGAAAACTCGCTGTCAACAGCGTTTAGAAGGCATTTTAAGTCACGGGGCTGGGAAATGTGTTTCCAATGACTTAAGAGAGGATAACGAGATTAAAACAAAGCCATGAAGCACTGTGAGGGGCGGAGGTTAGAAAGCAAGGTGGCTGCAGTGGCTGAGCAGGAACAGTCAGAAGAACAGAACCTGCTGGAGCTCATTGCTTCGGAGAACAACCAAAGGATACAGGAGAGCAAGATGAACTGAACGCTCTTGCTCCCCGAGGCCGTCCAAGTGGATGGGATCCAGATCCTGAGCCTCTCCAGCTCCAGTGCGGATGGCTTCCCAGTAATGTTCCCTCTCACAACCCTCCCTCTTCCTGCTGTCAAGCACAAGTTGGGTTGCCAGACCAGGCGGCTTCATTGGACTATTTTTGTTTTCAAGGGTTCATTTATGTTCCTCAAGAAAATTTCTCAGAATTGTATTTGTTCTATGAAAAAGAGATTTAGTTTGCTGTCCTGACTACATTTTATCTTTAAGAAGTTTCTTTTTCTCATTATTTAGACATGAAATTGTCATTTGTTTTAATCTATTAATCAAGAGAGACATGACTTTTATTCTCTATCTAGGAATACGGCATACTTGTAAAATCATGGACTGAAAAGGGACCTGAAGTCTACCCTTATAACTGTTCGACCTTTGGTAAGATAATGGCCTCGCCAGGCCCCAGTTTCTTCATGTAAGAAGTGTGGTTGACAGCAAGCCCAAGCCTCTGCAAGTCTGTGAGACTAGAACAGAGTGAAAGCTGTGTCCTTTCCTTTGACGAGTGCTTTGATTTCTGTTTGTCATGTTCTGAATGTTACACTCTCAAAAATTTCCTACTATTTTATGTTTTCATATACCTACATTGGAAGCAGAATGTTACGATATCCAATTAGTCCCAGAAGGCACCACATGCAACTGTGTGCTAATGTGTATCTTGCAACTCATTATGGAAAATGATAAATTCTATTTTCTAATACCACACAGCAATGTAGGTTCCAGTTAGTTACTTTTCAAAAGATAAAAAAGTGGTTACTTTTATCTTTTCTGTGGTCATTGACAAAAACAAAATAAGGGAAGAAGAGTTTATTGAAGCTTCGATTTCGGAGGTCTCCACTCGTCAGTCAGGGAACAGGCAAGTTTAGAGCAGTTCCCATCAAGCCAGCCAAGAAGCATAGACGGGAAATCCAGTACCAGCTGACTTCTTCCTTTATTATGTTGGTCTCGGGACTATGAACAGTGCCAAGCACATTCAGAGAAGATCTCCTTCCTTATTACATTAACCCTAGAATCACCCTCACTGTCATACAAGACGCATGTGTTGATAGTTTTTACATACTTTTCTGTCCATGCACAAAGACAGTTAGAATGAGTCATTGCAACCTTAAATGACAAAAGTATTGAAGTCTTTTTCCTAAAAACTTTTGCAGACAATTGTCTTAGTGCTAGTAAGAGTTGACTTTTTAAACCACCTTTATTTTAATTGACTTTTCAATATCACATTCTAATAATCATGGTCTATGTCAAATATTTACTATTTTCTTATCCAAATACCCTGTACTTCTAAGTAATATAAAATAAAGTTAGACAAGTCCAAATATTGAGATTAAAATGAAAGGCTTTGGGTAGAGTTAAAAGAATTTGTGGTAGATGCAGGTTACTTTTTTGGCAGTTATGATATCTTAGTTATTCAGAACTTATTACCATCTAGTAAAGAAAAAGTATTCAAAAGCTCAAATTCCAAAAGAAATATTAGCTGGACAGCAACCACACCACCTTTGCAAAAGATGTGTTTTGCCTTACAGCCTTGGAAAGTGATTCTGAACCACGCAAAGGGAAAGAAGAGATACATTTGCTACTACTGAAATGGTGGGTAAAACCTGCCTTTGGGTAAGTCTTAAAGGAGCATTCCTTAAAAACTGAAACTTGCATTCACTCATGTACAAAGAGAAAAATGAGTTTTCAGTAAGTTTTTCTTTAACTGTGTATGCAACTCACTGAAGACACAGGTATTTTCTTTTTATGGACACGGGGACTTAAAAATAGAAATGCTGGGGACTCAGAATGTAGCTTAGTGATGGAGAACTTTTCCAAATAGCAACTGCAAGAATGTGTGTGGGACAGAAGGAAGAACAGAAAGAGGAACCAAGAAAGAAAGAAGGGAGGGAGGGAGGGACCGAGGGAGGGAGAAACAAACTTTCCAGTCACTAGAGTTGATACAAATTAAAAAGATAAAATTCCAAACTTGAGTGTAAATTAATTAAAAGTATTTTGGTTTTCCATTTAAAAATAATACATAATTTTGACAACTATGCTTGAAAGATATGTCAAAGTACATGACTTATAGTAGCCACTGTCATTTACTGAAAGAACAAATTACATAAACATGTGTTATAATTAAATAGTGCATTTCTTAAGTTTCAGTTGTTTTATACAATGCTGATACAGTGCTGATATTGCTGGTCTTAAAATTGGACAAATAGTTTCAGGTCTAGATTTTCTCATGGGAATAAAAATGGAACTTAAATTTATATATGAACATAGATTTTCTTGGCTATCGAAAGAAAACTTCTGGTTAATAAACATGGTAGGTCTACCTGGATATTTTGATGAGTCTGCATGTCTCTCTTAACTGAAAAAGGCACCACAATTTTATCTGAAATTTTAACTTCACTCTTCATTCTATAGGTTTTATGTTGATAGATAAACATAGTCTTAGGTTCATGAGATTGTGTTTTCTTGAGATGCAAAGAATGAAATGTGGAAACTGAGACAAATTCTCTAAACTTTCTCAGGTTCCTGGTCCCAACTTCCATCCTCCCAGAGTGACTACTCCGTCAAGCTGCTTCCGTATCTTGCTGGAGTCACTTGCTGGAGTCACTTGCTGGAATCTGATGTGTTGCCTTTCTCTGCTTATTTCTTCTTTATAAAGCTACTTTGATTACTGTATCAAAGAGCACATCCAATAAAATGTGCTTCAGTCTTAAAACTCACCAATGGCATCCTGCCTGTTCCTCATCCATACACAATTTTTCTGGAGTTTCTTTTGATTACTTTTTCTCTTTCCATCCTTTGCCTTTCTTTCATTCTCACCATTCTCAATTCCTCACTGTTAGTTACTTTATCCCTTCCAATCTTTAAATTAAGCTACTTGGTTTGGATACCTCTCTCAAGTCTCTAAGATGTGAAGAAATCATGGTGACCTCATGCTTACCACACACATCCACCTTGGAAATTTCATCATGCATCACAATGGGCTGTTTATGCTCCCTTTATATTTTCATTCATATGACGCTGTGCATCATTTTAACACAGCATTACAATGACTACCTGATACTTAGAGACTGGTGTGATGTCTAATCGTTTTTCCCTCCTTACTCTCTGTGTTGATTCCTGGTACCGATGTTATTGTTATCATCATGAACAGTAACAACCAGCAACTGTTTAAACTTCCACTATTTAATATTTACTATTTGACATTGCCATAAAAATGCAGAAATGTTAAATATTTACCAAGTAAGCTAAGCTATTTACTAAAAATATTCAATATACTACTTGCAACAATTCTATGGCGTCCCTGTTATTTTTCTCCAAAAGACTTAAAACTTAACAATATTCACACATATGGTAAATATCAAAATCTAAACCCAAATTAGGTTTGTATGAGTCCTGCCTTTCTGTTCATAGCCACTATGATAGTGATATCCTCTCAAAACTGATACTGAATAGGTATTCCTTGCGGCCATGAGTGATGCATGGATCTACATAATACAAGTAAATGATATGGATATCACCATGGGTGCTTCAATAATAGTAAGATAGCTCTTCCTAAATGTTCTAATATAATAACTGCTTTTACACAAAGAAATGATCATTTAAGCATTTAATGATCTTAAATGATCATTTTGTGGCTAACTGAAAGAAAAATGCTCTTTTATCATTGGTGTATATAAAAAGGTCTTACATTCAGGTACATTTTAGAATCCAGTGGGAGGATTCTTCACCATACAAAAGCTATTCTGGAAACAGACACCTCAGACTGGATATTCTGTATATTAGTTTTCAATCAGCAATGTAAACAATAGAACAGACGTGTTACATGGACTCTGCATTAAGATAAACCAAACTGCTCTTGGCAAGACAGATGTAGTCGCTCCAATTCCCACTGGGAAAGAGGGAGCCATACTACTTGGTCTAGCTCCCAAGTATTTTATTTTGTAAATAACTTGGTCTTTGTACACTCATTTTTTCCTAACACCTATTTCCAACATTTAAACATTACAATATTTCAAGCACGCTGAACTTAAGATTCAAATGTAAACAGGACATGTGCTAGTCTTCTGTCCTTAGGCTAGTTGGTAAAGCACATCACACACACACACACACACACACACACACTATAAATAAATAAAGTTACATTCAGAACAAACCAGCAACTTAATATGAGACAAGATAATAATGTAAAAATGTTATTCCAAGTTGAAATCTAAAAACCGAGTTGATTATATGCAAAATATGCTTTTGAGAATTTTACTTTAATGCTGAAAATGAAATAATTTTTAGTATGAACCCAGTTGTCTGATCTTTTAAAAATTAGATCCACTGGTTAGTATTGAATGCTTTGGTGATTATGTTTCATATTTAAATGCACATATTATAAGTAGTTATTTCTTGTGCCTCCATAGGAAAATTACTTGTAGATGTCGGCATTTGTGCAAAGTGAAGATGTCAGTGTTTAAACAGCTCAGCTGGTGAGAACTCTCAAGAGCAGGTGGTTCTTCCTGTATTTCCACCTCAGGTTCTAGTTAGCGTCTTTAAACTTCTCATTTGTTTCCACCACTTAAAACCACAGGGGTATATAATCTCCTTGTCCTCTGTTTGCCAGCTCACCTTAAAGTCATGCGGCCTAAAAGTATTCGAACCTTGCCTAGCATAGGATTTCTTCCCTTAGAGCTCCTCCTCATAACTCATTGCTGACCTGAGAAAGTATAGGCTCTCAGTGTGGCCAGACCTTTGATTTTCTCTAAAGCATTTAATATTCAATATCATCTTAATTTACCTAAATCTCTCTGACTTTGTTACATAGTTTTATAAATAGAAAATACTTTTGCAGTCTTACAATATTTATTATGTGACACAATAAATTTATAAATAATGTATATTCAAACAAACTATAAACAGACAATAATCAAAGAAACCTCATAAAACTATGAAATTTTCCAATAATTCTTGTGCTGAAAAGGTTCATCTCATTCTGGATTACGTGTACATATGAGTTTCTGTCCATTGTGTACATTTCTTCTGTACTACACAGCAAAATGATAGCTCACAAGATTTACCATTTGGGGAAAAACTAGCAAGAGTGTTGATTTTGAAGAAAAAAATCAAATACATTTATCTTTAAATTTTTCAAGAAAATAATATTCAGCCATGTTTTTAAAACCTTTTAATCTAACATTTTTAGTTCACTCAATACCATTTTAAATTTTAAAAAAGTAATTTTGTGCATATATCATGTACTTAAGGACTTGATTTAGCTTATGATTCCAGAGGTTTATTTCTGCCTTGGGTGAGAGAGCCATAAGTCGATCTATTATCATCATAGCTTTGACACAAGCAGACCAGCCTGTCTTTCCATCAGAAGAAGTTACCTCCTGCCCTTATGCTGGCACAGTGACAGTCACAGGTGGAAGGTGGAGAGGAAATGATGTAAACACAATATTCATGTACGAGATTCTGAAATAAAAATTTTAATTAAAAAGAGAAAGTAAAGTTCACTCATGGATTTTGAGCCCTAAAAACATTTTCTTAGAGTAAATTTTTGTGGTCTGTGTCTCTTCTGACTTTCAAATGTATCAGGATGTGTTGTAATAGTAAGAGGGTTTATCTGAAGGGAAGAGAATGTAGAAACCCTTGACTTCCAACTCAAATGGGGGCACTTTGTTTAGTTAGCAGTCTTTTCCTCTCAAGTGCATCCTAATGAGCTCACACAACCTTCAAAAACACCCGAGTTGTTCAGACCTGACTCCTCCCTGGAGAGTCTCCTATCCACATACACTGAGAGGGAACGAAGTCCTGAGACAGATGACTTAGACTGTTACTGAGGAGACCAAGCAAGTGAAGTTGCATTGAATACAGAAGGAAAGTCAAGGTTCACGGAGGGAAAAGGGAATAGCTCCACAACGAAATTATTGAGAATCAGGACTAAGAGACTAGCTCAGTGACAGACAGCATGCATGAATGAGGGCCTGAGTTTGAGCCCCAGAATCACCTTCACCCCATAAAAACATGGAACATCTTGTGAAGGAATGTTATTCAAAAAAAAAAGTTAATGTGAAATATTGGGTAAACGAATCATTGTGACTTGTACCCTAAGGCTGTGTATAGTCAAGTGCTTATTTTTTCAGGGCTACTTTTTACTGGGGTCGGGTTTAGAGATAAAGAAAGGTAAATATCACCCTTGAAGGTTCTCCTGGAAACAGAAGAAACCTGAGATGTAAGTGCCATTTTGGGTGGAAGAAAGAGGTTAAAAGCAAGTGGAAATAATATACAAAATTACCAAGCACATTCAAGAAATTAGCTAAATAATATTTGGTGAAATTTAAAAAAAAGACAGTTGCACTGTATTTCCCACACAGTATAACTAAAAATATGGAAAAGTAAACCTGCCTAATGTGTTCTGATTAAACACCTCCACATGTTTATTAGAAACCACTGATGTGGCTCAAATTGAGATCTTCTGGGAGTGACACTTCAGTAACTTACACACTACTTTATATAAAAAGAGAATAGCAGCCGGGCAGTGGTGGCGCACGCCTTTAATCCCAGCACTCGGGAGGCAGAGTCCAGGTGGATCTCTGTGAGTTCGAGGCCAGCCTGGGCTACCAAGTGAGTTCCAGGAAAGGCTCAAAGCTATACAGAGAAACTCAGTCTTGAAGAGAGAGAGAGAGAGAGAGAATAGCAAACGTATGCCTCTGGTAGCCATTCCTGAAGGCACATGGCCAGTAATTTAATCTTACTGGATGTTCTTTCTGCACACTTATCATCAGTTCTTGGCAATAAGATTCTATAAAAGCTTTATTACAGACTTTTTCTTATTTAATCAAAGAAAGTGGCCTCGATGTTCCAATATCTAATATTGTTCCAGGCTTCTTTCCTATAATCTCAATCCTTTCCTTTGACCTGAGACCCCCATGAGCTCTACCCTTGCCACTAAGGAAGTGACCCAAAAGATGAGTTTAAAGCAAGAAAACCGGTTTTCCTTCATCTGCTCTGATTCTTCAGTTATTTGGATTAACGTTCAATGTAGCAGAGGTAAACACACCAAAGCACAGCTACATTTTCACAAGACACCGGATCACAATCACCTCAGTTGTGCCTTCCATGTTCTCACATACCGTAAAGCAGAAAATGACATACCCAACTCCCACACCCACTGTTTTCTGAGTCTCTGGAATTATATTCTTCTCCATAATTATGTAAACATGAACCAAAACAATCTTCATCTTTTTTTAAAGCTTTGTTAATTTATTTTATTTTATTTTTGAGATTATGATGATATAGTAACATTTCTCCCTACCCTTTCCTCCCTTCAAACTGTCCCATATACCCTTCTCCAATCTCCTTCAGATTTTCATTAATTGTTATTGTAGGTATATATGTATATACATAGATATTTCTAACTATACCTTGTTAAGTCCATATAATGTTACTTTTATATATGTTTTCAGAACTCAGGGTTTGGCACTGGACAACCGATTTATCTACTTTCCCTGGGAAAGACCTCTCCCATTCCCAGCTTCACTCAGTTGCCTAAGGTTCTTTGTATAGGATTGAGGCCTCATGGACTTTTCTCCATCCAATTTGGCATGTCCACTCATATTGTCCTTTGTGCAGCTCAAACTGGGCAGTCATATTGGTGAGACTCTAGGGGTGTAATATTACTGATATTACTACGAGACACAATCTCACAGCAAACTTCCTGGTCCTTTAGCTCTATAAACTTTCTGGCCCCTACCCTGTTTTACAATGTTCCCTGAGCCTTGGGTGCAGAATAGTTTTGTAGATGTATCCATTGGGATCAGGATCCATAACTCTGCATTTTTATTGGTCATGGTTTTGGATAGTGGTCTCCATTTGTTGCAAAGATAAGACCTGCTTGACAAGTGGGAAACCACGCCTGGTACAGGAAACCTAGGTAACTGCTCAGCACTGGAGAAGTCACGGTTGGTGGAGAAGAATCTCCTGCCACTCATTTACTAAGCCAGCATGTTCTCTAACAAACTACAAGCAGTATTCTTTTGTTTTCATTTTTTGTTTTGTTTTGTTTTTCGAGACAGGGTTTCTCTTTGTAACAGCCATGGCTCTCCTGGAACTTACTTTGTACACAAGGCTGGCCTCAGAGTCACAGAAATCTGACTGCATCCTGAGTCCTGGGATTAAAGGCACGCGCCACCATGCCCTGCTAACATTGTTCGTATAACCACAAATAAGTGTAGTCTTCACCCCTCATCAAAGAAACTTCTCTTTGAAATAAGAGAACTTTTTTCTTTTTTAATCATGCATCTAGCATGGAATCTTAAACACAGAAATAGTATTAGAAAGTTCCTCATTTGCGGTTGATACATTGTGCACCACAATAAACTTATCTGGGGTCAGAGAACATAACAGCCACTAGATAGACATGGAAGCCAGGCAGTGGTGGCACACACCTTTAATCCCAGGATTTGAGATCTCGTGTCTTGCTTGGGAAAGACACACGCCTTTAATCCCAGGAAGTACTGGCAGGAAGCAGAAAGGTATATAAGGCATGAGGACCAGGAACGAGAAGCTTTAGGCTTTTTAAGCATTTAGGCTTTTAGCAGCAGTTCAGCTGAGATCCATTCGGGTGAGGACTCAAAGGCTTCCAGTTCGAGGAAACAGGATTGGCTAAGAATTTGTGAGGTGAGGTTAGCTGTGGCTTGTTCTGTTTCTCTGATCTTTCAGAATTTACTCCAATAGCTGACACTGAGTTTTGTTTTGTTTTGTTTTGTTTTATTAATAAGACTGTTTAAGATTCGTGTTACACTCATTCTCTTGATCTCATGGATGATGAAACTGTGAATTAAGGAGCTTTTCTCTTAGTATTAATTCCTAACGTTAGTGTATTTAGAATCTGAGTCCAGTTTTTCTACATCTCAAAGTAACTTAATATTGGATTAAGGCTAGGTCGAGACTATCAGAGATAAACACAGGAAGAGACATTAACTTCTTATGCTACATGTATATACCAGTCCCCAACAGAGATTCACCAGCATTGGATCTTAATAGGAAATTCAGCTTGCATAAGATACAGCCAGTATAAAAGTCTGTGAAAATTGTGCAGAACCATCTATATCGTCTATGTGAACAGCATACATCTGCCAATGCATTAGGATTGTGTAACGTGTATAAAGAAGGACATACTAAGTACAAAGCAAATTTACAAGTGGAATGGAGAGTTTCAATCAGCCATTCTGCGTCAGCAGCTACTTTTCTCTGAATTGCACACCCAAACGCTATTGGATACTGTTGCTGCCTCACCTGCTGGAAGCCCCCTCATAACTGAGAGTCAGAAAGAGCAGATCTCTGTTTTCTCCTGTCTTACACTTTATAGCTTCCCTTGCCATCCTCCCTCCGGCAGCTATTCCTAAGTGTTGGGGTTTCATACCAACCTCAATATCTTTAAGAAAGGTGATATAGGGAATGCTCCTCCAGGAGTGGACATATTGGTCAAGATTTCCTTGTTGTAACTGTTTGAACAAGTAAATCCTAGAATATCTTTGAAAGTTGAAAGGGGGATGGAAAAATGGCTCAGAGGTTAAGAGTTCTGGCTGCTTTTTCAGACGTCCTGGGTTCAATTCCCAGCACCCAAAAGGTGGCTCACAATGATCTATAATGAGATGTGGTCCCCTCTTCTGGGATGCAGGCATACATGCAGACAGAACATTAATACATACATAAATACATAAATCTATTTTAAAAATTTGAATGTGACTTTTTCTCTTAACTATAGAAAGCCTAGCTTATTGGTGACATGCTGAACATATCTGGATATCAAAAGTCATGAAGGAGGCATTATTTTTATAGAGTCAACTTTCTTCTTATTGTTATCAGTATGTGTCACTTTGCTCTGGAATTGGTTAGGCGCAATGTGCCCTTTAGCCAACTTTATGTCAGTGTGGCATACATCAGAAATTCATATAATTTCATTACCTACCAAACTTCTGTTTAGAAATAAAACTGATCGTGGGCAATTTCCTCACAAGAAATTCAATTTAAACTTATCCCTCTTGTTCTGAAATAGATAATACAAGAGGGCATAGTACTGCACACCTCAGTCACTGCGTGCACAGCAATCGCAATACTTTAGGGGTAACAGCAGATAAGGAATATTTTAATTTACAGAGCTGGCTAGACAGCTCAGGATTTAAGAGCACTTGCTGTTCTGGAAGAGCTTGGTAATGCAGTTCCCATCACCTAAATCAGATGGTTCACAGCCTCCTGAAACTCCAGTTCCAGAGAATTCAATGTTCTCTTGCAGCTTCTGCAGGTATGAAACATGCATACATATGTACATGGAGGCCCATACACACAAAATACAAATAAAAACATGTAATTTGCTTCCATTTTGACTGTAAGAGGTATATCTAGGGGCTAAAATCTTGCCTGGGTGGTGCGATTGGATGACAAAGGGGGTTGATAGCATTTCTTGATGGAATATACAATCGGTGTGGTGACACAATCTTCACTTGGTAGAACTGTTTTATTAGATAGTGTGAGAAATAAAATTAAACTTCCAGTAAATACGTCTGTTACATACCAGAGGAAAGGCAAGGCCATGATGATTACCAAAGTTTACATTAAAAGTTATTGCATATGTATATGTGTATGTATGTACGACTACAAAGTGTTAAAAGTAAAGGTGCACTGTGGATCGATAGCTTCTTGCTATTATATAGCAGCATATTAATTGAGTAATGATAAAGGCCCAAATCACATGTAAATTAACATCTACAAATAAATAAAATGTTCTGTTAATTCACATTATTTAAGAAAGTGGACTCTGATTTCCATTAATCTTGACTGTTTTCACTTGTCAAGCCATTACCATGACTGAAGAGATAAATGTGTCTCCCACTTTCCCTTCCGGCAAGAATATCCCTGTTCAGATGTCTAACCTTTGGATACAACCTCTCGAGGAAACGGCAGATCCAGTACAGATCTTCACTCTCCTCATTATGAATGAAATAAACATACAATTCTAATTTAACTTCACTTTCAAAGGCACACAAGATTGTCTCTCAACATGTCTTGCCTATTAAAAAAATTTTATGATGGTAAATAAACCCTGGAAAATTCCTCCTCAGATTTTACCACCCGAAAATGCAGCTGTTGGCCGCCACTACCACGGCCTCACAGCTCTAAACTCACGTGCAAACCTCATCAAGGGCAGACATTTCTAATTGATTCCAGAAGGATTTCTTTTGCTTAGATCAGGGGGCAGAGGACGAATAATGAGCAGCTTTTCAGAGGGAATTGGGGGTTAGATTGTTGAGCGGAGAGGGGTGGGGGCTTTTAAAATCTTGGGCTTGGCCCGAATTGCGTCGCAATTTTACGGTCCATTGGCCCGAGCATCTGGAATGAGGCATTTTGGCCTTGTGGTTAATGACGGTGCAACTGCTTTACAGACCATGGAGAGCCCAAACTAGACCTTGCCATGTCCTTGTAGAAACTATGGGATGCTCCGCTAAATATCCTACACCTTCTCCCTATGGAAGGATGCCATTCAGACCTCAGGTCTGGAACGTGAAATCCTGTCCATCATGGATCCTCACCTATTTTCACCGTTTCAAAAGTACACACAAGGAAGCAAACCACACGTTAGAACATGCATGCATTTAATTTCATGTGTGTTGACAAGGTTTTCTATCACAAGTTTACGTTTGCTTTCATTTAAGGCCTTCTTGAGAATGCATGGGGAGTGTTGGATGCTCAGGTCATAAATCACAGCACAGAGCCAGGCACACTCCGGAGAGGAGGCACAATGTGAGGCTCTTTGTTATTTCAAGTCAGGGACAGGTGATTATGTGGGAAAAGGTGTGTGGGAAGGCCTTCCTTTTCCAATGCCGAGAAGAAAACCAGGAGTGATATGGAAATAATTTCTGTGGAGCAAACGATGTTTACTTTAAGCTGTGGTTAGGAATTCACCTTGCTATCCTGACAGACTACACCCACCAGGATCCAGGAAAAATGCAGAGATGTTGAGTCCGAAGGCTGGAAAGCACAAAGCTAGACTTCAGGCATGCCCTCTATTTTTATCCAAACAATATAATTAATAGGGATTGTATCCATTTGAGAACTTACTCAAAATTCCAAGGTTTGTGATGTTAAACTAAATTCAACATGTTTGCCTTTGGCAAAGGATCATTTCCTGTTTTCATCCGAAAGTAAAACAGAATGAAAAAAAAGATAAAATGAAATGAAACAATCAAATACCAAACAAAAATAAAAATAAATACACTTAAACTGATTTTTAAAGCATAAAACATGATGTTCCTAGATGCAAAACTTTCCTTCTAACATCTGTAATTTGGTCATAACAGAATTTTTTTTTATCAGAAATAGTAGATCTGTGTTATTTAAAATATATACGACAATGTGGAAAAATTCTAGGTAGTAAAATATCTTTGAACATAAAGGGCAAAAGGAACTTCACTTGATAAATTCTTAGTGCTAAGCCTTTTCAAATAATGATGTTAGAAGAAGGGGCAGGGTAGGTGAAAATACACATTTTACCCCTTTGTTTTGTTTTTCTGAATTCAGTTCATTCTCCATCTGGAAGCCAAGATACTGGAGCTCACTATGCTGCAAAAGGAGCTTCAAGCTAGGTGTAGTCCTCCTGCCTCAGGTTTCTAAACACTAGGCTAACAGGCATCCAGCTGTGTCTTTTAATTTATAAGTGTCTTAATAAGATAATGCACAGAAAACTATCATGTACGGATATTTCTTTGGCTGTGATATCAATGTTGGGAAATACCACACAAAGTCCAGTGCATCATGGCGTCATTTATAATTTTATGTCAAAGCTAGTATATCCCTCCTTTTACAAGCAGAGAAATACAATACTTCAGTGCAATTTTATCTTATTTACCTGGTGATTCCTTAATGGAAAGAAGGAGTCATTACTAACACAAGAAATAGGTTAACATATTTAGCTCATACAAATCACCTCTGATGGATTATCTTCATCTATATCTTGACTTGCTGTGTGGACATGTGAATCTGTCAGAATGGTCAGAGGTGGACATCAAGGTCTTCCTCTATGGCTTTCTACTTTATTTTCTGAAACTGGGTCTCTTCATGGAACTGGGAGCTCACTGGTTTGGCTGGATTTGTTGACCAGTGAGCTTCAGGGATCCCCCTTTTTTTTGTTTCTCCACTAATGGGTTACTGGTGTGTGCTAGTTTGCCTAGCTTTTAATGTGTGTGATGGAACTGAACTCAGGTCCTCGTGTTCACACAGCCAGACTGTCAACCACTGAGACATCTTTCCTGCTCAAGGAAGATTCTGGTATGTACCCACCCATGTGACAAATAGATTTTTTTTTCATGCCCATACTTTCATGTGTGTTCTTTTACAATTAATTCCTTGGCCCTTCCAAAGAACACAAATCAAGGTTTCTGTCACCCATTGAATAATGTCTCTTTGGTGATTTCTTTGTAGACCAAATGTGCTAAAAGAGTGAATTTTGCAGCAGCCCAGCTTCATGGAGTGTTACAAATTCAGCACTCATGTGACCCGGCCTTGTAAACTGTACAGTGAGGAACCATGACCAGTTAATAGTGTCCGCCCAAGGCTCCTCCTGTGCCCCTTCAGCTCAGCTGACCCTCAGCTTTAATGCAGTGAGGGAGGAGCTCAGTGGAGGCATCAGAGCCACCTACACAAGACTGTCAGGAAAGGCAATCTTCATTTTTTAAGGCCATTAACTTGTGGGTCAGTTTGTCATATAGAAACTAGTAACAGCAAGAAATGTTCAATTTTATTATATTAAGAAATGTAGAGGTAATAAAAAAGTAAAGAAGAATCTATGAAAATATGGAACTGCTCACTGCTGAGTCTTGTGATAATGAATATTTTTCTCAAATACTTGGGTAACAAGCATATCTGAGGATGCATTCTTTCCAATGTGAAATCAATGCATATTTAATTCAGTCTTCTGTTTAGTTTAAAAGTCACATCAATATGCTCACCTCAATTTTGTTGAGTGGCATCTAATGGCAGGTGCTGTCACTACAAATTCAATATTTGTTGAATAAATGAATATTAAACAGTCCTTTTCTTGCTATTGTGAGTGTTGTCTTTAATTTCTGCAAATATCATAACTGAGGGGCAATGCACAGGTTTTGGTTTATATTTCATCAAAAGAACTGAACTGTTCAACCAAGACTGTAATGGGCAAAAAATAATCGATAAGTAAGTATGATGCTGAGATCTGAATAGGAAAACAAATAGCTTGTTTCCAAAAGGGTGAATGAAATGCACACTAATGGTGGTGTGCACAGGATTTCAGACAGACCAATTAATCAAGGGGCTGATTTTTTTCCCTAAGGATCATCTCTGTGAATACGGAAATGATTTGTCACACTTCACACCAAGCCCTTTCCCATGATCCTTAAGAACTCACATGCTGTTCTCTCTAGCTCATCAGGAACTTCCAAGGTCCCTAACAAAGATGCATCTCCTGTCCAACATGCTAGGTAACTCAACCCCATGTGTCACGTGACACTGGAACAAGAGGGCAGGATATGCCTGGGGGGGGGGGGGGATGACACTTGACACACAACATAAACACATCTCTGTGAATTTGGAAACTATTAACTCATCTTTATTTTGTTTGTTTCTTTAAATAAGATTTTAAGCTACAAAAGAGGAATTGGGATGGAAACGTGAAAACTTGAAGTGTTATTTTGTTGCTATGTCAAAATATCTGAGATGAACAACTTTAAAGCAGAAAGATGTTTTCAAGTTTTAATATCTTTTTACTTTATAAAGGTATAATAACTTAAATTTATGCTTTGGGCATTTCTATGCCTTAGTATTCTGTATCTACTACAGTAGTGAAAGCATCTTTTGTTTAAAATAAATATATTTATATTTTATTGAAAGTAGATTTATTTCATACAATATATTCTGATTATGGTTTTCCCTCAGCTCATCTCAGATCCTCCCCACTTTGCCACCCATTAAAATCCACACCCCTTCTTTCTCTCATTAAAAATGGCAACATGAGCCGGGCGGTGGTGGCGCACGCCTTTAATCCCAGCACTCGGGAGGCAGAGCCAGGCGGATCTCTGTGAGTTCGAGGCCAGCCTGGTCTACAGCGCGAGATCCAGGAAAGGCGCAAAGCTACACAGAGAAACCCTGTCTCGAAAAACCCAAAAAAAAAAAAAAAAAAAAAAAAAAAAAAATGGCAACATGAAATTTTGTGGAAAATGAATGGAACTGGAAAAAAAGTCTTCCTGAGTGAGGTAACCCCAGACCCAGAAACACAAATATGGTGAGTATTCACTTACACGTGGATATTATCTGTGATGTCAATGATAACAAAGCTGTAATACATAGAACCACAGAGAGTAGCTACAGATAATAGACTAGAGTGAACAGATAAATCTCATTAGGAAAAGGAAATAGAACAGACAGTTATGGAAGGATGGTGGGGACTGGAATGGGAGAATCCAGTGGGGAGGGGAGAAGAGAGGGGATTGTGGGAGAGAATACAGGGAGAAACAGCTACAATTAGAGCATTTGAGAGTAGTATGAAAACATGAAACAGTAGAACTTCCTAATCTATAGACATATATGAAGGTGATCTAAATGAAAATGCCAAATAATGGGAGAGACAGAGTCCCAACTGGCCATCCCTCGCCAAATGAAGTTTCCAATATTGCAGCTGGGTTACATCTAACTGAGTTGTTGGCCAAAGGGACCCCACAGGAATCCCCAAACTGTCCAGGCTATTGCCAAGACTATAAGTTGCTTTCCACAAACTGACATAAGGCCTCATTGCTGACCACCTACACAATATCTCATTGGACATGGGGATAATGGAGATATTGAGCTGGAGACTACATAGAACCATATATATATATGAGATATATATATATCATTAGCTGGTTCTTGCAATGATTTTCTTGTGCACTATGGCAGCTTTCCCAACTGATATAGAACTCTCAGCTCCTTCCTTCCCCAACACTATGCCTGCCTGCATCATGCTCTCCATCATGACAATGAAAGACTAAGACTCTAAAACTGTAAGCAAGACCCCGATTAAATGCTAATTTGATGAGATTGCCCTGTCATGGTGTCACCTCACAGCAACAGAAGCAAGGACAAAGGGCAGACAGAGTAAGCTCTCCAGACCACCCACTAGGTAAATATTCATATAGAGACACCGCTGGACGTTAAGTACCTAGTAGATAACAGAACAAGCTTTCATGGGTTAAATGGTATCTTAGCAACTGTTCTGTTGCTTTTGTCCGGAGCTGGCCTTGGTGGTGAGGACAGCTGGCGGGCTGTCCAACCCTGCAACTGACCAACTGGCCCAGAACCAGGGTTTATGAAGGGACCACCCCCCAACATCCACCCCATCTGTAATCTGCTGGAGCATGTGAAGGGGCAGATCCGGCAGACCCAAAGCTGCTGGATCTCCACCACATGGGTCAGCAGCAGAATATCCAACAGAAGTCCCAAGGAGGACCTAGCATCGATAGTATAGGATAGTGTAGCAGAACACTTGCAAGTAAAGATATATGAATAAAAGGGTTTAATGCATGCTGCATGATTCACTGTGTCACACTATACCTTCAATGATGAGGTTTTTCCTTTCGTTTTTATTTTATTTTATTTTATTTTGGGGGCGGGAGGTTGCAAGAGCAGAGGGTGTATATGAAGGAAATGAATAGTTTTGAGATACATGATTTGAAAGACACAAAGAATAAATAAAAATAAAGTTTAAAAGTGTATTAAATAATTAAAAAATAAAACAAAACAAGCAAGGAAAGATATAAATAGGCATCTAAATAATAATAATATAAAATAAAACCAATCAGAATAGTATAAAATAAGCAAATAGAAACAAAAGAGACAAATGCACTAATTCTCAAAGTACTGTCTTCAGCCTGAACACATGCTTGATACGTAGTATAGAGCAGGAGATATTATTAATAGATTCACAACTCACATGTCAGATACTATGAGACATTTTGCAGACAGTATCTTAACCTTTTAGATGTAAAAATAGGCTACTTAATACTTTCATTATCCCTTTTCCTCATGAAAATTGTATATAAGGGCCAAAGCACGGTTTGGGGAATAACTTCTACAAGCCACATAACGAATTAAGTGGCAGAGCTGGGCTAATAGTATTTACGTTTGTTTGACTTCAAAACGAATGAGAATTTCACTGCAGGATAGGTGACATCACAAACTATTTCTGTTTCTCTCTTCAGTGAAATATAAAGTCACCTGCACTAAAATGCAAATAATTATTGAAATATGTACAAATAAGTGTCTCTCTTCCATCCATATGCAAATTCTATCCAACTTAGGATGCAGTCACAGCCTCAAAAACCCATCATAAGTTTAAAATATTGTAAGTTAAACTTTAACTCAAAACTTCTAAGCTAAAGAGCACCAACGCTGAAGAACAGAGTATTCCCTGTCAACATCCTGATCATGTGGCTGTCCAGGAAGTATGACTGGGGCCTGCAGCCCAGTATTTTAAGAAATTATGTGGCATATTGAAGATCAGTATTCAAAATTCCAAGTGTAGTTTCTATTGAGTGTACACCGCTTCCATAACATACGTCAATCCATGTAAGCTTGACCATTTTGTATACATGACTGTGGCAGTTTGAATGTAATTGGCCCCCATAATCTCATAGGGAGTGGCACTATTAGGAGACGTGGATTTGTTGGAGTGGGTGTAGCCTTGATGGAGGAAGTGTGTCACTATGGCAGCAGGCTTTGATGTTTGCTAAGCTCAGGATACCGTCTAGTGTTTCAGTCAGCTTCCTGTTGTCTGCAACTTATAGGACTCTCAGCTACTGTCTCCCGCACACTGCCATGCTTCGGCCATGATGATAATGGACTGAACCTCTGATGCTGCAAGTGAGCCACCCCATTTAAATGTTTTTCCTTAATAAGCGTTGCCGTATCATGGTGTCTCTTCACAGCAACAAAAACCTAACTAAGACAATGACAGAAATAGCTATGCCCACAGGCACATTTACACCAAGGCTAAGGAAGCACTGAATAAAAAAAGGATAGAAAAATTGTAAGAGCAAGAGGACAAGGAAATCTATTGCAAGTTACTGTCTTCTGTCTGATTGTGTGCTAGTTATTTGTAAAATTGACACAAGTCAGAGTAATTTGGGAAGAGGAACCTCAATTGAGAAAAATACCTCCATCATGTTGCCTGTAAGCAAGTCTGTAGGGTATTTTCTTGATTAATGATTGATATGAGCCAGCCCATCCCACAGGAAGCCAGAACCACCCCTGTTCAGTTGGTCCTGAAATGCATAAGAAAACAGGCCAAGCAAGCCATTTGGAAACAAGCCAATAAGCAGCATTCCTCCACAGACTCCACCTCACTTCCTGCCTTGAGTTCCTACACTGACCTCCCTCAGACTGGGGGTGTCACCTGAGAGTGGTAACCACATAAACCCTCTCCAAATTGATTTTGATCTTGGTGTGTTATCACAGCTATAGAAATTAAGACAGACAAGGAGTTGCACTCATGACATCAGAACAATGTGTTCACTTAAACAAGAATTACATAATGTCAACACCAGTTATCGTTCCAGCGTGGGAGAGAGAATTTCACAAGGCTCCACCCCAAAATCATGTGCTATAGGCAATTAACGACTGCTTAAAGAGGGAGAATCAGTCTGTTAATAGGTCAACCCTAAACATATTTAAATATAAATAACATTAAATATCCTCAACAAGTTGTACTTTATATATACACATGTATAAATATATATGTATATATAACAATAATAATTAAGAGACGATGGTGTGGGGGCTGTGGGTGTGGCTGGAAGTGTATTGTTTTTAGTAAGGAATGACTATTAGCATGAAAACCTTTAGGATCTGGAGTTGGACTAACATAGTGAAGGAAGATAACAGAGAACCTTAAGTTAGTATTCTAGACAGAGAGCATCACAGGACTTTCTCTACGCTGATGTTGCCAATACATACAGCACCGATTTATAACAGAAAAGGGTTCACAGCTTCACCGGGGTGGATGCTAGTGACAGATTCAAGTAAAAGGATGAGAGCATTGTGTACTTGTAGCACATTCACTCCTAGTCATTCTATTTTTATTCAGACTAGATCGAATTGCCAAGCCTTTTTATCAAATGTCTGTCCCCCTTTTGGGGGACAAAAATAGTTTTATTAAAAGTTTGACAGGTTCCAAAACTTACTTAAGTTCTAAGAGATAAAAATTTGAAGAAAGCACAAATTTGAAATGTACATTTAATGATCTTTGTTGGTTATGAACTTCCAGCTGTTGATAAATGAGCAAATGACATAGAAAAAGAAAAGGCCACATTTAAAAAAAATTAAAACTGACTTCTAATGGCTCCAGGGAGTGACACTATTTGAGAAGGATTAAGACGTGTGGACTGGTTGGAGCAAGAGTGTTACTGCGCATGGGCTGTGAGGTTTCAAAACCCAGTCTCTCTCTCTCTCTCTCTCTCTCTCTCTCCCTCCCTCCCTCTCTCTCTCTCTCTCTCTCTCTCTCTCTCTCCCTCCCTCCCTCCCTCCCTCCCTCTTCCTCTCTCCTCTCTCTCTCTCTCTCTCTCTCTCTCTCTCTCTCTCTCTCCCTCCCTCCCTCCCTCTCCCTCCTTCTCTCTCTCTCTCTCTCTCTCTCTCTCTCTCTCTCTCTCTCTCTCTCTCTCTCTTATTGAAATTCCCTCAGGTGCCTACCCTGAGGAGATTTCTCCCAGAGTCCTGGGGAGGATGTTATGAGCAGTGGGAGTTACTAATCTAATCTGAGGGCTATCAAATTAATCTACTTACACGAAACTCTTAGGTCCATTTACTTCATTCTTCCGAGTCAAAGTCTAACTACACAGCCTCAATTCTGTTCTCATACTTAGCTCCTCTCTGTCCCTTTTCCTCCTGTCCCCTCATCATTCTAAGTTCTTTCCATCCCATTCTCATCTTCATCTTCGTTCCTCTCTCCATCCTTGTTCTTCCTCTCCTCCCCCTGTGACCCATGTCCATACACCTACCCTCAGCAATACTCTGGCCCTACTGTTTTCTGGTCGGTCCGGTAACTCTGCTTGGAGCTAGGAAACCTGCCTCATAGCTTGATGCACCTGGTGTAAAAACCCTTTTGTTCTAAGTTGCTCAAAGGTGCTACTTAGGCTGTGAGAAAAAGGTGGGGGGGGTGAGCTTAATTTGCACAAGAAGCAAAGCTATATTACTTGTATATTTATGTCTGCCTGACCTAGGTGGTGCAGTGTCTCCATAGGGATATTTATCTAGCAGATGGTCAGGCTTATTCTGTCTGTCATTTGCCTTTGGATGCTTTTGTCTGGAGCTGGCCCTGGCTTTGTGTGCTTGCTAAAGGAGATAATTGCAGAAGGCAGACATCTGAATTCTAATGCTAAAAAGAAGCAGAAAGCCTGGAAGCAGGAAGCCTTGCCTGCCTGCGTGACTGTATCCAAATTCCTTAGTTGTATAAGCCCAAGGAATGATCAATCCACACTGTTTTGAAGTTCTTAGAAAAAGAATCAATTGGGAAAGTAGCTTGGTCATGATGTCACTTCACAGCAACAAGCAGTTGCTAAGATCCTATTTAACCCATAAAAGCTTGTTCTGTCATCTACTAGGTGAACTCTGGTCAGAGAAGACTTGACTCTCATAGTTTTAACCAGTAGTAGTTCAATGTCATTGTCATTTTAATAACAGTAATATAGCAACAGTATCAATATTAATGATAACCAAAGAATACTGAAATAGATTCTATGTTGTTTTCTTTGCAATGTCTTTTTTTCCTTTTTCTCCCCCACAAATTACATATATTAGTTAGTTTTTAATTACTCTAACAAAATACCTGAGGGTGGGCAACTTTGTAAGAAAATGTTTGCTTGACTCATGGCCTTGGAGGCTGACACACACTTTACCAGCATCAATTCTGCCTTTATTAGGACCTGATGGAAGATGACATCACAGTAGCAGGAGCACATGCAAGAAGGGGAGATCACATCCAACAAAAGGCCAGAGACAGGCGAGTGGCCAAGATTGTTCTTTGATGACTATATTCTCACAAAAACTACCTCAAGTCACAAGAGTGAACATTGTCTCCTGTAGGAACATAGAGTGACTTCATTCGGCACCATATCTTAAAGCTTCACCACTTCCCAGACTTGCCACACTGAGAACCAAACCAAGAATGCATGCACAATGCAATGAGCACATCCAAACCAAGAGTGCATGCACAATGCAATGAGCACATCCAAACCAAGAGTGCATGTACAATGCAATGAGCACATCCAAACCAAGAGTGCACGCACAATGCAATGAGCACATCCAAACCAAGAGTGCATGCACAATGCAACGAGCACATCCAAACCAAGAGTGCATGCACAATGCAACGAGCACATCCAAACCAAGAGTGCATACACAATGCAATGAGCACATCCAAACCATAGCATCCTTTGCTGTTGCTAGGGTCATGACACCATTTGGGTGTCAAATCACAGTCATGTCTATCCTTGAAGTACTGGTCAAAATGAGCGGATGCGTCTTCTTGAAAGAGTAGCTAAGCATCATGAACATTTATGCCATTATCTACTCCCTCTGTTGAATCATTAAATAACATATAATTCAGAATTAAATTATAAAAAATAATTTACAATTGAAATATATGTTTGCTGTATTATATCTCAACAGAAGTCTAAGAGCTATTTGAGCACTGCTCTAAATTAATATAAGAAAATTTTTCTTTTATTTTGCTTTTGTTCTTGTTTTTCAAGACAGGGTTTCTTTATGTAGCCCCGACTGTCCTGGAACTAGTTCTGCAGTAGGACAGGTTGTTTTCAAACTCAGAAGATCTGCCTGCTTCTGCCTCCCAAGTGCTGGGATTAAAGGTGTACGCCACCTCCACCCAGCTAGAAAAATTTTCCTGTTCTTTCTCTCTTTCTTTGCTTTGTAGACCAGGCTGGCCTAGAACTCACAGAGCTCCACCTGCCTCTGCCTCCCAAATGCTGGGATTAAAGGCGTGCACCACCACCTCCCCAATAGAAAAATCTTCTTAACTATCTTGAATAATGGGTAGAATTGCCTTAATTTGCATCCTTACGTGTTCCCTTATACTTTGCTTGCTATGCATGTTCTAGTAAGTCATTTCCCCTTAATTTTCTGTGTTGATATTTTGAAATTGTTTTACTTTGAAACCCAGGTTGGTTTGAAACTAGCAGCCCTCCCTTTCAAAATCTCCGTTAGTACTGGGATTCCAGGTGTGTGCCAACATGCCCCACACCCTATAAATTTATTATTACAAAAAATGCGCTGTGTTACTTGTTGTGACAAAACATCTGAGACAAAAGATGACTTAAGAAAGGCAGGGTTTGGAGCTGAAAGGGTGGCTCGGATGGTAGGAGCTGCTCTTTCAGGGTCCTTGGGTTTGATTTCCACCACCCACTTGGAGTGACTTGCAATCACAGGTAGGTCCAGTTCCAAGAAACGCAAAGCCCTCTTCTGGAATCCACGGGTACCTGTACACATGTGGTGCTTCACATATAAGCAAGCAGGTACACACACATATACATGAAATATTTTTTAATAAAATGTAAAGGAAAGGAAGGATTTCTTTGGGTTCACAGTTTGAGGGTAGTATCTATCCCGACAGGGAAAGCCTGGTGGCAAGGGCATGAGGTGGCTGATCATATTGCAGCCATAGCCAGGTCACCAAGAGAGAGAAATGCTGATGCTTGGATCACTTTCTCAGTTTGATTGACTCCAGGTAACCAGTCTGTAAAATGATGTTGCCCACACTCAGAGGGTATCTTTCTAGTCCAATAAGCCCAATTTAGAAAGTCCCTCATAGGTGTACTCAGATATGTGGTTCCATGGTGACTCTAAATCCCACCCAGTTGACAAGATCATCCACAGCAAAAAGAGTGAAAGCGCATCCTGGGTTGGTGTGAAAATTAAAGGGACATTTTTGAGCAGTGTAGTTAGAACATTGTGAGAGCTATAAACATATACCTCTTTCAGAACCCGTTTAAAGGGTGAGTACCCTCAGCATAAAGTCTAATGTCAGCCTGAGTGTCAGCCAAAGGACACAGAAATAGAAGTTTTAGTTCCACTTTATTACTTGCCTTCCCATCTGTAACATTAGGCTCAGACTTGACTTGTGGATCCTGAGGTAAACCACCAACAAATTTTTTCTGGGTTCTGTGTATTCATATACATAACGAAGCTACCAACAACAATAATAATACTGAATATTTACTGAGCATTTGCTATCTGTTAATTATTATGGCAATCATCATATGGGCAATTTTCTCATATAATCATCAAAATTTAGTAGATAATAACTATTATTTCTTCCTTTTACAGGTGAGAAAGCTAAGGCCGAATATTTAAATGACCAAATATTTACCCAATAATTCACGCTAAGGAAGTTCTCAAGGTAGAAATCAAATTCAAGCAATGGGGTATCAGAGTTCAAATCTTCACTTGGCGCTTTAATGTCTTCATGGAATAAGTAAACTAAGCACATTGCCACTGTGGTTCATCAGACTCAAAAGGTGAACACATGTTCTGCCCCCTACCATCCCATCTTAACCTCCAAATACAGTGTGTTTTTGTAATCATATAATCATGTAGAAAACGATGTTGACAGAAAGTTATTTGCTTCCAGAGCACTCAAGATTAGCTCCCACATTATACACAACAGTCAGTTCATTAAGAAGGATTTTAACATTTTCTGCTGGAAATAGGAATGCATTCCTTATTTAGAATGTGAAGATTCTATCTCGTTTGATTTTAGTTTTTTTCTGCCATATATGTCTGAATTTCAATGAAAAGGTTATGTTTCTAGATTATAATATGTATAAAACACTCTGACCCACTATGTAAGTATGTAAGCTTTAGTACCACTTAAACGTAATGTGGATAACTAAGTTTGTGCAAAGCATAGATTTTTACAAGTATTAGATTTTACAAACAACTGACCTTTTGCTAAAACCAATGTTTGTGGAAACTATCAACCACAGCTGCCTTGTCCAGGATGACTGTGACCTGAACTGGTCTCCTATAAAGAGCCTCTACCAATATCAGCAGGCCTGTTTTCTCCACATTCACCTGTATACATTAAACCCATCTCCTCTGTCAGCAACGGATAAGAAATGTGCCGAGTTTCTGGGCTGCTGGTTTATCTCTATCAGAGAGCATGATACACCTCATGCCAGCTTTTCTATGTGTCTGTCCCTTCTTTATTCCCTTATTCTTTATGCCCCTTTCAAGTCAAATTCAAAGCTGTGCAGATCCTGACACATGATTTTGATACCAAAATTTTATGCTTCACTATTAAATTCATGTCATTTAAAAATACAAAATATATTCTGAGAACTTAAAAACTTGGAAGGTACTAGAGAAAATCAATTTAATAAAGAATCATCCTTTTCTGCCTTCTAACCACATAATTAACCTTGCTTTTCAGCTGTAAACTGTGTTATGCTCTCCTTTGTTTTCTAAAGTATATTAAAAACACTTAATAAAATACACTAACTCACTTATTTGAAATCTTCTCCTGCCTGTATTTATAGAGCTACACCCACCATAGCATTGAATATTTCACATAGATAATTTATAACTTTGAGACTGATCCATATTAATCTTAATGGGTTACCTGTTTTTATATTTTAAATACTGATTTTGTGTTATGAGTACAACAAAGGTGTTAAACAGTAACCTGTGCATGGCATTAGATGGCTCTCCATTTTGCACCATTACAGGTGATGATACCTTGAGTTCCTTTACATATACATCAATCCATGCATGTGAGCATATCACTCCTACGGCATAAATTCACATACATGAAATACTTGGTCAAAAGTAGACATGTCTTTGCCTTGTCATACTGCTTTCAAAGAAATTTATCAAATAAAATCACTACAAAGTATGTCTCTGCATTAGCTAGCGTGGTAGCTAATTTTGGTTGCCAACTTGATACCCTTGGGGAGGGAAACCCGATTAAAGAATTGTCACCACATCTGGGAGGCAGTCTCTGAACTGATATAAGAGGGCCGAGCTGTGTGTGGGTTCTGGGATCCCTAGACAGGTGGCCTGAGCTGTCTAAGAGAGGTAGCTGAATAAGTAAGTCCCAGGAGGCAAGCCAGGGAGAAGCATTCCTGCATGGCTTCTGATTGCTGCTTCAGTACAGCCTCCAGTCCTGCCCTGACTTTTCACAAGGGTGAACAGTTACCTGGAAACATGAAATGAAATAAACTCTTCCCTCCACAATCTGTTTTTGGTCACTGTTTTACCACAGCAACAGAAAACAAATTAATACCTTTGTCCTTTGATAGCAAGAATGTTAGCATTTACGATTCCACTTCAATAAGCTGTCATGTTGTGTAGTCTCATAATATTGGTATATTGTTCAAGAACAAAACTTAAAAAGCTTTAAAACTCTGATAAACACAAATAATGAGTGAAACTGTTTAGGCATTTCCTGAGTAAGAGAAAACAGACACTCAAAAATTTCTGAGGAATCTTTGGAGAACAATCTTAATCATCAGATATCATATCAAAACATATCTATAAGCCAGGTGGAGGTGATGCACACCTTTAATCCCAGCACTTGGGAGGTAGAGGCAGGTGGATCTCTGTGAGTTCAAGGCTAGCCTGGGCCACAGAGTGAGTTCCAGGAAAGGCACAAAGCTACGCGCAGAGAAACTCTGTCTCGAAAAACCAAAAAAAAAAATCTATAATTTTTAAAATCTCGCTGATTTAAATTTTTTATTTGCATATAATTATGTCTGTTATAGGTGATTTGCAAGCATCTCAAACACTTTCCATTGTCAAAGCTTTCTTTAGAAGAATTAGATGGCAGTATCATTCTTGTAAAGTAATATTTAATACTAATTTTTGAGGATCTGCAATGTATCCTGGTTTTCTTCAAAATGCTCTGAAATGTATTTTGCCCAATCTTTATGATTTAATGATATTGACAAAAATTTTGGGATAAAAACTCCATGACTCACCAACATTAACTCTCTGAAAGTTATGAAAATAGAAGTGAAAATAGAAGTTCAAGATACATCACACAGAAAAAAACTTAGCTACAAATACTGGTCACAAATTCAGTAGAGAGAAAACATTGAATGAGCAAAGTAAATAGATTAACTACCTACATCAAATGTCTTACCTCGAATACAAATGATAAAGATGGGACAAGAGGCTTCAAATGACCCAATCTGTGCAGGGTTAGGAACATCAGGCAACGGAGAGTTTCCACAAGGGCTGCCTGGGGCCTGAAATAACATGGCATTAATATCCGTTAGCTTTACATACAGTCTCCATGTGTTTATGTAATAATTAACACAGCAATAACATTTACTTTTGATTTTCAGGAAAGGCAAAGCTTTTTTTTTTTAACATAATTGAGTGGTAGGTCTCTGAAGTACTTTGAATGTAGCCTTAAACTAAGAAACAAAATATATCTTTTAAGAAAAACCTGTTTTTGTCAATGTATTGTCTAGTTAAAGCAGTGATGAGCTATGCCAGAAAAACAAAATATTCAACCACTAGACATCTAGAATGTAAGGCATGTTCTCCTCAGTAGCCTAGTGTCTTTTGATGGCTTAGGAGGAAAACTGATTCACTTAACTCATTTCAAACATGGGGTTCAACACTAAGGTTTAAAAACTAAACTATAAAGGTCCATATAACATTGATATTTTATAGTAGAGGAGAAAATTTCTCTTTTGAATGAAAGAAAAAATAACAGAAGAAGTCATGCCTTGCCTTTGATCCAGAAGGAGACCAATGGATGTCAAGGTCAGGATGATGGAGCAGACCCTCAGGAGCAGAGTGACTTGAGACAGAACCTGCCAAACAAACAGAGGTCCATGGATCTTTCGGAGGGTGTAGGAGGGATATTAGCAGCTAATGCTGCCATGGAAACAGCCTGCATTTTCCAGTGTACCAGCTGTTACTCTCTGCACAGAGATGGTGGATACCGAGGGCTACTTGCTTTTTCTAGTGACACTTAATAACCTTATCGGACAGTTCAGAAGGGAACAGATAATTTCATCATGAGCTTTTGCTTAAACTGTTATGTTTACCTGTCTATTGTAAAATTTTGACTTTTACAATTATATGAAGCATCAGAACCCCCAAACATGGATAAGTAATATACATTCAAGAGATAAATATTACATTCCAGTACATATTTTCAACATGAACAGCTCATTCTGGTGTGAAATCCAAATTATCTTTGTACAAGGAAATATATAAAGGAAAATGTGTTCATCAGAGCTGTGTTAGTTTTATTTTCATTTTTTATTCTTTCATAAAAGCTAGAGTCATCAAGAAGAGAAAACTTCGCTTGAGAAAATGTCTCCATAAGATTAGCCAGCAGTCAGGTCTATGGGGATATGTTCTAGATTAATTATTGACGTGATAATTATAGAGCCCACCCTGTTGGAGGTGGTCCCGAATTGTGTGAAACAGCAGGAGGTGCAAGATACGGGAGAAAGCCAACAAGCAGTACTCCCCATGGCCTCTGCTTCAGTTCCTGCCTTGGTTTCCTTCAATAATATGTGACATGGGGTATATATACGCCAGTTAAACCCTTCCGTCCCCAACATTGTTTATGGTCATAGTATTTATCAAAGCAATGGAAACCAAATTAGGACAAACATAAACCAAAACATAAGAGAAATTGCACATATACACTCACTTTTATGCTTCAGGAAATCCATATATTCATATAAACATGTTCAAAGTTGACTTTTGAATTATTATACCAAAAAATCTTTTTTCAAGAAATTTAAATCATACAGTTTATGTGCCAAATAACTTCCTTTCTTTTTTTCATTGAAGACAGTGTCTTCTCTTGTACAATATATGCCAATCACAGCCTCTCCTCCCTCCCCTCTTCCCAAACCACTCCCCACTTCACCTCTCCTGTCCCCCAGATCCATTTATTAATGGTCAGTCTTAGTGCCTGCACTGTTGGTGTTCTCTCTGAAGCTGTCTCCTGTGCCATTGTGTTCAAGGTAGTTCTCCACTTTCTCTTCCATCAGGTTGGGTATGTCTGGTTGTATGTTGAAGTATTTATTTCATAAGCCTCTGTGTGTGGTTTATTTGGGAGCTGGGTGGTGGGCCCCCGAAAAGAGCAAAAACAATCAACAACACTGGATTCTCTGAATTTCTTGGGTGTCTGTTGTTATAGCCCCTTTTCATTTCTGATTTTGTTAATTTAAATATTTTCTTTCTGTCTTTTAGTCTGCTTGGACTAGGGTTTGTCCATCTTGATTTCCTCAATCAATTCTTTGTTTCATTGAATTTCTTTATTCTCTTTGTTTCTATGTTATTGTTTCAGCCCTCAATTTGATAATTTCTTCCTGTCTACTCCTTTTGGGTGTGCTTACTTCTTTTTGTTCTAGAAATTTCAGGTATGCTGTTAGGTTGCTAATATGAGATCTCTCTATTTTTTTTTAATGTATACATTCCATTTCTCGCCATGAACTTTCCTCTTAGCACTGCTTTTATGTTTCCCCTAAGTTTGGGAATGTTGCGCATCTATTTTCATTGAATTCCCAAAAATGTTTCTTTCTTTGTCTAGACCCATTCTCAGTCAATACAGAGTTGTTCAGCTTACATGAGTTTGTAAGCTTTCTGTTGTTTGGAGAAAGTTCTGTTGAGATGCTGAGAAGAAGGTACATTCTTTTGTGTTTGAGTGGAATATTCTGCAAATATCCGTGAAGTTCATTTTGTTTATACCCTCAGTTAGCTCCAGCATTTCTCTGTTTAGTAATTTTTTCCTTTTTGGTGAGCTTTCCATTGGTGGGGTATTGAAGTCTCCCACTATCTGTTTGTGAGGCTCACTGTGTGACTTAACCTGTAGTAGTGTTTCTTTTACAAAGGTGGGTGCCCTTGTGTTTGGAGCATAGATGTTAAGAAATGAAATGTCATCTTGGTGAATTTTTCTTTTGATGAATATGTAGTGACCTTCCGCATTTCTTTTGATTGGTTTTTGTTTGAAGTCTATTTTGTTAGATATTAAAATGGATACACCAGCTTGCTTCTTAGGTCCATTTACTTGGAATAATTTTTTCCAACCTTTACCCTGAGGTAATGACTATTGATTGTCAAGGTATGTTTCTTGTATTCAGCAAAAGGATGGGTCCTGGTTTTTATCTAGTCTGTTAATCGGTGTCCTTTTATTGAGGAATTAAGGCCATTGATGTTGAAAGATATAAATGAACTATGATTGTTAAATATGGTTGTTGTTGGCGACGGTGGTGGTGGTAATGGTGATGGTGTATGTTTATGTGTGTATGTGTGTGTGAGAGAGAGACACACACACACACAGAGACAGAGACAGAGACAGACAGAGACAGAAACAGAGAGACAGAAACAGAGAGACAGAGAAACAGAGAGACAGAGAAAGTTTGTGTGTGTGTGTGTGATTCCCTTCTTTTTGTTTTGCTGAAATGAGATTATTAATTTCACTGTATTTTAGTGGATGTAATTAACTTCCATGGTTTGGATTTTTCCTTCTAGCATCTTCTGCAAGGCTGGATTTGGAAATAGATATTGTTTAAGTTTGACTTCATCATCGAATATCTTACTTTCTCCATTTATGGTGACTGAAAGTATTTCTGGGTATTATAATCTGGGTTGGCATTTGTGGTCTCTTAGAGACTGCAATGCATCTGTCTAAGCTCTTTTGGCTTTTAGAGTCTCCATTGAGAAGTCAGGTATAATTCTAATGTCTGCCTTTATATATCTTGCTTGGTCTTCTTACTTTGCAGATCTTCATATTTTTCTTTGTTCTGTATTTTTAGTGTTTTGATTATGTGATAAAAGGACTTTTTATTCTTTTCCAATCTATTGTGTGCTCTGTATGATTCTTGTATAGACATCTCTTTTTTTCTGGCTAGAAAAATTTTCTTCTTTGATTTTGGTGAAAACATTTTCTAGACTTTTGGGCTGGTATTCTTCTCCTTCCTCTATTCCTATTATTCATAGGTTTGGTGTTTTCCTAGTGTCCCAGATTTCCTGGATGTTTTGTGTTAGGAATTTTGTAGGTTTAACATTTTCTTTGACTAATGTATCTATTTCTTTTACTGTATCTTCAGTGCCTAAGATTCTCTCTTCCATCTCTTATATTCTGTTGGTGAAGCTTGCCTCTGTCGTTTCTATTCACATTCCTAAACTTTTCACTTGCAGGATTCTCTGAGTTTGTGCTTTCTTTATTACTTCTATTTCTATTTTCAGGTCTGAACAGTTTTATTTGTTTCCTTCCTTTAAGTATTTGTGTTTTCCTTGCTTTCTTTGAGGGATTTTCCATTACCTCCAATTGTTTTTATTTTCCTGGATTTCTTTAGGGGATTTATTCATTTCCTCTTTAAGAACATCTATCATCTTCATATAGTTGGTTTTAAGGTCTTTTCTTGTGCTTCTTCTATATTGGAATATTTAGGATCTACTGTGGTAGAGTAGCTGGACTATGATGGTGACAAATTTCTCTTGCTATTACTGTGTCCTTTATTTAAAAAATTCTCTCATATATTAAATTCCAACTGCAGTTTCCCCTCCCTGCATTCCACCCAGGTCCTCCTCTACCACCTTCCCTCTCCCCCAGATCCATTCCTTTTCTGTTTCCTTTCAGGAAAGAACAGGCCTCCCAAGGATATCAATGGAACTTGGAATAGCAAGTTACAATAAGACTAGGCATATACCCTTGTATCAGGCTGGATAAGGCAGCCCAGTATAAGGGAAAGGTGCTTAAGAGCAGGCAAATGAATCAGACAACCCCCACTCCCACTGTTAGAAGTACCATAAGAAGACCAAACTACACTACAGTAACATATCCACAGAGAAGCTTGAACAGACCCATACAGGTTCTGAGACTGTCACTTCAAACTCTGTGAACCCTGCTTAGTTGATTCTTATGTCTGCCTCTAGGTATCTGGGTTTGGGGTGCTGACTTCTGTGTTTATTTTAGTTGTGTGGGAGTTGTGTTTCTGTTTACTCTCTGGATTTTTAGAGCGTGTGTTGGCTGAGTGTTCCCTACTTAAATGGCCTGCTTAGCTTGTGTGTTCCTGGGGAAATGTTTGCCGGTGTTGGAGGCTGGGGGAAGAGTATGTCAGGGGGAGATGATCTGAGGGATCCACAGGAGGTACGGACAGAGGAGCAGGAGAAGCTGACTCTGGTGTTGTGTGGCAATGCTAGGGGTGATCCTGAGAATTGTGTCTTGGGTAACAGAGGGTGGGACAGGCCCAAGGTCCACCTACCTGGTCTTCTGACAGGTGTGGCCTGTTTGAGCAGGAGGTGTCCACCCAGATTGGGAGCTTGGAAATAGCAGAGAAGGAATGGAATGGGAGGGAATGGCAGCAGGGGATGGTCTGTGGGATTACTGGAGGCTTGCACAGCAGGGAAGGGAAGCTGGCTAGTGTTCTGTTGCAGCACTAGGGGAGAGCCTGAGAACTGAATCTGGGCTTGAGAGAGTGAGGATGGTTCAAGGGCAGCCTATCTTATCTTCTACGTGCCAAAATTTAATAATAATGCTTATTGAGTATCTGTTATTTCCAGTTTCCAAATTATGTTTCTTAACTTTGTTTCTGTATTCTCAGTAACTACACAGTATTATAGCTGATATACATACATACATATTCTCTGAGATTCAAAGGCAGCACAGTGTTTCCATCATAGCACAGGAAATAAATGGTTCCTTTAAAATTGAAACTAGGCCTGTTGTGCTCCAATAGTAGAACAGCAATGGTAGAGTATGCTTGATGAACAGATTAAAGGGACCAGGTAGAGCCCTAACAACTTCCATCACATAGCCCAGGTTTAAAGCTAAATGAACCCTACTTCAGGGTGAGAGTGTATCAGCAAATTCAAAGGGCTGGATACACAGTCCTAGGGAGGTTTCCTTGTTCCCTGGTGGTGCTTAAGTCTCACCTTTATGAGAATATCAGAGATGTGATGTCATTGGTTGACTAAATTGTGTTCTAAATACTATGCAAACATTCTACATTTTCCCTGCAATAACTATAGGCAGTTGGAACTTACTTAGCTACTTGTTCTTCCTACAATTTAATTGCACCCGCCAAAAGCTACAAGCAGTAAACAAAAAGTGACCAGTTGCAATCACTTGAAAGCAATTGCTTAGTAGAAGAGTCCTGCTGCTAAGTTTGAAATCTCATAATTGTCATTGCATTTCTTAGTGTTAGGCTATTGAGGAAGAGAGTCAGAGCCTATGTCCACTACAGAACACAGAGCTTAGGGACAACCAGCATGACAACAGGAGAGCAGGAGACCTGCTATTCAATGATGAGGTCATCATAACTACTGCTTTGGAAACATTTTATTAGCTTTAAGAATAACTAAGGTGTGGTTGAGTAAATTAATATTCAATTATGGGAAACAGTTTATCCTTAAAGAAAAATGCTTTTCTTATCATATTATTTCACTTCATTTTGCCATATGAACTTACAAAATGATTTCTGCAAGAAAACTATTTATTTATAAATTTATAAATGCTTATAAAATCCTAAGAATTTGAAGACACACACACATACACACAAACACACATACACACCTACCTATTAGCCATGTGACCATGGACAAAGTATTTAATGTCTAAAATTTGCCTATATATATGTTAGATATATTTGACATAAAATACAACTTTAGTAAGAACTAAAATAAAATACTTAGGCAAATAATAAATTTATCATAAGAATCCTTATTGCTGTACTTAGACACTTAGGCTAATATTGATTATAATACCATGATCAAGTAAGAAACAAATATCTATTAGTACCTCCAAATTGCATAAGAAACTCAAGACAAAGTATATGTTTTGCTCTGCTTGGAAGGTTATGATGAGAAGAAAAAGGAAGGACCCTGTTGCCCTAATTTGCTACCAAATTGTGGGAAACAGAGTAGATACCAACTTCATACAGGGATCTAGCTGCCTTCTGATCAGTGTGCTGGGCTAATAGGCATCCACAACAGCCTGTCTGAACATCACATTTGACCTCCTCTTCCTTTTAACCAATCAGGGCTTAGCTTACACCATCTTAGCAAATGTCCTCTCCAGATTTCAATTTGCTCAAAACAGATGTCGGTGAATCTTTTTCTGCTACAAGCCACAAAAATATGTGCAGTAGGATTTCAGCTGATTATGACAAAGCTAATACCTGGAAGAAGCCAAGGGCCTTCCAGAGGTCAAGCTGAGGCTAAAGGAGCCTTGTTAATATTTGGCTTTTGATTATTAGCCATTTCCTGCTATGAGTTTCTTGTGTGCTATTATAGCTTTTCCATCATTTATTGGGCACCATTTCCCCTCTACTAAAGGAATATTTAGATAACCTTGTGCGCTGACAGCTATGCACAGCCAGAACCCCAGTTCAAGCCTCCCTATAACTATCGTCATTGGCAGCATTCGGCCAGGATCATCCCCAAAGGGATGAAAGTACCTCTGTATTCTCTAAGAACAGACTTAAGCACCCAAGAAACAACACCTGGTCTCCTAGGTCAGGAGGATAGCTTTATTTCTTGTGCAATTTAGGGTGAGAACCTCCTTCCTTACATCCTTACTAATAGACTCCTAATTTCTTACCTAACCACTTCTAGGAATGTAGATTGAGCACATAAATTCCCTTCTTGATATGCTAACCATTCATTAGCTCTTTATGGACCTTCTCCCTTACCACTCCCCTTTTGGGTTGTAAAAAAAAGCCTGGTGGTCACTGCCTGAGGAAAATTCTTTCCTGCCTTTATGACCCTGTAAAAATTCAAGCCTGGTGACCTTGCTGTATGAGGGGATTGCTATTTCTTGGGTTTATATCTGGATTCCTGAGAGATGTTGGGAGAACTGAGAGAGTCAGAGAACTGAGAGGTAGAAGGAGAGAGGATTTTTGAAGAGAGAACTTGAAGATGAGACAGAGGAAAGAGAACAGAAGAAATAGATGGATAAGAACTGGAGAGGAACAAACTAGATGGGAAGAAGTAGATTGAAAGGCTAAAAGAGAATACCAGAGGAACATGATGGAAGATGAGGAAGAGCCAGATGGGGAAGAACAAGATGAGAAAGAAGGAGATGAGAAAGGATCTAAGATGGGAAAGAACTAGATGGATGAGAATCTAAATGGGGCAGAACTAAGATGAAGGAATTAAGATAGAACTTAGAAGGGACAGCAGATAAATGTAGAGAGAAATCAGGCAAGAAAGGAGCTAGGCATGAGAGCAGAATACAAGCTGTGTAGAGAGAGAACTGACTCAGAATAATAAAGTGTATGGACTAAGGAGTTTCGTGTACATAAATTCATTTCTTCTCATTGAAGATTAGTTATCAACTGGTTGTAGATTCTTCCCAGACCCTGGGAGAGGACTATTGAGGGGCTGGACTCCCATAGTCCTTGTTATTTTTCTCTTTCTGCTTCTCATACATTAGATCTAAATGTCAGCATTGTAATTAAGATCTGTCCAGCATTAAGGCATTTGTGACAAGCATTCAAACCAATATTCTCTTCTATCCCCACATCAATTATTGAAGTACCTTTATAATTAATTTTCCATCTTCTAAGAGTATCTGTCTCTCTGTCTTCCATATCTTTGGGGTTTTAGAGCTATTATTTCATATTATAAAATATATCACATCACTTGAGTTTCAAAACTTTCAGGGGCTTCAGCTAGCACTCAAAGCAAAACTAAAACTCAAGATTCTAGCCTATCCATGTTATACTCCAATATGGTCTCCTTTCTTTCACACATTTTAAGTTTAGTTGTTTGATAATCTTAAACATGCATATAATATATTAATAATCAAGTATAATTCTTCCATTATTTTCCCAACCACATTATCCTCACAGCTTTATTTGCTCCTTTAAGGGCTCCCTGTATAGGCAAGGGTGAAGGGCTATCTACTGTTACATGGATAGTCTCAGGGCCTTCATCAGTGAACAAAACTGACTATCCATCACTTAGCAGCCATCAACTGCCAATAACTTTTCAGCTAAGGGTGAGGCTTCATAACCTCTCTGCTGCCCGTGATGGTATTTGGGCTGACTTGATCTTGTACAGGTCTTATTCATACAGAGTTACTGTGAGTTCATGTGCACAATGACCCTGTCTTGTATAAGAATTGTTTTGCTGCAGATAACTACAGCCTCTGTCTCTCAAATCTTTCTGGACCCTCTTGCATTATGATTTCTGAGCCTTGGGAAGAGGGGTTGGGATATAAACACACCATATAATGCTAAGTACACAGTCTTTTCTCTGTATGTTGAGCGATTTGGGGTCTATGCATTATCATCTACCACAAAAAGAAGTTTCTCTGTCAAGAGGTGCATTAATTTATAAATATGAAGGTTAAAATTTAGGGACAGTTTATTACTCTATTTAGCAAGATAATATTAGAGTCTTCTTTAGAGTCTATGTCCTAGGCAGCTAAAATTTTTGCCAAGTTAAAGGTATGAGACATGAGTTCCATCTTTTGGAGTGGGGTTTAAGTTCAGTGAAAAGGTAACTGGTTACTCCTTCAACATGGGTGCCACTGTTGTACCAGTGGTTATTGTCGCATGAATTTTAACAGATCTTATTAATAAAAATAAACCCAGAGCCAGGTATTGGGGTAAATGCTGGAAGATTAGAGAGACAGAACATGCCACAGCCACCTCACCTTGCCAACTCCTCAGCTGATCCTGTTTCCTCAAACTGGAAGCCTCTGAGTCCTCATCTGAATGAATCTCAGCTGAACTGCTGCTAAAAGCCTAAAAACTTAACCAGCTCTAGTTCCTGGTCCTCATGCTTTATATACCTTCCTTCTTCCTGCCATCACTTCCTGGGATTAAAGGCCTGTGTCACCATGCCTGGCTGTTTCCAGTGTGGCTTTGAACTCACAGAGATCCAGATGGATCTCTGCCTCCAGAACGCTAGGATTAAAGGTGTGTGTGCCACCATCTTCTGGCCTCTATATGTATCTAGAGGCTGTTCTGTTCTCTGAACACAGATTAGTTTATCAAGGTGCACCATATATTGGGCAACACAATATCACCGCAGGTTATACCATTCCAGGCCAGTTATTATAACTTCAAGGTTCTACAGTAGGTAAGACAACTGTTGCTTTCTCTGCTGGCAGCATTCCTAGCACTTTCCAGCACAATGAAAGCTAGCCAGTAGGGATGAAGCTTCCAGAAAAGATCCAGCTTGATTTCTGCATTTCCTATGAGTATAATTTTCTGCTGATTGATTGGTTGATTGGTAGATTCAATCAATTTTCTAAGTTGTTTAGTCTGGAACACCCTATATAGCCCACACCAAATTTGAACTCTTGGTCCCTCTGCCAGGTCTTCCTGAGTATTGAGATTAGAGATGTGCTCTACCACATCCTGGTCCCTGCTTGTCATCTGTAAGTCATTTAGACGTGCAAGTCTTCCTAACAATCTTGTTCCCCACTCAAGGCTGTTTTTATCTACTCTGCCTTCTACTTAGAATGACTTCCTTCATGATCCTTATTGCTCATTTAATTCAGATCTTTATGCAAAAATGTGTCTTCATCCATCCATGTAAAACATATAACACTTCATCCCTTTATAGTTATCTACTTAATTGTATGTCTTCTGACTTATGTCTTCTGTGTACTTACATCTTTCTGTGAATCCTCTGTTCCTTATCTATCTCCTTTCACTAAAAGGTGTGCTTTTTTCATGGCTATGTCTCAAGAGCCTAAATCCTTGACACATAGTACTCAATATACATTTGTTGAAAAACTAAGCAAATAAGTGTGTACATTTGCATTTAATACAAATCCTTTAATTACACAAAATTGAGCAAATAATTATTATATTAAACTAATACTAATATTTAAGCTTTAATACAAATCCAGTTAAACCATTTAATCAGAAATTTAACATTAAGGTATTAAATTATTTTAAACACTAATTATTTAAAATACTAAATAACTTAATATTCACTTATGCAATCCTTAAAGGGACACAAAATTCTAAAAATGTTTGACACTAAAAATGTGAAAAGGCTTCAATACCAAACAGTTGAGTCTGTCTGCATCATATTTATGTTAATTAAGACATATAACCATTTGATCTTCTCTCATTCATATAGAGTCCTTCTAGAAATATCTAGGGTGCATGTACTACATGTATTTTTGATAAATATGTAGAAAAGACTGTACAGAGGGACAAAAGCTCCATCACTGAATTCACACCACCTAATTCTTATTCTCTGTGGACAAACCCATAGACCTGCTAGATGAGACTGAAAGGGGAAAAACAATAGCAGTTATCTGTTTTGACCAATTTATGTTATAGTCTCCTGAATTTTAAAGATTATATTGAGTCACATCTTGTTTATTCATTTTGCATGACAATTTTTTCATTTTCCATTGGATTCATTCCAATCTAATACTATCTACTGCTATTCACATCAAATAATCTATGCCTAATGTGTTGAAATAGAATTATTCTAAATTACATTTGACTTACTATTATTTATCATAAAAATACACAAGGAAGTTTTTTTAATCTTTAGAGTAGCCCCCCAAAAGCCATAACTTGCTTCAGAGATAAACTTTTTGTTTTCATATAGTTCACAGCTAATGAGTAAATGTTAGTGCAAAAATTGCACAATCAGACTTTGAATGTCCAAAGCTGATTAAAAGGCTGCATTTGTAGTACTGGAGAGATGCCTCCACAGTTAAGAATGTGGGAACTCAGAGACTATGGCAGAATGCACAAGTCCTGACAAGTGCCAACGTTGAGAGGGGGAAGTAGACGCTGGGCTGGGTCTCATGTCTACCCAAGAAGTTGTCTACAAATGATAACCAAACAGGAACATCTGTTCTCTCCAGTGGAGTCTTACTATGTCTCAACCACACTCTAGTGCAGGCTATCTACCATGATAACCCCCAGGAGCATCCATTCTCTCCAGTGGAGTCTTACTGTGTCTCAACCACACTCTGGTGCAGAAACTCACTTCTGCTTCTTTTTACTTCGCTTTGGCATATTTGTGTTTTGTCTTATTGGTCATTTGCCTGCTTCTTTTTAGTGTGTGTGTGTGTGTGTGTGTGTGTCTTACTCTCAGTTTTGGTTTGGAGAGCATGCTAACGTAGCCCATATTTCTATGTCAAGCATTTGTTAATAACATCATCCCATGAAGTGGAACCTATCAGGTTAAGAATTGATCTCATAATTATTATAAAGAAATTTAAGGTAAAGTCTGTGGGTCTGACCACTAAACACTGTAATTAAGTAGCTACTGCACCAGGTTCAGGGAAAGCGGAATGTGCCTCTCACAACTTTCTGGTGGTCATCATGTTAAATTTTTGACTCCAAAAGTTATTTATACAGAAGTTGCACATTTAAAATAAGTCTTTATCTGCTCTAGTATTTGGATAAACAGAAAAGCCTCTGCTATCACAGCAGGCTCCCCAGCCCCAAAACAGTCAGAATCTTTCTATGTGATTATGGTCTATGGTAGATGAGGCTAAAATAAAATAGTGCAGTTGGATTTTAAAGTCTGCATATGCCTTTGGAAATTTCCATACTAGGAAGGCATTATACAATTTTGCACATAAGCAAGCTTTCTTCTGAGTCATGTAGCAAGTGTTAAGTAAAGAAAAACATATGTGGGAAATAAATATGTCCTTCCGAATTAATTAGTGTCAGGAACGAAGCTGTCCCAACTCCAATTTCAGCTTGAAAAGGGTTTCAACACTAGATAATTCTCTTTGCCTATCAACTATAGCAGCTTTTTCTATACTTTTCTTATGATAGGAGAGAAATCTGAGTTCCAAATATGTCTCTTAATATGTACAATGCCTGTCTAAATTTTACCTAAGAACAACTCACATGTACCCAAACATTTAAATCTGTTGATGAATTTAATATTGAGGATGCCATTTCAAAACCAAAATTAAGGCCCACATTTCTTGATACAGATAAATTTCCAGTTTTAACTTTGTGAATAAAGAGTAATACAAATATAAAGAATAAAGAAGTACTGTAAACTGTACTTGATATTGAACAATGTTGAATGCAATCAACAGTTTGATATTTTCATGGAGATGGTCTAGGTTATTTTTTGGTTTGCTTGTTCATTTTAGTCTTATGTATGTATCTTAACACTATTACTGTTCATACAACTTAGTCATATTTTGGTTGAATAAAAGTTAATGTATTAAACAATGTAACTGATGATAGACAAATTCTATGATCCTTGAGGAGATGGTTCCAACTTATGCTACTGTGACAATGAGCTTCTGTGTCTGTGGACTCTGTGATTCACCTGACCACAGAATGAACAAACTCAGGGAAATATTCTGTTTGTCCTGAACATATGCACAATGTTTTATTGTCATTGTGCTTAAATGGTGCAGGACAGATAAGTACAAGAAATCTAGAAATCATTAAAGTATAATGAAGGATGTGCTTACACTATATGAAAGTACCATGGGACAAATGTAATGGATTTGACTACCCTTGAATTTTGGTAGTTATGGGTTGAGAAAAAGGTACTGGAATCAGTTGCCCCGGATACCATGGAAAGATTATATGCAGTTTAATCATTTAGGAAGGTTGATGTTTATATGTGACTGCTAAAATTAAGGTATTTCACATTGCCATTTTGAAAGTCTTACTCATGCAAGAAATTGGATGATTTTGTCATTGACCTAATGACAAGCCCTTGGTTTCATTATTAGTTTTGTAATGTGTAACAAAATCTTAACAATAGGCAAGTATGCACTCAGTCGTTATATTTTCATAATACTTTTTCATACAATAATTGTTTTTATTTTCATTTCAAGAAACAGAATCTAGATTTAAGTCATTGTTTTCTGCTGTGGTATGGTCTGTATGTCAAATGTGTTGCTGATTGGTCAATAAATAAATCACTGATTGGCCCGTGGCCAGGCAGGACAAGGAGGAGAATAGAGTTGGGAAGTGGAAGGCTGAGTCAGAGAGACACTGCCAGCCGCCATGATGACAAGCCGCATGTGAAGATGCCGGTAAGCCACGAGCCATGTGGCAAGGTATAGATTAATGGAAATGGATTAATTTAAGCTGTAAGAACAGTTAGCAAGAAGCCTGCCGTGGCCATACAGTTTGTAACCAATATAAGTCTCTGTGTTTACTTGGTTGGGTCTGAGTGGCTGTGGGACTGGCAGGTGACAGAGATTTGTCCTGACTGTGGGCCAGTCAAGAAAACTCAAGCTACAGTTTTCTGCTAAAACTAATAAAGTTCACTGTTTTCCTATAACCTTCCTTTAATTATATTTAGACAGAGAACTCATGCAAATTTACCTTATATTCCAAAGTGAAGTCATTAAAAGAAGGATTGTCTACTAACTTTTAATGAAAAAAATGAAATAATTTAGAAATGTATATGGGCAACACCAGAAGTGTGTTAAATGAACATTTTCTCTTTCCATCTCTATAGAAGTTGCAGCAAATTTCCTTAATTTAGCTGGATGCCTTGTGGCATATGCTATTGGTTCCTCACCCAGAATGTGTCTCTCATTCCTTCTATGGGAATAGTTTGCTAATTCTACTAAGTCTGGCAGGTACCGAGAGGAAAAGTGAGCATGCTGTTCTGGGGGCAGCATCCCACTTGGTATGACTCTCACTCTCTTGGGGGCAGGATCCCACTTGGTGTGACTCTCACTCTCCTGGGGGTACCATCCCACTTGGTGTGACTCTCACTCTCCTGGGGGCAGCATCCCACTTGGTGTGACTCTCACTCTCCTGGGGGCACCATCCCACTTGGTGTGACTTTCACTATCCTGGGGGCAGCATCCTACTTGGTGTGACTCACTCTCTTGGGGGCAGCATCATACTTGGTGTGACTCTCACTCTCCTGGGGGTACCATCACACTTGGTGTGACTCTCACTCTCCTGGGGGCACCATCACACTTGGTGTGACTCTCACTTTGTCTAACCCTGACCTGGTACTAGTTACTGGTTTAGTACAGGCAGAGGAATGACATCTGAATAATGAAACATGAAGTTTGTTGACAAGAAATTTTGAATATGTCCCACAAATTATAAAATGAAGGCAACAAGATAGTCTATGAGAATTCAATTTGTTGTCTTTGGCAAACTAAATCACAGCACATTTTATCAGTTAATAAAGAATACTTTTAAAATATAAATGCAAGCCACGTTCATGGCTAAATAGGATGTATATATAAGTATATCCTATTGAGAATATATGTTCTTATGTGTGTGTATGTGTGTATGTCAAGCAGATGTTGAATTTGCCTCCTCAACTCTATTTTTCTTTTCCTATGTACTTTTACAACCATTTTTCTTCCAAGTCTTCCTGTTCCCTCTTTCAGAACATGAGTATCCTACAGTTGACCCTGCTGGGTTCCCGTTCATAAAATACATTGAATTCAAATCTCCAGCATGATTCCACTGGCAAATTTGGAGATGTACAAATGAATGTTTGACTCCATCTTACATAGTCACACCTGAGTTTTTTGTATGCCAGTATTTAAAACAGGAGTGTAGTGGGTAGCCATTCCAGCTTTGGTCTGGAAGTTTTAACCTCCATTGAGGCTTCAGTAACTATCACGCCTACAAGGCGGGGCCAAGAGAGGGCCCTGAAGACCTGAGATCGGGATGCACTGCACTCTCTTGTTTCCTGGACCTGGACTCTAGAGGTAGACCAAGGGGAGTTCTTCAGAGAACACCACAGAACTGCACTGAGTCTTCCCCAGAACCCGCCACCTACCTATCCCTTCATTTGTAAGTTACCCACTAAATAAATCTTCCTTTTAACTACGTGGAGTGGCCTTAATAATTTCACCAATACTGGAGTCACTGGTAGCCATCTTGACTCATGCAGGAGCCTTTACACTAAGAGAATACTAAGGAAAGCAAGGATACTGATAGATGGAACACTGAGGAGACAACCATCCCAAAGGTGTAATTGGGTGAGGCAGTAAGCTCTCCTAAACTGTATCCCTGTCATATAAACAATGAATTCTGCTCATTGCATTCAACACCGTATTTCAAATGGAATTCTATATTCATTATTCAATATCTAAATTATATAGACCCTATAGAATTTTTTCAGTGAAATACTCTATTGATATATAATTATTTAATTTCATAGGATTTAGATAATGATACTACCTAACAATAAATAGTCAGTAGGACTAGTTCTCAGTGCACATTATTTATTTATTTCAGCTGATCAAGTGATTTTCAGAAGTGTTTAAGATATCTTAGTTTCAAACAGGACTCATAGGGGCTCACAGAGACTGAAGGGACAATCATGGAGTTTTGTACGGGTCTGAGCTAGGCCCTCTGCATATGTCTTATGGTTGTGGAGCTTGATGCTCCAGTGAGGCTCATCGCAGTGGGAGCACAGCTTGTCTCTGACTCTTGCCTGCTTTTGGAACCCTTTTCCTCCTACTGAGTTGCCTCATCAGGCCTTGATATGAGGTTTTGTGCCTGATCTTATTGTAACTTATCACCCTGTATTAGGCTGATATCCCTGGGGGCCTCCCCATTTATGAAAAGAAATGGAGGGGTGGATCGGGGGAGAGGGGAGAAGGGGAAACTGGGAGGAATGGAGAAAGGGGAAGCTGTATTCAGGATGTAATATAAAAAGAATAAATTTACACACACACGCACACATATACTATATCTATATCTATATCTATATCTATATATATATCTTAGTTTCTTTTAAATTCAGTCTGTTAGTCCAAACAATTTTACTTAGTACTTTGATTATATTCATTTTTAATACTCTGATAATTTGATTCTGTGGTTATAGTTCAAGCTTTGTTCTGTTTTTTTATTTTCCTTCTAGTATGATTTTGTGATTAGTACTTTTTAACAGTCAGTTTGTAATTGTTGGAATGTTATATCCTGACTTAAATTTATGTATTAGCTGGAGGAAAATTTTAATTTTTTTTTAGGTACCTGAACTCTGATCTGAGACCAGCTTAAAATTTATTCTTATCTGGAATTTATCCAGTACATTGTTAGCATAAGCTTCCATCCAGTCCTGTGTAAAGATGAGACAGTTAAAATTCTCAAAAGTAGTCAGTCCTGAACGTATACATACAAGTAACTTCAAATGGACTCAACAGGGTATAGTTAGGAATATGTGTATATACACACATACATACATGTATACAAACACACACGAACACATTCAATAACAATTAATGAAAAAAGAAGCCATAAATTTGAAATACAATTGAGAAGATTTTATGGGAAGTGTTGGAGGAAAGAAAGGGAAGGGATAAATGTTGTAATTATATTAGAATCTCAAAAATAAACCAAAAGAAAAAAGAAAAAATTTCTCAGGAATATTTTTTTTTTTTTTTTTTTGCCTACCTCACCAAAGCTAAGTGTAAGACTCCAAATCTTCCTTTGAATATTTTTTCTTCATTAGTGTTTTGCCCTCATTTTCCTGAAAACATTTTAAATTTTATTTTGGAGTCAGTTACTTTATCCAGTTGTGTTGTCTGACTGGGCTGACCCAACAGTCCACAAGCAATTGCAATTGCCCTGACCGAGTAAGCTGCACCCGCTCGCCTGCTTCCGTGTTCACATTTCCTCAACCTGTTTAGCATCTCAGAGATTCTGCATATTTTGCTATCTCTTTTGTGCACTGGAGGAGATATTTTTGTACATTTAATCTACAAATTGTAGAAGTTCTGTACATCTTAAAAGTATATATATATATATATACACATCTATATGTATATATATATGTGTGTATATATATATGTATATGTATATATATAAACCTACCACATTACAAGGAAGAGAATTGCTTTAAGGCATAGCCATTAATTGTATGGAGTAATTGTGACAACCTCAACATTCCTGACTCTGAGATTATTTCCTGAGATTCACATTTTCTTTGTAACAAGGATTAATTCAGGATCTTATTTTCCTGTTGTATTTTACCTACTATTAATTTAGTTACCTTATTACCGTTATCTACCTTATTACCGTTTATCTACCTTCACTTTTATGAAAAATATATTATGAATGAGTCAATGAAACAAAGAAAATTGGCTAAAATATTTATTTTATCATTTTCATAGTTTGCAGTCCATTTTTTACTTGCTTTTGGTTACTTTTGTTTTCTTCAGAAAACAATCAGTATAGATAATGCTCATTAGCTAAAATATGCTCATTGCTCATCACCTCTTAGTGCACCTACATTTGAGTTACCAGAGGTTGGGTATTATGTACATTTTAGAAAAAAAAACATAAAAGCTGAAAAACTTGCAATGGAAATTCTCTAAACTCAATTTATCAAGTAATTGTCTAAATATATTAGGTATCTTGAAATTGATAGAAATTATGCTGTCCTAAACATGTTTAATTCTGATTTTTGAAGTCTTTTATTTCAATTACAAAAATATATAGCAAGTAATCTCTTATTTACAATTTAGACAGGTGTCAAAACATTTGATTTATATTTCATATAGCAGCACATGGATACAATTAATCTGTTTATACTTAATAGTCTTGAGGAAATTTGCCTACTTAAAATGTGTGGTGTTTCCCCCAAAATTAAAGCAATTATGAAGAAAAACAGATCATAGTCACAAAGGAAGAGCTTATTTTAATTTTTAAAAAATTGACAGATTATTTTTCATATATGATATTGAAGTTGATGCTACCTACCTCTGCGTCTGCAAATGTCTCTTCATAAAATGCCAGCATCACTGCAAACTGCAGGACAGTGTACATCTTTAACAGCTGGGATGCTGCTGATGACCAGGGGACCTCCTGTCCTGTGACCTAGGTAGACAAGAAGGACACTTGCCTTTACTCCCCCACGGCGCCTTTCTCTGGCTGAAATTCACACTGCAGGAAAAGACTAGTCACAGAAAAAGGAGTTTGATATCTTTGCTCCAGAAGGACTCTGACATTCATTTCCTTGGCTAGAAAATTATCTGAAGAGTAGGAGACCAGCTTCTTGAGGCAGAATATTATGCATTCTAGTTCTGATTCGGTCTTCCTTAAATAAAAACATCATAGCTGCTTTGTATATATTCATAATTGCAATAGCCAAGAAGAAAAAATTAGAACCATTCACATCTAAAAATATGTTCAGGAACATACCAAGAAAATGAAGGCATGTGAATCTGGACAGCATAGGTAACCATGATTCAACATCAAATAGTATTTTATTAAAACAACTTTCCTAAACTACTAAGATTTCTAGAAGTACGGTGCTATACTTTTCTTTAGATAAAGTAGATGTAGGCACTCATATAATTTAAAAATATTTACTTTGACTGTTCTGTTAAAAAAAGAAAGAAAAGTAAAACCCTCCTTCCTAGGCATTTGAAAGAAGAAATAATCGATGTATTTTTCACATTTATCAAGCTGACTAATTACATCTAATTATGGATGTAAAATATATGTGAGTAAGTCAAGTATTTAGAAACAATAAAATATTATTCAGATAAAATATTCTTTAAGACATCACATGTTTTTTTAATCTGAAATACCATCTTGTAAATGACAATTGACTCTTCCAAATGCTTCTGTACTTGTATTTGTGCCCTTTATTTGATAAAGAAACAGCATATATCATGAACTATTGAATAGAAATCATATTTTTCACCTAGAAGAGAATTTCAGATTTAAATTAAATTTTTCTTGGTGTCATAAGCCAGATGCTAGTGGAACATGCCTTTAATCCAGCACTTGGGAGGCAGAGACAGGCAGATCTCTGAGTTATAGGCCAGCCTGGTCTATAGGGTGAGTTCCAGAACAATAAAGGCTACACAGAGAAACCCTGTCTCAAAAAACAAAAGCAAAAAATAATTTCTTAGCTTTTTGTATTACATTTCTGTATTTCTTTTTCTCATGTTTTTCAAGTTATTTCTATACTTAATATTTCTATTCTAATATCAAATAAATTCAACCATGGTTTGTCAAAGCAATTTCACTGCCATGATGTGACTTTATAATTTTTACTTAGGGGACTTCATTTAGTCATAAGTAAAATTAAGAATAAACCTGATTTCTAAAGCTCTTTCCATCTCTCAGGTTCTGGGACTGTGCATGGGAGGACATACACCTTTGTTACTCACCAGAGGAGGCTCTTGCCTGTGGGCTTGAAAGGTTCTGAAGTAGTTTCAATTGTTCTACTTCCCAAATTACACTCCCTGTAATGAATCAGTGCCCACCTAGAAGGTAATGCCCTTCTTAATCCACCTCCAGGGTGGTATATCCTCATTAAGCTATCCATTTACATCGGCTGTGGTAGCATCGTTTTATAGTATCACACGAAGACAGCACATATGAAGACTGGCTGCATATGGAGCCCCACCACATCCTCTGCCATGACCTCTACTTACCTCTGGAATTTCTTCACTTAGGCCAAGTCTTGGTTTACCTGGACCCCATCCTGGTCCTTTAAATAGGACAGAAAACTTATGGAAGAATCCAGGTGTAGCCCAAAATGTATTCCATATATAGAGTAAATGGTGAAACTTGGAAAAATAAAAAAAAATACATGTATAGTTTACTCTATGTAAGAGAAGCATAACAGATAGCATTAAGTATAGCTCATTATATACATCATTATATTGTTCATTGTAATTTTCATATTTTCCTTAATATATACCATGCATGAGAAGATAGATAATATATTGATATGTAACCACATTCTGTTTTTTAATTAATTCTATATATCTTATATACCTTTGGTGTGTTAGGAAAATCTTTGAAGCTAAATGAAATTATAATTTTATTTTAAAATAAAGAGAACATAATTGATTACAAAACCATCAAAGTAGAGTAAATGAGTTATGAGGCTGCATCAAATAACATTCACTAGCTTGTGTGAAAGCAATAGCCTGTCTGCTGACTCCTTCCCTCACATCTTACTAGATGGACATTACAGTAGGGACATGGAAGCATCGTAAGATCGCTGATCTATTTAAATATTTTTAAAACAATGCTTTATTGTGTTACTAATATGATATTAACAAAATATATTCACAAATATTTCAGTTTGTAGAGTTCCAAGTATTAAAAATCTCACATTCTGTCACAAAAAAAAGAAAAGCCTTGGTGACTGAAGGAGACTTTTACAATGAGTGTTACAGCGGGAATATGCAGTCTTTAAATAGCATTCATTTGACATGCACAGAAGTTAAAAAACATGCCCACATATAAGTGCCCAATAAATTTTAACTGTAAGGAATTTCACACAAGTGCCCATAATGCACCACAGGATTAAACATATTCATAGGATTTGGGCATCAGCTCCAGACTCTAGATGTAAGGGGTTTATTAAGTATAGAAATGCATTAATGGAAAGAAAAGCTTTTGCTCTCAGAATTTGTGGTCTTGCTGGTATTTTAGCAGTCCCTGGATGAATTTAAATTGCTAGGTTTAGAAGAATGGATTTTATAATTACTTGAAATATTCCAAGAATCAACCTGAGTTATTACAGGGCTTAATGGAGAAGTTTCTGAGGACGAGGTAAATGTTAGATGAATGCTTAGCCTGGGGATTTTCAATACTAGTAATACAGAAATTAGGATGTTTAGAACTTCCAACACACATTAAAATACTAAATCATTTGGTTATGTTGCAAATGGACTTCAATTTTATTTCTACAAATCTGGATAGTACCCATGAGCAATATATCATAACAGCTTAATGACATTTTCCTAGTTTACTGGTTTCCAATCCCCTGGGACTTTGGGTCTTCCAAAAGAGAGCAGAGTGGTCTACATCTAAACAAAGCAAGCATATCCCTGTTTCTAGTAGGGAAAATTCCAAGTTCCTTTGCAGGCAATAAAACAAGCAATTTAGCTATACTCAAAGGGAAGTCACTGAAAATAACAAATTTGTGTGTTATAAACTCCTAATTATCATAACTTGCTGACTTGACATTTCTGACTAAAATGAACACATAGGAGAATAAACCTGAGACCCACACATGACAACTACCATGCTGAAGAAAACATTTTGAAAGGTAGATACCTGGAAGCTTAATACTTGACTCAATGAGCAGTGGCTCAAAGCTGCCTGTCGTTGTCTGACCTAGGCATGTAGTCAGTTCCTACTCATTCATCTAACTGTATTGTAGTGCTTACAACATCCATTCACTAATCATTTCTCATGTATGAACCCTTATCCTCAAAAATCATATATTCCCAAAGCCTTGCTTGTATCCATTAACAATATTGGACATCACCTATAATCTATTCCAAATAGTCCACAGTGCTGCTAAATAAAACCTGGACTTCACAAAGATGGTCACATGGGTCACATTGGCATCAGTCTTGGAAAGCTCTGTCCTAGAGAAACAGGGTAGACTTTTATATTTCTCTTTACTTATTCATATTAAGGAGAAAATCTGCCTAAAGTTAAGAAAGAGGGCCTTTCATGAATATTTTCTAAATTGGTGATAATTTAATAGAGCTGGTTGTAAAGATTTGAACACTTTTATTATGTGTCTCCTGAGAGACACATCCTATTGTGAGTAGAGCCTGGGGTAGAGATGGAAAGTGATGTGCCATGTAGTAGAAGAGAGAGAGAGAAAGAGAGAGAGAGAGAGAGAGAGAGAGAGAGAGAGAGAGAGAGAGAGAGAGAGAGAGAGAGAGGAGAGATACACATCAACAATTTTCTTTTCAACTGTGGACACATAGAAATAATGATGGCACTTGGCCAAAGCTGGTGTGTGAAGCCACAGTCAGGTGAGGAGTTTAGATGAATTAAGCGAGCCTTGCTCTTGGCTTCCTAGGGTAAATTTGCAGCTGTCAATTGAATCTGGAATTACTTAAACTCTCTGAGCCTGTGTTTCCCACGCTAGAAGGCAGAAATCAAAGAGCCACTTCTTCATGAGGTACTACTGATGGTGAGCGAACTGCTTTGTGTTTGCAGGTACTTCACACAGAAGGGATTTAACAGATGTAGAGAATTCTTCTGTCTCAATGTCGTGTGCAAATTTAAGTGGGCTGCAGAGCAGGCCCAACAGGAGCCTGTAATTTGGTTACTTCCGGTACATTGCAACCACCCAGCCTAGCACACAAATCTGTCACTGGCTGACCATCACAGCTTTGAGAGCATTCTTATCTTTCTCTCATTTGTGATTCCTTAACCTCAGGAGCCTTTGTGGTAATTTGATGCTGACACACTGGAACTTTGCAGACATTCTTCTTTTCTCTAGTGCGGACCACTAAGACCAGTGAACAAGCAACAGCACATGTCTAACAGAAAATTGGTCTGCTCTACCAAGTCTTAGCAGGAGAGGTAATATGTGGACCTCACTGATGGATAATGCTCCTTGACATCCAGTTCTGAGACAAGAAGGGTAAAAGCCTCATGGTGAATTTCTAACCAGAGGTTGAAGGCTTGAAGCAAATATTTTTCTTACTGTGGGATCAGCCTTAATTACATGTTGTACCACTGTTCCTGAATACATGAATATATTTCAGGTCTATTCTGAGAAAGAGCATGTTTCTTAAAGAACCCCCTTTTTTTTTGCATTTGAGGTATTAGACACATTTGAAAATTCTTATAATAGGTTTTAATGGATTTTACCCATCTGACTCAAGTGTTACTTAACTGCTAAAGTTATTTCAAATTCTTTTATAGGTAAAACATTTTTCCACAGCAATGTGATGTGCTTCCATCTACAGTAACCATTTTCCTCCTAAACATAAACTTTGTGAAATTCTATGCATTCAGAAAGAACAGGGCTGAATGAATTACCTGAACTTTGAATGGCTCAAATGTATCAATGGGGTGCGTTAGACCGTATACAACCTGTTCATTCTCTGCTTCAAATGTTCCTGGAAGATAAACATTACATTATGATTACTGATTTTCTACCATTTCCAAAGCAGCCTAGTTAGCTCTTTTGATAGTTGTACATTTTACTTACCAAAAATTCTGTCCCAAATAATAAGAGTGCCAGCATAGTTTTTGTCAATACAGTAGCGATTTCGGCCTGTGAGACAAAGTATTGAAAGTAATTTTTCAAATACATGAAAATGAGCTTCTGAAACATTTGTTTCACTTGTTTTAAAAAATACAAGAAAAAGTCAAGCAGTAAAGTAGCTCTAGAGATGTCACCAGGAGCACGTGAGGACAGTTGGGAGTGACGGAAGTGGTCTTGCCCAGAGAAGACCACAACAGTTGATTGTTCAGTGCCAAACAGTCAGCCTTGAAGACATACAGACAAGTAACAGTAAACAGACTGGGCAGCCGTGTTTAAGAATATGCATACACATACACCGCCTATTGCAGAGAACCGTGGAGTTGACCTGGTCTAGCTGTCTTGAGACACAGGTCAGAGGTTTTTCAGGTTACAGTCCATGGCTTCTGGGGCACAATGGGCCTTCCAGTTCCTGAGAGACTGATGCTCTCCCTCAGACAGTGAAGCATCTGTCTGTTCCCTTAGGAGTCAAGGAAGCAAGGAGGCTTGACAGGACAATTGCTCTTAGACATTAATCTGGTCTACCCTGTATGGCTCACAAACTTCACTGTATCCTGGCAACCACAACTGTATTGATCCTGGACATTACCATTGTAGCTGTTTCCGATAAAGGTCTGATTAAAAAGTCTGATTGCTCTCAATGAAATTGTCACAGCCTCAGTTGTGCTGTGGCCCCTCCAACTGGCCTGATTTAATTCCTCATGACCATATTAGGTGACCTTAGCCCAGTAAGTAAGCACAGGCACTTATAATATATCATATATCAAACATATATGCAAACTGTAATAATTAGTGAAAAAGAGACCATGAATCTGAAGGGGAAAAGGGAGGAGTATATGGGCGGGTTTGGAGGGAGGAAAGGGAAGAGTGAAATATAATTATATTATAATCTCAAAAATTAAAAAAAAATTAGACTTTATTTGTAGTCTCATTTTAGTTATTTTCTAGCTAACTTTATAAAAGTAATGAAGGTTTTATTAATTTATGAACATTTTCCCGATGTTTTAGTTAAGTGTCTAGATATAGTCACATTATTTTATAAAACTAACAAATAATTGAAAATCACATTGTTTAGAGGAAAGAAACAAGGGGAAGAGATGGAAATGTATGTATTGGGGGTTTGGGGGACACTAACTGTTCTTACAGAGGACTGAGGTTCAGTCCCCAGCACCCATGGTGGCTCCCAGCTGTCAGCAAGTGCAGTTCCACAGCATCTGGCACCCTCTTCTGTCCTCTGGGAGACTGTTTGCATGTGCTATACAGGTAGAGATGCAGGCAAAATAACCCCACACAAAACTATAATAACAAAAATAAATTTTTAGAAAGGAAATGTATGCATTTACCTTTATTTTTTTAGTGTTATTTTTAGTCTTGTTCTCTCCTGATGTTTCAGAAAGAAAATTAGCACACTATTTCACTAATAAAAGATATAATTAAAAATTAAATTACTCTTGGAATTACAACTCTTCGTAATATGTTAATTATCCAGCTCCCAAACATCCAAATTACAATTTAAACTTAATGTAACTAACTGGCAACAGTTTTTATTTTATGTGTTTTAAAACTTAAATAGGTACAATAATGTAAATGTTACCAAATCTGAAAGAAAGGAATTTTAGTCTACTAAACCATGTATCTATATTTATGTACCCACTTTCTGTGCAGGCCAGCATGGGAACCTAAGTTCACCCATAATCTAAACATGGTTCTCCACTAAAGGAAGTGTTGGCCGTGTCTGAAAACTTGGCAGGTCATCACGTCAGAGGAGGGCACAGACAAAGCAAGCATCCACCAGGAAATCTGCTAAGCATCCTACAGTGCCCGGGACAGCTTTCGACACAAAGTTTTGGTCCCCAAGTACAGGACCTACTGATGCTGACTAGGTCTGACTGAAGGCTGGGGAATTGGAAGGTGAGGTGAAGAAGAAGAAATGACCAGCTGTTTGTTTTTCAGTGTGTTTTCTTCTTTCCAGATTTTTCTGTTTATGTGGAGGAATCCACAAGAATCCTACCCTCCCTTGCTAACTGTTCCCAGGGGAGGAGAGTGCTGAGTTTGGAAAGCTTCACCCCTCTCCTAGGCTGCTGTGGCCCCTGCCTGAGAAAGGGGGAAGTTCCCCTTGAGAGGGCTGTAGTGTTCTAAAACTGCCTGCGAAGGCAGAGACATAGGAAAGCAGGAGACAGCTTTCCTTCCTTCGTCCAGTGTCCTCAGCATTGCGCCCCTTAGATTTTTTCACGCAGTGTATATGGAGGTGGCTTGGACAGTCTCACTGCTGCGTGATGAGTCTACTATGTACTCATGCACTCTGCAGGTCAGACGCATTCCAAGTTTACTTTTATTTTCCCGTCACAAATAATACACGTTCTTAGTGGTTCTCGTGCTGTCCAAATAAAACACATTTTGACTTTCACTGAACTTGGTACCTCTATACCTTAGGCACTAGGCACGTGAAGTCCTCTCGTCGGGCCACTGCGTATGTGCTGAGTTAGACAATGAGCTTGGGCAGACGAAAGTGCTGGTTATTAGGTTTTTTCCAAGTCCCAGTATGTATTCTTTAAGTTTTTAAAAGGAGCTTGTTTTGTTGTGATTTTGTGATTGGTTTCTCCTGTTTTACTTCCTCGAGTACACATATTTTAAAAATAAAAGCTTCTTTCAAATCCCACTATTTTTCAAGACTAACGATTTCAGCGTAGACAGGGCAGATCTGCAGCACTCAGTCAGAGCAAGCTACAGAGGCCTCTTCAAGATGTGAACGTTCCTATCTAGCTGTTTGGCTCACTTCCCAGCAGCAACTAGGTAAGATGGGAAGCAGTTGAGAAAGGCCACTTCCACTGGGCCGTGCTCAAGCTGAGGCTTCCCTCCATAGAAGAGGGAAACAGTACTTATTTATACAATGTCTGCTAATAGTGCAAGGTATGTTTTTACTAAAATAGCACGAAAACGACACTACCAGTTTTAAAGAAATGGTGGAAGGAAAAGCCACAGAACTGCCTTACCGTGGTGAACCCGGTGATGGCTAGGAGTGTTAAGAACCAGTTCCAAGGGGCCGAGGCTTCGGACAACCTGTTCATAGCAAAAGAGAGAGCCACACACAGCGTTATCCCTGAGTATGTATGTGCACTGCACAAACACATGACATTCACACAGGAGACGTAGTACAGAAGGCCTCAGACTCCTTCTACCCCCGGGGCATCCCAGGAAGGCGGCGACCATCAAACTGTTCTGATGTGTGGTGAGGCAGCAACAGGCTCCCCTGACTCAGTTCTCATGCTTTACTGTGTCATCCCGGGAAAACCTGTTACGCTCTTTGTAATTCAGTGCCAGCATCTCTAAAATAAAAATCGTAACAGTGCTATAAAACAATGTAATTCCAGACTTCTAAATGTGACTGTGTCTTGCATTCACTATGGCTAATGGGAAAAACAGCCGCTATCAATCGTGACATTGATGAGAACTGGCATGTCAGTGGCACAGAGGAAGAACAGGATGATGGACTTAAGAGCCTGAACTGCCTATGACACAGCAACAAAACGTAGCATGGGCACATTATTTGGATACTTACCTGAGACAAACAATCATAAACATTATCTTGTAGGTAATGAGAGGATTAGCAGATAAAACCATTTTTACTTAGAGTGATAATGGCATTGGCATTGGGTATGAAAATGCAATTTTCCAATAGCTTAACTGATGAGACCAGGACTTTGCTTGAAAATATTTTGGCAATGAAAATAGAAAAGCAGAATGATTGACAGAAATGAATAAAAATCTCTATGTTTAATAGAAGCAACAATATACATGGCTCTTCCTGCTTTCCTGAATTCTTGATGAAAATTAAGGTAAAAATTTACGGAAAAGAATTTATAATATATCAATATATGACAATGTTTATTAAGCCAGTTGAAAGATTTAACAGATATCCAAACTCAGAAATATGCTTCTATTTATTCATTTATCTATTGTGAATTATGCATATTTGTATATGTCTTAGTATGATTTGTGCATCAAAGTGCCACACCCAAGTAGGTCAGCAGAGGATGTTGGATCCCCTGGAGCTGTAGTGACAGACAGTTTTCAGCCACCAGACGTGGTGATGAGCACCAAATTCAGGTCTCTGCAATAGAGTGCATGTTCTTAATAACTGAGTCATCTTCCCAGACCCAGAAACGTACTTCTTAGTGGAAATTTTTCCTCCACAAGGATGTGTTTTGCTTTATTTTATTAGTCTTTAATGTTAAAAGTACAGGTTTGCAGTTGTTCTGTAGATAAAAGAAGCTGGGCTGGCCCACACTGTTCTGAACTTCTGGTTTCACAGAGCCTCCTGAAGTTGAAGCTGAAAGCTCATTGGCAAATAGCCACCTGCACCCTCCAGAGCACGGGCACCCACATGCTCTCCATGTTGTCCATTATTTACAGGCCTGACAGGGAGTCCTTGCCTGCACCATTGCTGCCGTTTTCCTAGGGGTTCTCAGTTTCAGTCTGAAATGGACAGATGTCTGCATGCAAAAGAATGTGAATTATTACACACCGAGTGCTAATTTACATTTTCCTAGGTTCCTCCATCCTTCCCCTTGTTTCTTCCTCCTTTCCTCTCTTCAGCCCTGCTCTCCTCTCCATAAGGTTATTAGATGACAAAGATGTTTGGAGTTATAACAGTGCTGTTACTGGGTATGAATAAAGTTCCCATGGTGCTGTCCTTGGGTGTGAATGGAGGTACAATGGTGCTGTCCTTGGGTGTGAATGGAGGTACAATGGTGCTGCCCTTGGGTGTGAATGGAGGTACAATGGTGCTGTCCTTGGGTGTGAATGGGAGGTACAATGGTGCTGCCCCTGGGTGTGAATGGAGGTACAATGGTGCTGCCCCTGGGTGTGAAAACCCATTTGATTTTTACAGGTATGGTACTGAGAATTGTATGACACAAACACTAGAGTCAGGCCCCTCCTCTTCCTCTTCTTTTATCTCCTTCCTCCTTCCCTCCTTTTTATGATTCCTTCCTTTTGTCCTTTCTTCTATCTGTCCTTCTTGTCCATCTATCTTTCTGTCTTTTCTTTTTAATATCTGGCCTGGGGGAGTGCAGTGTCCTATCCACCTATTTTCTGGTTATTTCTAGAAGAATTGTATTTTAATCTCTGAACCCAAGTCCTTTTCCTCATCAGAACAGAGGAATCCATTTCTACATTAAAGGCTGTGTTTCTTTTTTAAATAATTTCAGCATTTTCATATACTTTGACTCTATGTCTTGTATTTGTTAGAATACAGTCCTGTGAAATAAAGCATAAGACTATTGTCTCACAAATATAGTGTTACTCACTGGGGACTGAGAAGGAGCAGTGTGTTATATTGCTTAAAGGCTATCACTACAGCCTGGTCTACTGGTGGAAAACTGTGTACAGGAGGGTGGTGATGGTCGGAGGATGGGAAAGTGGGCTCCTCAGTATTCAGAACATTACAAACTGATGCTTTGGTCTCTGCAGAGAACCAGATGGGAAAGGAGAAGCCATTTCACCCCTGTTTGTCTCTCTGGTGCCCAACATTTGCTACAAAAACAAACAAGGAGGGGGTGTAGGGGACTACACTAGGCAGCTTCTGCTGGCCAGATGCTTTTCTGAGCTCGACTCCTGGCATGTGTGCAACCAGAGCCAAAGCCACACGAGTGAGTGCCTTCAGATGACTGGAGTCTGGGCACGCTTTTTTTTTTAATGTCAAGTTCTTTTCCTTAGCAAAACCTTTTGCTCCTTTAGGCTAAAGCATAGTGATATCACTATTGAAAGCTCCTTTTAATTTTTTTTAGGTAAAAGCCAAGTACAGCACAGTCCACCACAGCTAAATTCTCTGGTACTGTGCCTATGAGTACCGTGGAGCTGAGGGAGACCACCACAGGGCCAAAGATTCATCATTCAGACAACCCGGTCAGAAGCTCCCATGTAACAAACTCTCTGATTCAAAGTCATGGAGAATTCATTAATATTTAATAAGAGCTGAGCGTAATGATTTAATTATCACCCACTTTTGCAAATTCAGCCATTTAGCAATGCTACCACATCTAGCTGGGATTCACTTCCTGAAAACATGTTAGTTACTCTGGGAAAATTGGACCTATTCTAAATTTTAGAAGATGTGGTCTTATTAGATATAAATGAGATATCTGAAAACACATAATTTTACAATTATAGGGCTTAAATATAGTACAGGTCAATATTCTATCATGAACAAAAAGAGCATTAGAATGTGAAATTCTGGGGGGCTAAATCACTACTCTAAATTCTAGAAGGTTATGATAAACTTTGAAGTCTTTCTAATTTCACTTAAAGAAAGTTTCTGTTTTCTATCTTATCTCTTTGAATCACATATAAAATGATTTTCCATCAAGTAAAATGAATTTTAACCTGTGCCACTCTAATAGGAAGGACAGCTAATTTCTTGACTACATTGGAGTGAAAATAACTGAACTATTTTGAAAGGTTTCTACTCTTACAAAGGCTTGTCCCACCACTTGTGATTCTTAGGTCATTAAAGAGATCCACTTGGTCTTGTTGGCTTTGAGTTTTATGATCAGCAACATGGGTGCCCAGGAAAGCCTTGGAAAAGCCTCAGAAGGTCAGAAATACTTTGAAGTTTTGTATCAAATTTCATGATTATTTTTCTGGGGAGGAAATATTGTTTTTATCATAGGTTTGAAAGAGGAATATAAATTTTCAAATATTAATCCCACACCTAAGCAGAGATGGCTGTTGTTTATTTCCTACACCCTTCCTATTTGTATGGTGTTGTTAGTTTCCACGTCATCAAAACTTGGGGGGGAATTTCTTTCCAGACTTCAAAAAAGGAAAAAAAAAACTTAACCATCTTTGCTTATTCTTGAAATCATTAACTCTTCTAACTACACCATTATATAGGACATTTAATTTGCAGAACAAGAAAATATAAGTGCGTAGTTAGTAAAAACTGAGATTTTTGTGATAGTGAATTCTATAATAAATTAGGGATCAGACTTTGTCAGAACTGCTTTGACTCATTTGTTAGACTAGTAACAGGCTCCTTCCTCTCACAGTCACAGGCCTTCCTTCCTCTCACAGTCACAGCCCTTCCTTCCTCTCACAGTCACAGCCCTTCCTTCCTCTCACAGTCACAGGCCTTCCTTCCTCTCACAGTCACAGCCCTTCCTTCCTCTCACAGTCACAGCCCTTCCTTCCTCTCACAGTCACAGCCCTTCCTTCCTCTCACAGTCACAGCCCTTCCTTCCTCTCACAGTCACAGCCCTTCCTTCCTCTCACAGTCACAGCCCTTCCTTCCTCTCACAGTCACAGGCCTTCCTTCCTCTCACAGTCACAGCCCTTCCTTCCTCTCACAGTCACAGCCCTTCCTTCCTCTCACAGTCACAGGCCTTCCTTCCTCTCACAGTCACAGGCCTTCCTTCCTCTCACAGTCACAGCCCTTCCTTCCTCTAACAGTCACAGGCCTTCCTTCCTCTAACAGTCACAGGCCTTCCTTCCTCTCACAGTCACAGGCCTTCCTTCCTCTCACAGTCACAGGCCTTCCTTCCTCTCACAGTCACAGGCCTTCCTTCCTCTCACAGTCACAGGCCCTTCCTTCCTCTCACAGTCACAGGCCTTCCTCCCTCTCACAGTCACAGGCCTTCCTTCCTCTCACAGTCACAGGCCTTCCTTCCTCTCACAGTCACAGCCCTTCCTTCCTCTCACAGTCACAGCCCTTTCTTCCTCTAACAGTCACAGGCCTTCCTTCCTCTCACAGTCACAGCCCTTCCTTCCTCTTACAGTCACAGGCCTTCCTTCCTCTCACAGTCACAGCCCTTCCTTCCTCTCACAGTCACAGGCCTTCCTTCCTCTCACAGTCACAGCCCTTCCTTCCTCTCACAGTCACAGCCCTTCCTTCCTCTCACAGTCACAGCCCTTCCTTCCTCTAACAGTCACAGGCCTTCCTTCCTCTCACAGTCACAGGCCTTCCTTCCTCTAACAGTCACAGCCCTTCCTTCCTCTCACAGTCACAGGCCCTTCCTCTCACAGTCACAGCCCTTCCTTCCTCTAACAGTCACAGCCCTTCCTTCCTCTCACAGTCACAGGCCCTTCCTCTCACAGTCACAGCCCTTCCTTCCTCTCACAGTCACAGGCCCTTCCTCTCACAGTCACAGCCCTTCCTTCCTCTCACAGTCACAGCCCTTCCTTCCTCTCACAGTCACAGCCCTTCCTTCCTCTCACAGTCACAGACCTTCCTTCCTCTCACAGTCACAGGCCCTTCCTCTCACAGTCACAGCCCTTCCTCTCACAGTCACAGGCCTTCCTTCCTCTAACAGTCACAGGCCCTTCCTTCCTCTCACAGTCACAGCCCTTCCTTCCTCTCACAGTCACAGGCCCTTCCTTCCTCTCACAGTCACAGGCCCTTCCTCTCACAGTCACAGCCCTTCCTCTAACAGTCACAGGCCTTCCTTCCTCTCACAGTCACAGGCCCTTCCTTCCTCTCACAGTCACAGGCCCTTCCTTCCTCTAACAGTCACAGGCCTTCCTTCCTCTCACAGTCACAGCCCTTCCTTCCTCTCACAGTCACAGGCCCTTCCTTCCTCTCACAGTCACAGGCCCTTCCTCTCACAGTCACAGCCCTTCCTCTAACAGTCACAGGCCTTCCTTCCTCTCACAGTCACAGCCCTTCCTTCCTCTCACAGTCACAGCCCTTCCTTCCTCTCACAGTCACAGGCCCTTCCTTCCTCTAACAGTCACAGGCCTTCCTTCCTCTAACAGTCACAGGCCTTCCTCCCTCTAACAGTCACAGCCCTTCCTTCCTCTAACAGTCCAGAGGTAATAAATACATCCAGGACAATGGGGTTGAAAATCAGAAAAGTAAGAGCAAGCGTAACAATCAACCAAATGTTTCAGCAACTAAAAGTAACAGTCAAAATGAAGGTGAAGTGGAGATAAAGACCAATTTCAGAGCAGTATAGGATGGGGAAGGGCTAAGTGGTTAATGGGCTAAAGGGCTGATGGTCATGGGCAGGTGGAACCTTTTAATAATGCTTGAATTCTTAGAACAGAGGTTTGAGACCAACACAGACAAGTGAATTCCTGTGTCACCCGGCAATTTGTAAGTAATTTCTTGAAAATCCTTACGTCCTACTATTTACAATCAATGTCTTAAACAGATAAAAGATTGACGAACCTACTGTTCTAAGTGAACAGTCTGGATTGATTTTACTGTGGTGAAATAAAATGCATAGGAAATCCACTAATTAAATGCCTATCACTAGCTAATCATATGTTTCCCATTTTCTGACTGTCATCCATAACTGAAAAACATTGCCTTTGTCAATTCAAACTGAAAAGTCACTTGGAGTAGGAACTATGTTTAAAAAATTTTTATTCTCAGTAATTGTCCTATTTTAAATTATTTCATAGGGAACTAACTTATTCTGTTCTATGTAATTATTAATTGTTTTCAAATATTCTTTACAAATGATGACTGGAGTCTATATTCATTGTTCAGTAAATAAGAAGTAAAAGAAGCTGTTAACATGGGCAGTGGTGGCACACGCCTTTAATCCCAGCACTCCAGAGGCAGAAAGAGGTGGAGCTCTGTGAGTTCAAGGCCAGCCTGATCTACAGAGAAGTTCCAAAACAGCTAGAGCTACACAGAGAGAACCCTGTCTTGAAAAACCAAAAAAAAAAAAAAAAAAAAAAAAGCTTCTAACACATTGAAATTGAAAAGTTTCAGCAAAAATATTCAGTTAATTTATTACAAATTAATGCATTAGCATTGCTCAGAAAATTGCTTTTTCTTGCCTCAGCCCAATGAGAAGTTAGAAAATAATAATACTTTCTAATACTTTTTAAATCTTAAAGCAAAATGCATTATTTCTCCTTTGTTATCAAATTTTAGAAGAATAATAAGAATATCGCATGATATTTCTATCTTTCAGGTTTTTTATCTGCAAATGGCTATTAAAATAATAAAATATTGACTTGAAAATCCATAGGGATATTTATAGCCACTTTTCAGGAAGAATTCATGAGGCAATGACTCATTTTAAAGTTATTTCCAAATAAGAGATGGTTACAAATAATCTGCCTTCCTGTGTGAGAAGAAAAACATCTAATGGGGAAAATCTGTTCTGAGAAGCTTGTGGGTTTTTTGTTTTTGTTTTTGTTTTTTTGTTTTTGTTTTCTTTAGAATTCTCCACATAAAACTGACTATGCAGCAATTCGATAGATCCTGAGGAGAGACGGGCTTGAGTGAACAGACATCTCCATCCCAGGAGCGATGGTGTCTCCCAGATGAGTGTGGCTTCGAGTGGTGACATGGATTGCACCTGCTTAAGACTTACAGCATCACGCATGATTGATGGGACAGAGACCCAGATCACTGTGGGTCTCCTCATTCCAATGCATCCATTACGAAAGGAATACTATGTCAGTCCCTTACACATTTATCATCTGTCATTTATCATCATTGTTATGTTTTATTTAGCAAAGAAATATGCACCCTAAGTGCAACTGTCAATGGAAAAATTTCTCAGGTAAAGCAGTGGCAAGACTCCATGGAGCTCAAACTAAAATTAAATTATATTGTAATGACTTTTTTCTTCATAGCCAATTTAATACCACACTCTTGTTCCTGTTGTTCACGCTCTTCCCTCTGTCCTTTTTGCTTATTAATTGCAGTTAGCAATCTATTAATGAATGATTAAACATTTGTACATATAAATGTATATAATACCTATAAAGACTTTTTATAATTTTATATATATCTTTGTGTATCTTCTTGAAACATGAATGGCTATAAATATTTCTTTCACCTTTGAACAGTTATTTTTATTCCAGTTTACAGATACAAAACATGAAGAATGCATGTGTCAATGTACATATGTATGTTTATTTTTCCTTTATTAAATGTATATCTTATATATTAAATATTCAATATATTCTCAAATACCAAATTATTACTACTTTAAGTACTAAACTACCAACAAGCACTTTCTATGCACACTATAAACAATCAAAATATTAAAATCTTATCAGAAGCTTGTGTTTAAAGTGATTTTCATATTTAACTGAGCAAGACCTGTCATAGCATTCCTGTAGTCTATGTCTCATGAATTGCTAAGAAATTCACAGGATTTTAGGAGTGAAATGAAATAAACCTACACAGGAACTTCTCAAGTCAAGTTTGTTTACAAGACTAAGTAACCTCCAATAGAAAGTTAAAGTTGTGATAAAAAATATTAACAAAATATTAAAAATAATGAGTTGCTTTTTGGTTCTCTCTTTAGACAGATAAGAAAATCACTTATCTTCATTTCTTTTCAATGACTGCTGCATATTTGATTGATTTAAATTTATACTCAGCTTGAATTCATAGTTGGCACAAGCATTATCTAGTAAGAAGTAAACTGCATTCTTATCCAGATGTCAATGTGAAAAAACTTGTAGTAAAGATGCGTGTTCTAAAATAGCCACACTGACTTAGAAGTCTTTGCTCACTAACATCTTCACTGGCCAGGAGGCCATCGACATCAGCTTCATCCGTTCTGTGCTTCTTTGATACACAGGGAGCTTGCTCTAAGATTTCTCAAGAGGCTACAGAACAGAACAAAGGAAGCCACACTGTAGTGTCTCAGAATTTAATGATTTATTTCAAATGAGTGATGGCATAAAATGCTGAGGAATATTGTAGAAACGTGCATTTCACTCTCAGTAACACTACAGCACTTCTTATTTAAAGTTTTAGAAGAGAGTGCTGTGAAATTCTTGAACCACACAGATCAAGAAGACTTTGAGCTGTTGTTTTGAACTCGTTGATTTTTAATTCCCATTGTTTTCTTTGTTAAGAGCTTCATCAGTTTGAGCATTTGTGTTATATTGCTGATTTATGTTATAATGCCGAGGGTCTGGTGAAGAAACGGAAAAACAAAATCTTAATTGTACCCTCTACTAGTTTTGCTGTTAGTTCAAGACAACACACTCTAGTATTTAGACAGATGGTGGTGGCAGCCATATTTGCCCCAATCTCTCTACAGGGAAGCAGGAGGAAGCAGAACTCTTAGGATATGTGCTTGTCTGCCTAGTTTTACACTTTGAAATGCTGGACAAATGCTGATTTATTCATGGCCAGATGTTTTCCTACCTGATTCGGCAGTTTCCTACACCAGTAGGCATGTAATATGGAAGTAGCTGACTTTCTACACCAAGGAGTGAAAAAACAATATTTATGGTTTGGAAATAAAACAATCGTTAGGAATCAAGACTGTTACAATCATAAAGCACTTCATAGGGAGTATGTTTCTGGTGGATCTGTAGCATAGGGTTAAAGACTTAAAGTCTTGGTTAGAACAAAGACTGACATTGGACTATGTTTATATAGTAAACAAGTTTTAAAAGACTGAGTTTATAATAAATTATCTGGGAGGCTGATTCTTGTCACTTCTGATTATGGGAGTCTTCTACAAGAAGATACTGTTAATACAACGTTGGCATTTATTTAATTTGTTCTAACATATTTTAAATAACTTTTTAAAGAAAAATAAATACAAGAAAATGCTAAACATGTTCCTTTAAGGAGAGAAGGATTCCTGGTGACTTATTTTTTAATAATTATTTTTTAAACTGAAATATAATTACATTTTCTTTCACTGCCTTTCCTCCCTCTGACTCCTCCCATGGGCCCTCCAACCTCTTGCTCTATCTTAAATTCATGGGTTCTTTTTCTTTATCAGTGACTTGTCTGCAATACCTATTTAATACCAGGGGAAAACTGGAAGCTTTCATAGGCATAACCACATTAACCATATAAAAGTCCATTCTTAAGAAAAAATGCCTTATATCATTTTTCCAGTTTATGCATACAGTGACAAAATAAGCCACATTGCTATAAATAATATGATGCTACCCTAAAAGAAAAGGCTCAAAAAGCGGACAAATTGTGCCAGGCGGTGGTGGCTCACGCCTTTAATGTCAGCACTCAGGAGGCAGAGCCAGGCAGATCTCTGTGAGTTCGAGGCCAGCCTGGTCTACAGAGCGAGATCCAGGACAGGCTCCAAAACTACACAGAGAAACCCTGTCTCAAAACAAAACCAAAACCAACAAACAAAAAACTGATAAATTGAGTGGTCTATGTGAGAAATCCTCTCTTAGAGCTAGAGCTCAGTGGTTAAGTGTACCTCCTGTTCTCACAGAGGACCAGAGTTCTGTTTCTAGCACCCACACATCAGCTCACAACCACCCACAATGCCATTTCCAGGAGATCTGATGACCTCTTAGGGCCTCTGCAGGCAACAGGCACACACATAGTGCACATACTGACATTCAGGCAAAACACTCATACACATTCATTATATATAATTTTAAAATTCCACTCCAGGAGTCCTATAATGTATGCTGTGTGCACTTGAGCATTCTAAAATTCTATTTTGACAGATTGTGTTATATCATATTCTCAAATAAACAAAGCACATATGAGCCTCTAACTTGGCTTCCCTTCTGAAAAGTTAAATCTCCTTACTGTTATTCATTATTAATATGTTTGTTAAAAATATTTACAATACAAGCCGGGCGGTGGTGGCGCACGCCTTTAATCCCAGCACTCGGGAGGCAGAGGCAGGCGGATCTCTGTGAGTTCGAGGCCAGCCTGGTCTACAGAGCGAGATCCAGGAAAAGGCGCAAAGCTACACAGAGAAACCCTGTCTCAAAAAAACCAAAAAAAAAAAAAAAAAAAAAAAATATTTACAATACAAATCTGTTTAAAGTCAAATATTTCTGTGTGTATGTGTGTGTGCCTACTCATGTTTGTATGGGTGAACATACGTGTGTGCATGCACATGTGTGCATGTGTGTGTGTGTGTGTGTGTGTGTGTGTGTGTGTGTGTGTGTGAGAGAGAGAGAGAAAGAGAAAGAGAGAGTTAGGATAATCTTTTTGTACACTGTATGAAGATCTGTCTCTATTTCACCTCATTTAATTAAGGCACCTTCTGATTGGTTTAATAAAGAGCTGAATGGCCAAAAGCTAGGCAGGAGAGAATAGCCAAGACTTCCAGGCAGAGATAGGAACTTGGGAAAAATCTGAGGCACAGGAGATTTACCAGCAGACACAGAGGAGGTTGGATGCATGGTACTGAGAAGGGGTAATGAGCCATGTGGCAGAATGTACATTAATATAAACTGGATAATTTAAGTTATAAGAGTTGGTTGGGAACAAGCCTAAGTTAAAGCCAAGCTTTCATACTTAATAAGAAGTCTCTGTGTCATTGGTAACTGGAGGTCCAAAGAAAGACTGACTACAAGAAAGAGCATATTTAAAGTCAAGTATTATAAAATAAGTTTTCAGTCCATAGATTAAAACCTACAATGACTAATACATATTAAATTATTTTGCTATGTCCATCCACATAGTTTTCCTTCTAAAAACAAGGCCTCTTGCTAAACTCGGTCCCTTCTCCTGGGACTCTTGGTGGTTTAAAGTCATACGTCCTCTACAAACAAGGTTACAAAAATTGTACTGTAACTAATGCCTTTGTGCTTTTAACTGAAACCTGTTGGTTCTTCTGAGCTCCTCTCTCTACCATTTTATACAGAGACCTAACTAGATCACTGTTTTACTTAATGTGGAAGCCTGCCAGATGAGTAGTGATCAAAAATTCAAAAGTCAACTTTCCAAAAATCATAAGATACTAATATTCTTAGCTTTAAATGAGACAGTGTTGGCTCACAGAGATCGGTGAATATAAGCACTTTTCTTCTGAGAATTTGATACATACATTTAATATGTAAAGGTGTTTGTTGTCAAACATCATGAACCAAATTCAGTCCAGGGAACTGTAAAGTGATAGAGAGAACCAACTCCTCAAAGTTTACTGTGGCCCATGTGTCCTCACCTGTCCCCAGGAAAATATAAATAAATGTAAAAATTTGTCTTTGTTGTTTGCTATCATGAGGTTCATAGCAGGTGTGATGCTCACAGTTGTCTTAACATGGATAAGAGAGAAAAGAGTTTGTACTAATAGAAAAGTTAATATTGTTATGTAATAAACAACACAATGAAAATTAACGTGAGATGGAAAGGATTAAATGTCTATTTAGGAGGAAATCTCAAGTGTATAACGAATGTTTTAGAGAAAAAGATGAACTACTAATCATCAAACTAGAGTAACAGACATATGTTGAGGAAGTTTCTTGTAAATTGAGGCATGCACAGATATAAAACCAGATATATGTTGAGCTAGTTTCTTGTAAACTGAGGCATGCACAGATATAAAATCAGCAGCATATACTTCAGGGGAAAAGCAAAAGAACACATGAGGCTTTGAATCACAGCTTTACTGCTATCTACCTGCAACCAGGTAATTGTTTTTCTTAATGGGGATGTCTTCCAGATAAATAATGATCAAAAACCCATCTGAAATAATAGCTGTGGTCTCTTTTCTAAACATGTTTTCCTTATCACTTTGGAGCTTCTCACTCTTTCTACAAAGCCTGTACACCCACCCATTTTGCCATCTGCTTATTTGTGTGCCGTGTGGTTTGTCGGCTTACCACATCCCTATGTCTAAATAAAAAATGTGTGGCTTTCTTCCTTATCTCCTGCTCTCTCCTCTGAGCAGCTAAAAAGATGTGGGGCTTGACTATCCTGGAGTTTTTCTTCAAACCTGGTTAAATAGTCTTCGTGCTGTTTTCTGAGTCCTTTCTTATATGGCTTTATTAGTAAGGCTAGGAACTCAAAGAAAAGACCTTAATGTCCCCATAACAGTTCTGCACTACTGCCTGAAGCAATCTGCCAAGTTCTTCACAGGGACTATGGTGCTTTGAAAGAAAATGTCCCCCAAAGGGAGTTGGCACTATTAGGAGTTTGAAGTAGGTGTGGTCCTGTTGCAGGAAGTGTGCCACTGTGGAGGCGCGCTTTGAGGTCTCATGGATGCTCAAGCTATGCCCAGTGAGTCAGTTCACTTCCTGTGGCATGCAAGTCAAGATGTAGGATACTTGGCTACTTCTCCAGCACCATGTCTGCCTGCATGCACAACACCATGTCTCACCATGATGATAATGGACTCAACCTCTGAAAACGTAAGCCATCTCAATTAAATGTTTTTCCTTTATAAGAATTCCCAAAGTCATGGTATCTCTTCACAGCAATAGAGACCCTAACTGAGACAGAGACCTTTCCTCAGATGAAGCCATGATTCTTGACACTATTCCAGAATAGAATTTCAAAGCAAGCCATTATGAAGCAGAGGTGGGATTTATTTATTATTTATTATTTATTTATTTATTGTTGTTGTTTTTGTTTTTGTTTTCCAGGAGTTTGATGTTTTATTGTGAGCCCAGGCATGATTGAGATTGTTACATTCCTGGGCTTCTCACGTGCCCATGAAAGCATCTCTATGTAACTTACATTTCCTCAGAGAGGTGGGGTTTATTAGGATGTGATCTTAACATAGATTTAGGTATGAGGTTAATAGAGAGAGAGGAAATGACAGCTCATACACAAATTTAGATGTAGGTTTCTCAGGAGACAAAAGGGAAGGTGTGAGCAGTGAGTTTAAGAACCTCTTGGGCAAAGCTTTAGAAGATTAGTACATGAGTAGCACTAGTCATGCAGGCCCTGTGCTTGCCACTTGTGTCTCTGTGAGCCCGTGTAAGACCATTTAGTTGATTCAGTGGGCCCTGCTCTCTTGGTGTTCTCTATCCCCTGACTTCTACACTCCTTCCTGCCCCTCTTCTGTGGGGTTCCCAGAGCTCTGAGTGGAGGTGCCTGGAGGAGACCTCCAATTTATACTCTCTTTTAGCATAATGTCTAGCTGTGGGTCTCTGAGCCCATTCCCATCTACTGCCAGAGGAAGCCTCTCTGATGATGATGGGCCAGACAATGATCTATGACTATAGTAAAATGCCAGAGGGAATCATTTAATTTGAGGGAGAGGGTCAGTAGTGTTTGGTTCTACCCTAGGTCTCTGGATTTTCCAGTCTCTAGTTCCTGGCCATCCAGGCAGTATAGAGCATGGTCTCCCTTTCATAGCATGGGCCTCAAATTAAACCAAATACTGTTTGGCCACTCCCACAAGTTCTGTACCACTGTTGCCCCAGCACATCTTACAGGCAGGAAAGATTGCAGGTCAAGGGCTCTGTGGGTTCATCAGGGTGGATCAGTGGCCAGGTTTCTCCTTCTGTAGCCTACAAAGTATCTTCTTGTGCCAAAGACACTAGAATATAGGGTAAAGGCTCCAAGTCTGCACCGCTTCCACCTAAGTTCAATGAGCTGTGTGGATGTTGTCTTAGGCAGTGGGACCCCACTGTCAGTTTGCATAAAGCAACCCTCTGTCCTAACATCAGTCTGGGTTGTTTAGGGATCTCTTTGGCCAACAACTCAACCAAATGCAACCCATTCCCACTGCTGGAAGCCTTGCCTGGCTACAAAGAATGGACAATTCAGACTCCATATCCTCCATTACTAGAGTTCTCACTGGGATCATCATCACAAATTCCAGAAGTTTCCACTGCCCTATGATTCCTCACCATCCTACAAATGCCTCTAATTGCAGTTGTCTCTCCTCGAATACTCTCCTTCTATCACTCCCCCAACACCTGATCCCTCCTGCTCCTGTCCGCACCTACCCACAGTCCATCCACAAAACTTGTTCCAGTTCCCCTTCCCAGGGAGATCATACACCCTGCCAAGTAGCTGATAAACACTTAAAGAAATGGTCAACATCCTTAGCCATCAGAAAATGCAAATCAAAACTACTTTGTGATTCCATCATACACCTGTCAGATGGTTAAGATCAAAAGAACAAGTGACAACTCATGCTGGTAAGGATGTGGAGCAAGGGGAACACTCCTCCATTGCTGGAGGGAATGAAAACTTGCGCAGCCACTGTGGAAATCAATATTCCAGTTCCTCAGAAAATTGGGAATCTATCTACCTCGATTCCCAGCTATACCACTCTTAGGCATATACACAAAGAACACTCCACCCTACCACAAGGACATTTGTTCAACTATATTCATAACAGCTTTTTTCATAATAGCCAGAACCTGGAAAAAACCTAGATGTCCCTCAACCAAAGAATGGATACAGAAAATGTGGTACATGTACACAATGGGTATTACTGAGCTGTTAATAAAAATGGCATTGTGAAATTTGCAGGCAAATGAATGGAACTAGAGAAAAACTGTGCTGAGGTAACCCAGACTCAGAAAGACAAACATGGTATGTACTCAGTTATAGGTAGATATTAACTGTACAATCCACAGACCCAGCTACAGACCCAGAGAGGTTAATTTTTTTCTTTTAAAAGAAAATATCATAACATGACAGAATTTCAGCAGAGAAATAAAATCATCAATTTAGAAGTAAATTGGAGTACTTTAATGAAAGTATTTAGTTTGCAAAGTCTACTCAGAATTTCACAGCCAACTAGAGGAAGCAAGTGAGAGGGTTAAATGTCTTGAGGACAGGAGGCTATCCAATCACATCAAGAAGGAAAACATTTAAAGTTTTTTAAAAATATATTGCCTTAGTTTCATTTCTCATTGCTAATATAAAATATCCCTACAAGAACAGCTCCAGATGCCAGGGTTGATTTTAGCTCACAATTCCAGGCTACAGTCTATCAGAGTAAAGAACCCACATCGTCAACAGATTGAGAGAGCTTCTCATATTAAATCATCCATAATCAGAAACACAGAGCAATGAATACACACATCCAGTGCTTATCTCACTGTCTCTGCTCCTTTGCAGCACAATACCCTCAGCCTAGGGAATGATGATACTTGAAAGGAGCTGTATTTTATGATGGCAATTAATATTGCCATCAGTCCTACACAGGTATGCCAAATACCAACCTAATCCAGACTAGCACGTTCTTTAATTGCTTTAAAGCTTTATATTATATATAAATTTTAGTCAGAAGAATGAGACCTGAATTGTATCTCAGATCTGGTTTTTTCTAGTAGCATTTAAGGCTTATTGAGGGGGATTTATTTACTCCTAGGAAACAATACATAAATACAGCTCTGGGTAGGGGCCTAAAATTCTACTTGGAAGGTGGATCAACTTAAGTCACTCTAAAGACATGACTGGAATAATTATTCCTTTGATGAGGTGATGTTCTTTTACTTCCCAGAGAATTTTGACCCTGTATTGTCAGTTATGACTGAACAATCCTATCTGATTTTCTGAATTAGTCAGAAAAGCATAACCTTTCTTCTTTTTTTTTTAATGTCTTTTTGATTTGTTCAGAAACTTCACAGATTCTGAACTTTATCCCCTCCCTCCACACGTGCCTTCCGGGTGTGGCTGCTGGGAGCTTGTCTTTTCCTTTCTCCATCATCTTCACCCTCTTATCTTACTGACTTTTCCTTTTCTCCACCATCTCCATCCTCTTCACCCTCTTGGCAGCTGCTAAGATTTGCAGCTTTCCTTACCTGTTTTTTCCCCTAATAAATTTGGATTTGCGATTCCTTCAGAATCTGTTGTTTTTTTGTTTGTTTGTTTTGTTTTGTTTTTCGAGACATGGTTTCTCTGTGTAGCTTTGTGCCTTTCCTGGAACTCACTCTGTAGCTCAGGCTGGCCTGGAACTCACAGAGATCCACCTTCCAATGCCTCCTGAGCACTGGAATTAAAGGTGTGCTCCACCACTGCCTGGCCCTGAATCCACTCTTAAATTATTTAATTTATGAGATGAAGAACCCTGAGTGGGAAACTCATTTCCTTGTTAATACATGGTAGCCCAGGTAAGACTCCCCAAATTTTCTGATAATAATAACTACAGGAATTTCTTCCTGCATTTTGACCTGCTGTATTTTCTGCAATGGTCCCCATCTGCTGCCAAGACAAGCTTCTTTGATGAGGGACAAGAACTACACTTTTCTATGCCTCGGTCTCTATTGATACATCTACAACACACCTCCTACACCTAAAGTCCAGAGAACATTGAAAAAGTAATCATAAAATTATAAGAACAAGACCAGAAAATCTGCTGTCAGATGGTGTCTCTAAAAATGAAAAAAACAAAACAAAAACCAAAACTTCATTTGTGATATCTTAACAGTATGGCTGCCTTAACAAAACCTGGCAGGGAGAGCACCAACCGACATTCTAAAGTGGGAGGAGGAAGTCTACAGGGCCACACTCAAGAAGAGTTGGGAGTGGAAGAAACAGTCTTTTCCAGGGATGAGCCCCCTTATTGAATATTCAATGCCAGTTGGTCATCCCTGATATCATATACATACAAGCAGCACTAAATGAACTGGCCAAGTTTTTTTGGTGTATTTAATGTATACAAAAAGGGCCTGAATTCAAGATGGAGTTAGGCAAGGGTAGAGTGGGGAGGTTTACAGGAGACATGGTGGGGAGCAAAGAGAAAGGGAAATTATTTTAATTTTAAAAAGATATTACTTTTTAGTTGTCAAGATTAAAAACTGTCAGGAGACTTTCCTTTAAAAAAGCAAGTTAGGCTATTGTCCCACCCTTAAGACCTAATCTGAAAATGAGCCCCAATTCACATAAACAGTAAAATGTCCAGAGAAAATCTGTCCCAAAGACTTTACAAAATTGTTTCTACATAGTTTTCTCTTTTGACCACTGTCCACTCTCAGTCTCTGAGGGTGCTTCACTTCTCTCTGCAATAAACTTGGCTTGTCGTCTCTGCTGTACCCTATGTGTCTTGTCCGAATTCTTAAAGTGGAGTTCACAAGGGCTGAGGAACTGAAGGCAGGCCAGAGCAAGATCCTGATAACAGTAGCCTTCAAAAATGAAAGGGGAGAAAGATATCTAAAGCATATGACTTGGGAAGCCATATGCTTCTGAGGCCCTGAAAGCCCAACTATAGCCTTGAAAATTACTGTATGGAAAAAACAAGTTGGCACAAAAGAAGTATGGAAATCCCCCAGCTGAGGTCAACCAAAAGGAACTCACACCACCAGCAAAGGCAAGGGATGCTACAGATTGTCTTTATAAGGTCTATGACTATTGTAATACTAATACATAACCTTGAATAGTTACAATATAATACATGCACTTGGGTGAAAGTTTAAGATGCTGATGAGATATATAACACATAAAGATGCATGTACATTTTACATGAAATAAAGCATGCACAAAGAATCTAAATTATACAAATGAGCCTTCAAACCATGCTGTGTAACAAGTAATCCTTCTTTTGTGCATTAGCACTGTAGCTACTAAATTTCCCGTGTCCTGCCTGCTCCCTTCCTTTTATAATAAAATCTCCTCTTCGCTTGCTGTTATCCATCTCTTCAGTACTTTTCTCTTTGACAAAAGAAGGCAGAACCTCTCCAAGAGTTATCTTCTGAACCCAACTAAAATATCAGCTGATATGATACATACTAATTTAGAAGAGCTAGCAAACTTCTTTAGACAGAAAAAAAATACTGTAAAGAAGTTTGAGTTTAAAAAAAATAATAAAAAATGCAAGAAAAGAAACTTTTGGAGACATACACAGGATTGATTATTTAATTTTGTTGGTTTCCCTAAAAGAAAATTGACATGTTAAGTCTACAATTAATATAATATTTGGAGATTTACACTATATGCTTAGTTAATGTACTTAAGAATACTATTCAAAAGATAAAGAAATTGTAAATAGAATTATAACCAAAGTCCTATGCCAGAATGCAAATTTGAGAGGATTATAACATATCAGCAGACCCTTGATCACTTACCCCAAAGTCAGCCAAAGGAAAAAAAAAAAGAAGTAATGTTGAAAAGGTCAAGGTCAGAAAGGATTTTGATAAAAATCTTTATTTGGAAAGATAGGAATTTGGCATTCCAGTCTATCTTGCTTTACTGACAAAAGCCTTAAGTACACCAAGGAAGAAGGGTGTTCGGGGCAAAGGGTATGCTTAACTAAATATTAACAGTCAGCCTAATCATTACATCAATTCTGATTTTGCAAGGTAGCCTCAGACAATCTGCATATTGTCCTGGGACAAGCTGCATCCCATCAGATGATTGTTCCTGCTGATCCCTGCTTAGGAGAGAGGATTCAATGTGTGGTGTCTGTGTGAGAAACCATTTTTTTAGAATCCAAAGTAAAATCAGATTTGGAACAATGAGTGGAGAATTTCAAGTGCTTCTAGGGTTCCAGAACACAGCATTTTAAGAGCCCGAAGCAAAAATGCTCTAGTTACTCTTAACTTTGTGCTTTCCACCTTGAGAATGAGATAGATTCTAGCACCAGTTTTTAGAGACTTAGGGCTGATTAATATGATTCTGTACAGCAGCAGTCAGGAGTCTAATCCAAAGTAATGGGAATACATACAAAATGAAATTGTCATAGTGTTATATTGGTTTTAGTTTGTAGGCGTACTTGAGGACTCAAGCTTTTTGGCAAAAGCAGTTTCTAAGTGAGTCTTAAGGAATTATGATGCATTAACATCCCTACACAAATAACAAATGACATTTATGCTGTAAGAGCCAAAATTAATCTGGAAGACCAACTGCCTACCTGCCCATGGACAAAGTGACTTCCTGGACTGCTGGGAATTGTAGTTCTTGGGAAATAACATGTTTTCATTCTCCTAAACAAGTTTGTTTGACCTATCTGCAACGTATGTGCTTGATCACATGTGGTCGGGAGGTATGTAGGCAGGAAATATGTCAGGATATATGCTTGCCCCTGATTGGACCGAATGGGAAATGCAACTAATTATGCTTTTTTTTTTCTTTTTCTTTTAAGCCTCTGCAAAAGATGACTGGTGGCCATGTCCTGGGAGCCCACAGATGGGCCTTGCTAGAGTCCTCTTTATCTGGCCAGTATTTAATTAAAGCTTGCTTCAAGTTTGACTCAAAATTGTGAAATTGGTTTTTCTCACTCAAATCTCGGGATTAACAATGAGAATTCAGAACAAAACACAGATGGAGATTGACTCAGCTGTCAAGAGCACTTACTGCTCCTTCAGATGCCTATAACTCCAGTTCCAGTGTGTTAAACACCTTCTCACATTTGCACACGTGGTGCCCGTGGAGACAAGCAGGCATACACACACATTATATAAAAAGATTGTTTTAAGTCATTACTAGGACAACCATTACTAACAGAAAGAGGGCAAGCGAGTGAATTACACAGAAAGACAGAGGAAGAGACCCAAGTCCTGAGAACATGCCTGTTAACTGCCTGTAGCTCTTATCTTCTACTGTGGCTTCTTGCCAAATTGATAAACCAAGAAAAAATTTTAAAAAAAAATCAGACACAACTAAAAGACAGAAAGAAATATAAATTCTCTTTAACATTGTTCTTGAAAAATCTACTAGAGAATTTTAAACAAATTTCACAAAGTATATCATAATACTTACTACAAATTGCAGTAATTAGTAAAGTGAGAGATTTGTGTAAAGGAAAAGCAGTGAAAGAGACTGTAAACACAGAACTACCACAGTCAATTTCTTTTTAAGAAAGGTATTAAGACCAGCCAATACATAAAACTGCTGGAGTAAGTATATATCTGCACAGAGCACTGGATCCACAGTGGGTCTTGATGTAGACCACAGTCATGTGCCTAAGTGAAAGAAACTTAAGCGTGATGTAGACCTAAAGGTAAAAGTTAAAACTGTAAATGTTTCAAAGGAAACCTGAGCAGAACATGTTTTAGGGTTTGTGGTCATGAAAGAAATAAATTAACAGCACAATACAGAAAATCTAAGCCAAAGAAACCGTGCAGAATTAACGTTCTTCAAAGGTTTCAGTTTAATGGTATAAAGCTCTTCAGATTATGATTCTAGTCTTCCATATCACAGCATTAAATGAATCATGTGTAGCATTCCTCTCCTCAAGCATGGTAACAGATTACCACAATCTAGATTAATTCAGGTTATTACTACCGTCCTGTGATGGTGCAGCTAAAGTCCAGTAACACTTAAGACATAAGACATGGACATTTATAGCTATGAAGTTTAAAACTTGTATTAAAAAATGTTCTTGTGCTGTACTTATGCATTTCCAGAAAAAGAGCACACCAAGTACGCACTGCCAACACCCTGGGTCCATGAAGACCAAACAAATCTTTAGACATTAAAACGTCAGCAACAGCTAGGCTCGGTATGCACACCTGCAATCTCAGCACTCTGGAGGCAGAAGCAGGGGGATTTCCGTGAGTTCCAGTCCAGCCTGGTTTACACGGTGAGTTATAGGTCATCCAAGGCTATGCAGAGTGACCTTGTATTCCCTGTTCTAAAAAAGCAACAGAACAGACTGTCAAAACTAGCCAAAGCTTTTGTAACTTTCAAAAAGGAGATGGGACTAAGATACTCCTGTTTCTTTAAAAGAATCCACAGTTAAGCAATAACAAGAACATCATGCTTGATTCTGCTCTTATATGTGTTCTATCAAATGTTTTGTGCTCTTTTCTTCTTTCCTCACCCTTGGAGGTGTTAATTTGAAGAAAGTGACTTTTTCCCTTTCAGAAAAAAATCAGTGTCTCCTTAACTAGCTTGCCCTTTCCTAAGAACCGAACTTTAGGGATGGTAGAGAGGAAAACCTCTGTTTGTGAATGGACCAACCCTGGGAGGCCTGCAGCTCACACAAGGTTTCTTTAACTAGAGTCACTCCTAAGGTGCTGGATATTAGAGGGTGCCAGGAGCTTAGAGGATTCGAGGAAGAAGCTAACAGGTTTCCAGTCTTAATGTTCACACTTTGTAGACAAAAACCAAAAATTCTAGTTTTTACCTTTACTATGTGTGGCAACACTTAAAAACACTTAATTAGATTTATTAAGTGTGGGGGGAGTGGGGGGGGTGTTCTGTGTATTGCCCTTGTGTCCCAGGGCTCGTGTGGGAGTCTGAGGACAACTTGCTTGAACAGGTTCACTTCTTCCACAATGTAGGTCTTGTGATCAACCCCAAATTGTCAGGCTTGGGGACTCAGACTATGTTAACTTCTAATTGACAAAGTAGGATAAGCACATGTTGAAAATCTGTTCTTTTAGATTATACCTCCTGGAGAGAGGCTGAGTGATTAAGAGCCCTTCCTTATCCCTCTTGCAGAGGACTGGGATTCAGTTTCCATCACCCAAATGACAGCAAACAACTGTCTGTAACTCCCTGGAAACTCTTAACCTCCACGGGCACTTCATGCACAGTGTACATACATATACTCAAACACACACACACACACACACACACACACACACACACACACACACACATACACACACACACTTAAATACATAAATATTTAAATACTAAAAATCAAATTCAATCCCCCACCTTTGGATGTCTATTCACTTTGTCTCTCTCCAGAAACCACCACTGCCATCAGCCTTTTGAGTCTCCTCCTGAATAATTTTCTTACTTATAAGCAAATGAAAATGTGTTGCCTGAAATTCACAGCTGTAGAAATTTTCAGAAATGAATTCATAGCTTATAACACAATTCAAACAATACGTTTATGAGATAGGGGCTTGCCTCTTGTGGAATCCATCTAGGACAACTCTGCTTATTTCAGCTCCTGTGAAGATGCGAGGTGCAGCGCGTGTAACAGGCGCTAACATCCTGCTGTTCAACGAGAAAGGCAGGCAGCCGGGGAACTGATCCTTAAATAATTCCCCACTGGCTTTTGGTCTGCACTTTTCTTCTGAGAAGCCACTTGAACATTGGCTCAAGGATCTCCTGGAGAGACACAGGACAGGCCTAAGCTCCTTGGACATCATCGTTCCATATCCTAACTAATACTGGGAGGCGGGACACCAGGCATGACCTCGGGCAGAGCCACTGTAAAAAATGCTACTCTCCTTTAACCCCTCCAAGTAAATCAGCGGAAGGCTTCCCTTCCCCGATTTAAATACATTTGCTCTTTGACCTCTAGAGTCACTCTCTCAGATGGCTGTAGTGTGAGCTTGTTTGATGCACGTCAACTATCATAAAACAAAGAGTACTTCATGACAAATCTTCAAATAACACGAGTGTGTCCACAGTCAGGGTAACCGTGTCTCGATCCCAGGCATGTCAGCAGTGTGCAATGCTGCTGACAACGAGGTGATGCTTCCCTATGCCAAGATTTGGTGTCTGCTGCAGCTGTGACTGGTGATACGGTGCACTGCCCTGCACCGCTTACCAATGTGTTTATTGTCGGAACTTCAAAAGGCTGCCAGCAGATGCAAAATGCTTTAAAGATTTCTCCTGTGCATGTAGCAATCTTTCTGGGTCTACAATATTTCTGTATTTAACAGCACAATGAAGACAAATAGTTCGTAATCTAGATGGTTGTTTAACAATATATCTGCAATCGTTCAAGTCCGAAGATCTGAGAATCTCTAGAAGAACTGAGAAGTTCTATACTCAGTTTTCTAGAGAAAACAAAATAAAACTCTAACAATATATTGAACAAGTTTAAAGAAAACAGGAACTCTCTGATTAAAGTTATCAAAAATATTTTCTTAATTTCTGTAAATGCTAAACATTTTTCAAGTGATCTTCACATGCACACAGACACACACACACACACACACACACACACACACACACACACACACACACACACCTCTATGTCTAAATTGAAGTGGATTTCAACATCTCTTGTTTTGTAATGTTTAATGAACTGTAATACAGTGAGATATTGTAGCAAATATAGTATTAAAATGTTTTGGTACTTAATAGTTCAAAAATTATTTTATTTAATTGAGACCAACTGGCTTCATTGCATCTTATAAACTTTGCAATATATATTCAGAATAAAAGGAATAAAAATGAACAGATGTTTCTCCTTAAAGAAGGCAGACTAAGATTTTTCTTACACAATAAATCAGCTCCTGGTACATTTCTAGGACATTGCTTGAGGCTGTTTTAGTATAAAATTTTTAGCACAAACACACACTCACTCTTACCTCTGTATGAATCCAAAATTGGTACAGGAGATTGAATTGGATATGAACAGCAAACACTGGAGGTGGGATGAAGAGAGCCAAGGGAGAGTAGAAAATCTTTAAGAGAAAAAAGTCTGCATCACTTTACAATCATGAGTTCTCAACAGAAGCCTTACTAATGGTCCTTCTTCAGCAAACATAATCTTCCATATATTTTATGATCATTTTACTTTGCAATATTAATATTTCACATAGTGATAGGGTTGCAAACACTAATCTTCTATTTGGAATTTAATATTTTGTAATTAAAGTGTTTTGTAATTAAAATATCACACTCTGTGTGTTATTTCCTTACCATGGAAAGATTAGATGTGTTTCCTGGAAGTAAAATGGTGGCTGAGAATGCACAAATACTTACTTTATTGAAGCCTTTGTACCTTGACCACTCCCAAATGCTCAATTACTGTCTGGGATTTTCAATAATAAAATGCAATCATAATAAAAGAAAATATGTGACATAATGAAAGAGTAGAATGTGGTTTCCATTTTAATGTTTACATGATTGACTAAAGGTAAAATATCTCTTCAATTTTTATCAACGTTGTTAAGGTAGGAAGTGTAATGTGAGGAGAGTAGAAGCGAGTCTTAAGGGTCCAGATTTCCTAAGAGATGGAAATGTCCGTGCCTTCAAAAACCAACTTTTTCTTAAGCCACAAAATTGCTTGACTAGTAAGCATGATTTGCTGTGGCATCCTAACAGCTTATTCCTGGGAGCAGTTACATAGTCCAAATAGTTTCTTTGAAAGAAAACCAAAGAACAAAAAGGTATCAGAAGAATCTTACTTCTCCCTTACATTTCTGATTTTATAGAACCATACTTCTAAAATGCTGCATATTTTCAAAACATTTCTTCTGAATGCTACAATTTAATTGCCGAATTATTATGAAGCTTTTGTTCTCAGTCACGTAGCCATATGAAGGATATTTAGTAATGGGTTTGAGTTGGAAATTAGACATTTATATAAATTTTTATTTGTGTTTCTAAATTTAAGTCACATAAAATATAAGATTTTATTACTTGCAAACAGGATTGGTTTTATTATTTTCAATAGATAAAGAAGCAATGGGGCAAATTAGTAGGCCATAAAAGAATATAGATTTCTTATTCAAGAGTTCAACTTCTCAATCATGATCTCACTATGGACTTTGTAAAGTTAAAAAAAAAAGTTTTAGCCCTCTGGCTTCCTCAAATTAATAGTAAAGAACAAAAGTCAGAAATCTAGCTATCCAGTTAGTTCCAAAAATTCTATAGTATGTACAATATAGAGTAGTGCATGATATAAATAAAGCATTACTAAAAAGAATAGGAAATAAATATTTTGAATGTTCAATAAATAACATTTTTGTAAAGAAAGCATCTGACAGATGAGTACTTAGAGTACATTATATTTACCCAAGTTTAGAGAAATAATCTCTTCTGATAACGACAGCTGGTATGAAAAAGGTGGTTTGATAGCTACATGAAACATATGATTGCTCCGTAAAAGGGTCTTTCAGATCCTTTTTCCTTGATCTTGTGAACCAAAGCCGTTAATCTTTAGAATAGTTTTTTTTTTTTTATTTGATGAGTTTTCCACAGGATCAGATCGCCTTTAAAAAGTGCCAGAAATCTTCTCTACTGATAAATACAGTGATAGACTGATCCTTACAAACTGGAGGCCATCATGAGTTTTAACTCAGTTTGTGTTCTGTTTTTCCCTTGAGGACTGATCTGAGGGCCTGGCACATGCTAAGTAAACACCCTGGACTTTGTTAGATGTGGCAGCCTTGTTGTTCTAAGATAGCTTTTACCATGTAGCTCGGGCTGGTCTAGAACTAGAAATCTGACCACCTTTGCCTCCAAGTGCTGAGCTTTCAGCTGTACATCACGTCACCTTGCAAAAACTCATTTTTCTAAGAATTAAGGCAAAAGTTGGGGAATAACTTACATTAATAAATTTAATGATAATTCTTTGTGAGTAACACAATATTATAAAGGAAACTAATTTTACAAAAAGAGAGAAAGAAAAAGGGAAAAGGTCCTAGTCCTCTTTTTTTTTTTATGGTTTTTCATGACAGGGTTTCTCTGTGTAGCTTTGTGCCTTTCCTGGAACTCGCTTTGTAGCCCAGGCTGGCCTCAAACTCACAGAGGTCTGCCTGGCTCTGCCTCCCAAGTGCTGGGATTAAAGGCGTGCGCCACCACCGCCCAGCAGTCCTAGTCCTCTTGATTGGAAACAAAGTAGTAAATGTGATTTAAGTGTGAGGATACTTCACTTCCTCCTTCCCATCCTCTTCCTTCTTTTATCTCTCCTGGTTTGGTTTGTTGTTGTTTTGCATTTACATTTTGCATTTGCATATACATTTACATTTGCTTTTGCTGCATGCCAGAAGAAGAAATCCTAGGCCTTGGAGTTAATGGAGTTACCTCTCCAGCTCAATGAGAGTCAATCTCCAATCTTGGTATCTCGTTGTCTACATCCTTTACTAATAATTCAACTCCTTCTTCTACCATAGATCCCTAAATGTACTTAATCACTTGACTGAAAAATAAATCTTCCTCATACTCGGTTAGTACCCGGGACAGGGACATTGAGCCTGTTTCCTAAATGTGTCGGTTTCTGGCTAGCCCTCACACCAATGTCATTCTGACTCCAAGGTTCTTTAGGTTTAAATAACACTATCTACGTTAGGTTGGTTATTCTACGGTATAATCAGTATTCAGTAGAATTAGTATAGAACTCTATGTGTGAGAAAGTAATGAGGGTAAGCAAAGCACAGCCCCAGTCCAGCAGAGACAAAGTGAGGTAATGTGCCCGCTGCAGGCCGGTAGCAGAACGGTGGTGGGGAGTCGTCATCTTGAAGCAATAAACAACGGCATATGGGAGGATTATAAGTATTGTGACATTGTTGTACTTTGTAGAAGTAGTGTTGTAAAAGCCTAGACTGTGGGAGGCTTGGACAGACCTCAGGGAGACCAGGAAGCAGACTACAAATATAACCAGGAATGATGTGGGAGGAGTGTGCATTTCCCAAAGAGGTAATGGATCGCTTCCATTTATCAGTCTCTAATGTGTCTGTGACTTGGTACAGGAAAAAAAATAGAAAGAATGGATAAAGAAAAAGGTTGGGCCGGGCGGTGGTGGTGCATGCCTTTAATCCCAGCACTCGGGAGGCAGAGCCAGGCAGACCTCTGTGAGTTTGAGGCCAGCCTGGGCTACCAAGTGAGTTCCAGGAAAGGCGCAAAGCTACACAGAGAAACCCTGTCTCGAAAAACAAAAAAGGTTGAGTGGCTACATGAGGGATGGGAGCATTTTAATGCCATTCTAGGGAAGCTGGGCAGAGAGTAAGATGGGATATGCACTTTTAAATATGTCCAAGGGAGGAAATGAGGGGAGTGGTCAGCCTGAGGATTAAACTAAAGAGAGATGAATAGTCTCTTTACTTATTTATTTAGGTTTTTCAAGACAGGGTTTCTCTGTGTAGCTTTGCTCCTTTCCTGGACCTCGCTTATGTAGACCAGGCTGGCCTCGAACTCACAGAGATCCGCCTGGCTCTGCCTCCCGAGTGCTGGGATTAAAGGTGTGCGCCACCAACGCCCAGCTTTGAATAGTCTCTTTAAAAGTAGAGTACAAGACATGTCCACCTGTGAGTTCATGTCTTAGCTGAAGACATGTGAAAGGGAATAGAAAGAGAAATGGCTAAAGTTCACATTTCTCTGTAGTCTTTAAAGCTCATGAGGTGTCAGTGAAGAGAGTTTGAATGAATTGAAATTCCAGAAAGGTTTCACCAGGCAGAGATGAGACTCCGGCAAAGTTTCATGCTCATTTTAGGGCTCACTGAGCATGTGCAGGGCTTTTCTGTATCTGGAAGCCCTGGCCAGAGCAGGAAGCTCTGCCACAGCAGAGCCAGCTGCAGGACTCCCAGCATGCAATGCCTGGTGGTGGGTGTGCAGAATATGGATGGAGGAATCATTTTTACATGCCCCAAAGATTTCAAAGGGGACCAAAATGGTGCCCACAGGCAGATTTGCCAGCCATGGGAATAAAGCTCCTGAGATTGCCCTGGATAGAAAGTGGGCCTAGGCAGAGCTGGGAAGAAAGCCAGAGCTTGGAGGACAGTTGCCTGCTAGTAAACTGCTAAGCCACATGGTTAACCTTTAAGTTACAATTGCTTTATCATTTGTTACTGTTATTATGTTGTATGCTGTGGTGGTTTTCCTTCATGTGTCTGTGAACCGTGTATGTGCAGTGCCCATGAAGCCAAAAAAGGGCCTTGGATCTTCTAGAACTAGAGTTAAAGGTGGTTGTGAGCTGGAATATAGGCGCTAGAATAAACTCTAGTTTACTCAAAGAACAATCAAGCAAAAGTTTATTCTCATTATATTTAACCAAAGGAGAGACTACTAACATAGTATCACTGCTGATGATAAATCTGAAATGGTTCTTTTTCCATACTCATCTAATACCCAAAGGAGATGGGTAGCTGATTAAATTCTGTTTCAGATGGGCCCAGTATTTTGCTTATTTAGAATTCTTAAATGGGCATGCTTAATGTGGTGAATCATATGACACAAAGACTCTTCCTCAAGAATGGTGCCTAAAGAAACCTTAGCAAGAGTATGCCATCTCTAAAGCAGAGGGCAAGCTCTAAGCCATCACTAACTCTGCTGAATCCTTGTGACTGGACTGATCATTTATTTATATATTAAACCAGCTGCCTGAATCAATATGCACTACTTTAAAGACCTTTATTTCCTACTTTGGATCGGAGCTCTATACACATCTATATATGTCGCATATGTACTGTATACTATAAATTTTGTTGTAAAATTGTCCCAATGTTTTACCTTTCAGAATTCTTCCTGGTTTGTTCCTCTCTCTTTATAAACCAAGTCTTTTTAGTTTTTTTTTTTTAATTCATTTATTTGTTTTTATTGAAACAGAATCTTGCTGTGTATCCCTGACTGGCCTCGTATTTGCTATAGAGCCCAAGCTGGCCTTGAAATCATGGCAATAATCCTGCCTCATTTTCCCTAGCCCTGTAGCTGTAGGTTTGTATGCTACACCTGGCTTTTCTTTTACTTTTTGAGCACATGTACAATTATACATTAAGTAGAAATTCAATGTAGCTTCTACATGTATCATCTATTATAAAGTCAGAAAAGGATGGCCAGACCTGGTGGCTCAGGCTTTTAATCTTAGCACTCAGGAGGCACGGGCAGGTGGATCTCTACGAGTTCAATTGGGCCTGGTCTATACAAGTTCCAGGCTAGCCTGAGCTATAAAGAGAGACCCTATCTCAAAGCAACAACAAAGAAGTGATGGTTTGTAGTTGGTTGTTTTTTTAGTCTTTGGTTCTTTGATCTTTGGGGGGGCCAGCCACTCAGCTACCAAGTAAATACACACAGAGAGGCTTATTCTTACTTATAAATGTCCGGCCTTAGCTTGGCTTTTTTATAGCCATCTTTTCGTAAATTATCCTACCTATCTTTTGCCTCTGGGATTTTACCTTTATCTATTTCTGTATACCTTTCTTTACTTCTTACTCCATATCTTGTTGTTTAGCTGGGTGGCTGGCCCCTGGAGTCTTCCTCCTTTTCTTCCTCCTAGATCTTTTCTTTTCAGATCTTTCCTCCTATTTATTCTCTCCGCCTGCCTGCCCTACCTATCCTTTCTCCTGCCTTGCTATTGATCAGTCAGCTGTTTATTAGACCAATCAGTTGTTTTAGACAGGCAAAGTAACACAGCTTCACGGAGCTAAACAGATGCAACATGAAAGAATGCAACACATTTTTGCATCATTAAAACAAATGTTCCACAGCATAAACAAATATAACAGATCTAAAATAACATTCCACAACAATAGTTCTTATATAATTATATGTTATATGATAACCATGTTATGGATCTAAACGCATTTTGGTATATGTACTAAGAATTGCATTAACATTGTATTAACATGCATAATGTGAGATTAAAGAAGTGTACAAAACCATATATAGTATTATATTGTAAATAAAATGACATTTAGTTTAATAGTATTCTATAAATTGCAGTTATTTTATATAGGCAACATGAGGCTTAAAATTGTCTTTAAAATACAAATGACATGGTTAGAAATTCTAGAAAGTTGAATTCTTATCTTTAATTGTTTCACATGATAGGCCTCCTCCTCAAATTTTTATATGAAAGAAATATTCTCTGAACTTAATTTGGCTCCTTTCACACCAATTTTCTTTTCAAAGATATGACCCATTTATTATTTGTTCTAAAATATATGGTTGCCTTGGTATCTATTCGATTATAGGCCTTTTATAACTGCTGATGAGAAATTTTACAGATAATTCAAGGAAAAGAAAGTGATCTGAAATCTGCCTTCGATTTCAGTATATAGAGGAAGGACCCCGGAAGTGCTGGTCAAGAATGCAGGCTGACTAATGCCTTCTGTCTTTCTTCTTCCACTGTGTCGGCTCCTCTGTCACCTCTCCACAAATAAATAGCAATTTGTGACATGCCTGGGATGCATTTCCTAATTCAACACACTTTTTTTCTATCTGTGATAAAATAATATAAAATATTTTACTGTGAGGACTAGATAAGTGTGAAGCTCATTTTGCTTGGATTTGCACTCATTTGACTTTGGACACATTAATTTTTTATTTACATTATTTTATTTGGAAATGTTTACAACTATAGAGTGGAAGTAAACTTCAGAGATAATGGATGCCATCAGTTCATTATAAAAGGGAGGCATGGAAATTATTCAGATGATGAAATAATTCAGAATGTCAATGGAGTGGGCAGCTTCATGTGACACCATTTCAGCAATGATTTTAGTCCACATACTTTCCACAAATGTCACCATCTCTAAATGAAAGATAATCTTCATTTTCTCGAATTACTTTGATGCCTCTGTATTCTGGGAGAAGAACTTTCTGTCCAACTTTCACACTAACTGGTGAAATCTCTCTCCCCTTTCCTTCCACGCTTGACCCACAGCTAGTACTGCTGTTTGCAATGCTTTTCCTTTAGACTTTTCTGGAAGTCGCTGCCACCTTTGGTCACAGATTGGACTCCACTCCTTTTACCAACACTCCATCAAAGAGCAGAAGAAATGTCCCGAAGCTTGTCATGCAGTGACTTCACCACGCAGCTGGGACTTAGTCCTCCAGCCACCATTGAACACATTCATTTAATGGCAGGGATGATACAGAGGGAGTCCGAATTGAGATTATAGTAAACTGGGCTTAAGCATCTAGACTGGCATTTCAATCTAGGATTGTTAATGCAATATGGCAGAGTGGGACTTTTCTGAAATTTACTTTTATATTTTTTAAAAAGCAGACTATATCTAAAATAGAAGATTTCTTCAAATTCTGAGGTATATAATGCTCTGATGAATCTTTTTTTTTCTGATAATAAGTACTTAATTCATTAACTACACTAATGTCCTTGGTCAACTTCAAATACAGCTATATTCTTTCTGGTTGTTTATAAGAGCCACCCATGGGTCCCTCATTCAGGATAACCAGTTCCCTTAGTTTAAAAAGGTGGCGCACGCCTTTAATCCCAGCACTCGGGAGGCAGAGCCAGGCGGATCTCTGTGAGTTCGAGGCCAGCCTGGTCTCCAAAGCGAGTTCCAGGAAAGGCGCAAAGCTACACAGAGAAACCCTGTCTCGAAAAACCAAAAAAAGAAAAAAAAAAAAAAAAAAAAGGTCAATTTGAACAAATAAGCAGGAATAAGATGATGGAAAAGCTTGAACACTGGTTATTTTTCTTTAACAAACCCCAGCACAACAAGAACCTAGGACAGCATATTATCGCAGATAATCCCTGGGACCTCAGTGATAACACTACTCTGGAAGCACTGAGACCCTGCCATTTAGCTTCTAGAAATCTGAAACAATACATTTGTTGTTTCTGTTTTAAGCCTCTCAGTTTGTAGCATTTTGCTATAGCAACCCCCAAACAGAGGCATGTTTTAACCTAGGGGTTAAGGTTAAGGGAAGATTCTTTTAAGATTTGTTCATTAACTGTATCATTACAGGCTTACCGGCCTTCTCACCTATTCTGCTATTTGGGTTAGTACCAAGACCTGCATATTTTCTTTCAGTTAAAAGGCACCTGACACCTGGTTAAGATTTGAATTTTCCACTTATCAGTTGTATAATCAACCTCATGGCACTTCAGTTTCTGGAAAACATTTGATATAACAAACAAAACTATGAACTTATTAACAAAATCAAATGAGATAATAACTGAAGAATGATCATTGATGGTGACAAAGACTTCTAACATAGATAAAAAAAATTAATTGTACAGGTGCCAGGCTGGATGAGTTCATTTCAACCCTCCTCTGCTACGTAAATGCATAGATGTATAGATGAGTTCATCTCTACTCTCCTTTACCATCTCTGCTACATAAATGCAGACTTAATTCCATCACCTTAGAATTACTATAGTTCTTATACATTACAGTTTCTATAAATACATCTCTTACCCATGGAGAGTACTTAAATGATGTGAAATCACTACAAAGAAATACATGAGCAAAACTACTCTCTAAAAATAAGTTCATGTAGTGCACAATTTTAGATATTGCAAATGCAGAAGTATGGAACATCAGTGGTGAGGGTACTCTTTTGTATGTGGCCCCTCATTGTGGATTTCAAGAGATTCATGCCTGTGATACTTAGCAATCACCTCTTCAAATAAAAAGCCAGGGAAGCAACTGAGGCCCAATAATCCCTACATGGACGTATCTCCAACTGACATAGGATTTAAAAAACAAATGATACTTTCACAGTTATCCAGTTTCCCACAACTTACCCAGGAACTATATGGCTGCAAGACAGATTGTCTCAGTGCTGTGCTTAAGTTATAGTCTTCGGAACTGTGGTGCACTTGGTGTGCAGCCCAAATAATGTTAATCTCTGCAAAACACGTGATTTCAAACAAAGAATGAGAATAAGAAAAGAGCAGCTTCTAAGAGCAGATGAAAAGCCTGGAACATCTCAGAAAAGGCTAGCCAACAGAATGAGAATTAAAATGCGCTTTCTTGAAACATTTTTGGAACCATACCGTATACAAATAATAAATAAATAGAAAATGAAGCATGACCAGTAAATGCACACATGGTATGTGACACAAATATATACCACCAATGGAATGAGATGACTTCCGAAATTTATGCTTTGCTAACACTTACAGTATCACAGATTTTAAAAACTAACGTATGGTGTTGTAACAATGTACTCAATGGAACGTGAAGAGTTTTCAGTATGTGATAACACATTCCTATTTAAAGACAAGTTTGGAAGAAATTGGTATATAATGAAATATTACACCGTATTATTTCCTGATGGCTTTTGAGATGTCTCAAAAGCTGTCTGTTGGAATAAGCAAACCATAAAAATATTTGATGCTGATCTTTAAGATTATACTTTTATTCACACACTAGTCATTGTTTATGGTTCTTCTCATAGCTTGCCAAGATGTCTACCACGTCACATGACATTCATGTGCCCTCAAAATAGAGAAGAAAATCAAGACTGTTTATTACATCAATAACTGCCAAGATCATCCTCACAAGGCCTGCTGTCCTTTCAAGCAGGGAGTGTTTTCAGCATTCATTGCCAATAAGTACTTAGATCGTGATTGGTTATTATTTTAGTCATTTAATCACTTCTAATAAACACACTGTACCCAAACAATTCAGGAATTATTTTATATGAATGAGCAGTAATTCATCATGAGGTCCTTTAAAACTACACAGACACAGTATTTGAAACCATTTGAAATGGTTAGGGCCCAAACTTCTGGCTTATTTATTACATACATAGCTACATGTAAGAGATTTGCAAGGACTGTTTCTTTGTATCTTCCGATGTTGTGTGGGCTTTAAGTTGCAATAAATGTGACAAATGTCCTAAGTTTTGGAAAACGTTTACCAACTGAGCCCTTGAAATAATCTAAACACCATTTTCTCCTTCGAAAATTCAATATCAAGCATTTTAGAGCCTGGTACTTACAATAAGCCTTGATTAAAAATAAACATGTCTTTTTTGACATACCAATATTTGATTCCAAATATTGACTTTAACACACCCAAACTACGGGTTGAGAGAGGGGTAAGGGAGTCTAGCTCTGCATCCTCATAATCTCCACAGAAGTAATTGTGGAACAAAGAGTCCATGAAGGTGGAGGTTAAAGACCTGTGTCTGTGGTTGTTTTGAAAGCGTTTGCTTCCCATCACAAACCGTGTAACAGGAGCCCAAGATCAATGAGGCCCAGCTGCATAAACAGCATGCAGTAACAAGATCCCACTGACTCACCTATGTCCCTTTCCAGGAATGGAAAAGAGTCAGGAAAATTGGATTTTTTTTTTTTGCACAGTCTATAGTCAGATTTTTGGAACTAAATTATTTTCAAGCATGGTTAGAAAAATGTATTTTACAGAAAATAATTGCAATAGTTCTTATGGGAATGGAATAAGAAAATATTAATAGTTAATATTTTGTTTACCTTCCTTAAAGCTTGAATTGGTAAATTGCTTGCTCTAATAAATGAAAGCAAATATTAAGGAGAAAAATTATTATTTAGAAAAGTGTTTTTATATGGAAAGATTTAATAAAATTATATATTCTGTTCAATAGTAATATTTTTCTTTTCCTATAGTCAAATTGTAGACTTTATGCTCACATAACATTTTATTAGACCTTTGCAATGGCATAATTAGAAATAATTATGCTTATTTACAGTGCCAAAATGTACATTTGTATGAATATATTTTTAAATATGTAGTCAAAAAATTCTAACCATTTAGCTGAATTCTAATATAATATGTATGCTTTATTATTGCGTTTGTTAATTTTAAACATTTTTAATAAATTCATAAGTTTCAGAGCATGCATGGATGGCTCAGTGGTTAAGAGCACTTGCTACTATTTCAGAGGACACAGGTTCCTTTCTCATTACCCACACTGGGAGGCTTACAACTGCTTCTAACTCCAGTTTCTGAGGATCCAATGTCCTATTCTGGCCTCTCGGACTACCTGCTTACACATGGAACAGCACACACACACACACACACACACACACACACACACACACACACACACACACACAAATCAATCAATCAATCAATCAATCAATCAATTAACAAATCTTTATAAAATGTATGCATTCCATTAAAACCCCTTGTTTCTAATATTCAATGCTTGGTGATCAAGTGCAGCTATGTAATTACTATTGATACAGGAAAATTTTGTCATTCTGTATTTTTCCCATCCATCTCTACCTCTATGGTTGATACAGACACAATCTAAAACGGTTCTTGACTTACATTATGAAATTAAGGACTTTGATAGCGTGATGGAGTAGACCTTTTGGGACCCTGAGAGAGAAGCATTTGTGCTTGTGCAGCATGTGAGTCTCTCCTGCCCACCAAGCGCAAGGCTCTGGTGATTCCTGTCCCCTTGTGGTCATGCCTTTGGTAATCCTGCCTTTTAAATCAGCAGGGTTAAGTGACTCCCTTCTAGGAAATAGGATGTTGGCAAAGATGATGGATGTGATGTCACTTTGGTAATTAAAAGGAGTAGCCGTGTCTGAAGTACTTTCTTGTATTCTCACATTGCCAGCTGCCATCATGGGACCTCTCCTTTACTGAGCTCCATCTGAAGGGTGATTGGGAGAAATGCTTGACTAACGAGACATCAAGTGCTAAGCTTGTTAGTATAAACACCAGGAACCCAGCCAGCAATCGTGCAAGTGAATTTGGATAGAATCTTATGTAGTCGTGACCCTGGATGCCCTACAGCCTGCCTGCAATCAGTTGAACAGCTTAGCAGCAAATAAACCTTAGGAGCTTGGGCTGGTGGGGTTCATGTAAGACACAGGCTGATTTCTGTCTCTCTGAAATCATCTGACAATGGTGTTCTTACTTTAAGCTGCTGACTGGTTATACAGCAGTATGTAATTATGGCAGCCAGTGACTCACCAACACCCTCAGTTCATGCCACCTTGCAATATGCTTCCTGTCCTTTGAGTCTTTCCGCTTCAAGGATGTCAAATAAGTAGAACCCAACAGTACTCAAGTTATGAAGTTTGGCTTTTTTCATTCAACATCAAAGAAGAGACTGTCCCCCTTTCTCTGTTTATAATTATTTGGTCTTTATATTGATGAGTTACATTCCTAAATAAGACTGTTCATTGTTTTATTTTGTTTATGTTTATTTTCCATTTGAAGTGCTTATCAGTTATTTTCAGTGTGTGTGTTTATTTTCAAATGTTTTATTTGCATATATTCACTTTACACATTAATGCGCTTCGTTATGATATTTTAATGCACAAATATAATGTGTTTTGATTATATGTGGCCATTACTCTCTGGGTACTTCTCCTAGAACTTCTAATGATCCCCTTTCCCTTTCTTACTGGTCCCCATTCTATTTTCATGTCAGAATGTGTGTGTGTGTGTGTGTGTGTGTGTGTGTGTGTGTGTGTGTAAAGTTAGTGAAAGAGCATCCTGTGTAGCATGGCAGTAGGCAGGCAGTCAGGTAGGCAAAACTGTTTCTTGGGCAGTTAATAGAGAACTTACATCTTATCTGCAAGTTGGAGGCAGAGAGAGAAAGAGACTGGGTCTGGCATAAAGCCAACTCCTGGTGATACACCTCTTCCAAAATAGCAAACTCCCTAATCCTTCCCAAAACAGTTTTACCAACTAATAACCAAGATTTCAAGTATATGAACCTATGGCAGCCATTCTCATTCAAACCACCATAACATGCTAACAATATTTCAGGAACATTTAGTCTATTGTGCAGTAAGGATCAAGGAAGACCCATGTATGCAGTAGGGTACATTCCCCAACTAGAATCTTGGACTGTAGAAGTGGAGAGTGTGAACTGAGCACTAGCATGCATGTATTAATCTACTTCTCTGTGTTCTTGATGTAGGTGTAATATGAACTCTTCTCTCTAGCTTCTGCCATAGTGACTTCCCTGACAGGAGGGATTTGGAATTACAACCCAAATAAACATGTCTCCTTTGAATTGTTTCAGGCAGGATACTTTATTGTAGCAATAGGAAATGAGACTAAGACAAGTAGCATAGAACAGGTTGCGTTTAAAGAGAAGAAATATTTCCACCTATAGTCATTTAATTGATGAATTCACTCTATTGTTTGATTGTGTGTGTGTGTGTGTGTGTGTGTGTGTGTGCAAGACAGAGAGAGAGAGAGAGATAGAGATAGAGAGTTCTCTATATATATGTTCTCTAGGTGTGGTATATATGTGTATATGTGTTGTATACATTGTATTATATGTATATATGTGTGTTGTTATGAATGTGTATATAAATATGTGTAGGTGGAGGTCAGAGGTTGATACCAGGTATCTTTTCTCAGCACAGAAACCCAATGTATTGTCTATGGGAGCCCTGGCTATATGAATCTTTCAAAATTTTTCATAAAATGATAAATATAAAAAGATGCAAGATGCAATTTGTAGATCTTTTTTAGCAATCAAGCATTTACTGATAATAAGTTGTAAGGAAATATAATTTAAACATTTCCACAAAAAGAAAAAAAGTGCAACATTTATCAACATTTATTATTGAGTTATTGAAAAAAATACCAAATATCTAAACGATATTGATAACAATGTTATTAGTAATTACAGTATTCATTTGTGTTATACATGAAAAAGCTGTGTTTTTCACATTTCAGGGTTTTAAGCCAGGGGTGATGTAGCACATGCGTAGTCTAGGCACCTGGGAAGTGGAAGCAGCATTCCAGAGCAAGTCAACATTCATAAAAAGGTAAAGGTGGGTCTGGATATTGTGAAATGCAGTATCAACAAACAAATGAAGAAAGAAACAAATTAAAACAAAACAGAGCAAAAAAATGAAATTTTATGCTGAAAGTACTTGATAACGCTAAGAGTTAAAACTACATTTAGTTTATTAATAGTTGTTGACAGCAGATGTCCATGAATGAGGCACGGAACATACCAGACAGAAGAGATGAGTGAGCTGCCTACCAGCAGAACTGCACCCCTCCCTGGATATTGACCCCAGTGACCCTTCCTCAATCCCACGCCATTCCAGTTAATCTTCAGCCCCATGGCTGGGCCTTCCCACAACCCTAGAAGACTTCTGCCAAGCACGCCCAGGCCAGAACTAGTGAGTGACCAGCCTACCAGTAGAACTGTACTTTTCCTTGAATTCTGCACCTGTGACCCTTCTTCAGGCCAACACCATCCCAGCTAGCCCTGGCCCTGCTGTGCTGGGCCTTGTCCCCAATCCCAGTGGACTTTTACCACTGAGATGAAGGCCAGATCAGGCAAACTGCTCTCACCAGTCCATAAGTGCCCCTTCCTTAGAACTCCAGTAGACTCCATAAGTCCAGACATAGTCCACACCAGTTAGAAGAACAGCCACCTAAGGCCCATGAACAGTCCATATCAGTCAAAAGTATAGCCTCAGTAGCTCTACTAGAGGGCAGGCTGGTCCTAGGTACTCCACAAGAAAACTCATGTATTACAGGAGGGCAGGTTGGTCTTAGGTACTCCACAAGAAGACTCAGGTATTACTGGAGACCAGGCTGGTCCTAGGTACCCCACAAGAAAACTCATGTATTACTGGAGGGCAGGTTGGTCTTAGGTACTCCACAAGAAGACTCAGGTATTACTGGAGGCCAGGCTGGATCTACAGACCTAAGAAAACATTGGCTTTACCGGAGGCCAGATTAGATCAATGGGGATAAGGCTCACAAACCTCCAGAACAGACATCTTAATGAATCTGGAGACACATCAGTCAACAGAACCCTTGGCCACTTAGGTCAGAGGATCAGAGAGGAAGCAGAAATCAAGGAACAAAACACCCATCTAACAAAGATAAAACAGAAGTCAACACCTAGACCTATAGTTACCCCAAATCCAGATGCCTAAAAGCCAGTGTAAAAACACAGTCAATGACACAAAGGGCAATATGTCACCACAAGAACCCAGCTATTCAACAACAACAAGACCTGAACATCACAACACAGCTGAAGCACAAGAAAACAACTTTAAAAATAACTTTATGAAGATGATAAAGGTCCTTAAAGAGGAAATAGAAAAATCCCTGAAAGAAATGGAGAAAGACAACCAAAAAAAATTGAAGGAAACAATTAATCTCTTAAAGGATGTCAAGAAAACCAAGAAAAAAATAAACACTTGACAGAAACAAATAAAACTATATAAGACATGAAAATGGAAATAGAAGCAATAAAGAAAACACAAACTGAGGGAATTCAGGAAATGGAAAACCTGGGTAAGCAAACAGGAACTACAGATGCAAGCATCACCAACAGAATACAAGACAAGGAAGAGAGAATCTCAGGTTATAAAGATATTATAGAGGAAATAGATTTATTGACCAAAAAAATGTTAAATCTAAAAAATTCCTAACAAAACATGCAGGAAATCTGGGACACTATGAAAAAAACAAAACTAAGAATAATAGGAATAGAAGATGAAGAAGAATCCCAGTTCAAAGGCCCAGAAAATATATTCAACAAAATCATAGAAGAAAATTTTCCCACCTAAAGGACATACCTCTAAATGTACTAGAAGCTTACAGAACACCACATAGACTAGACCAGAAAAAAGTTCCCTTGCCATATACTAATTGAAACACTAAACATACAAAATAAGGAAAGAATATTAAGAGTTGCAAAAGAAAAAGGATATAAAGGCAGACCTACCAGAATTACACATGAGTTCTCAGTGGAGACTCTAAAAGCCAGAAGAGCCTGGACAGACCTCTTGCAGACTCTAAGAGATCATGGATGCCAGCCCAGACTACTATACCTAGCAAAATTATACAAGGAGGAAAAAAGATATTTCATGACAAAGTCAAATTTAATCACTATCTATCCATAGACCCAGCCTACAGAAGGTGCTAGAAGGAAAATTTTAACCCAAATAAGTTAGCTAGACCCACAAAAACACAGGCAATAGAGAATAGCACATGAGGGGGAAACACACATACACATACACTGCCAGCACTACCACCAATAACATAATAACAGGAATAAACAATCAGTGGTCATTAATCCCTCTAGATCAATGGATTCAATTTGCCAATAAAAAGACAAAGACTAGCAGAATGGATATGAAAACAAGATCCATCTTTCTGCAGCATATAAGAAACACATCTCAACATCAAAGACAGACATTACCTCAGAGTAAAGCGTTGGAAAAATATTTTCAGATCAAATGGACCAAAGAAGTTAGCTAATATAGCTATTTGAATATCTACCAAAATAGACGTCAAACCAAAATTAGTCAAAATAGATGGGGAAGGACATTTCATATTCATCAAAGGAAAAAAATCATAAAGAAGATGTCTCAATTCTGAACATCTGTGCCCCACATACAAGGGCACTCACATTTGTAAAAGAAATATTACTACAGCTTAAATCATGTATTGAACCCCACACAATAATAGTGGAAGACTTCAACACTCCACTCTCACCCATTGACAGGTCATCCAGACAGAAACTAAACAGAGAAATAATGGAATTAACAGATGTTATAACACAAATGGACCTAACATATCTACAGAATGTTTTACCCAAACACCAATGAATATACCTTCTTCTCAGCACCTCATGGAACATTCTCCCAAATTAATCACATACTCAGTCACAAAGCAAGTCTTAACAGACACACATGTAAAAAAATATGGAATAACCCCCTCTATCTTATTAGATCATCATTTATTAAAGTTGGAGTTCAATAACAACACAAGCTACAGAAAGTCTACAAACTCATGAAAACTTCACAACTCTAAACTGAATTACCACTGGGTCAAGGAAGAAAAAAAGAAAGAAGTTAAAGAATTCCTAGAATTGAGTGAAAATGAATGCATAACATACCCAAACTTATGGGACACATGAAAGCAGTGCTAAGAGGAAAGTTCACAGCACTAAGTGCCTTTGTAAAGAATTTGGAGAAATGCTATGGATATCGCTCTGAATAAATAAAATGCTGATTGGCCAGTAGCCATGCAGGAAGTATAGGCAGGACAAGCAGAGAAGAGAATTCTGGGAAGTGGAAGGCTGAGGCAGAGAGCCGCTGCCAGCCACTGCCATGAGAAGATGTTAAGATAATGGTAAGCCACAAGCCACATGGCAACTTATAGATTAATAGAAATGGGTTAATTTAAGATATAAGAACAGCTAGCTAGAAGCCTGCCATGGTCATGCAGATTATAAATAATATAAGTCTCTGTGTGTTTACTTGGTTGGGTCTGAGTAGCTGTGGGACTGGCGGGTGAGAGAGATTTGTCCTGACTGTGGGCCAGGCAGGACCAGAAAAACTATAGCACCTGAAAGTTCTAGAAAAAAAAGAAGTAAACACACCCAGGAGGAGTAATTGGCAGGAAATTATCAAACTGAGGGTTGAAATCAATAATATAGAAATGAAGAGAACAATGCAAAGAATTAATGAAACAAAAGGTTGATTCTTTGAGAAAAACAATGAGATAGATAAACTTTTATCCAAACTAACAAAAAAGCAGTGAGAGAATATCCAAATTAACAAAATCATAAATGAAAGGGGGACTATAACAACAGACACTAAGGAAATCCAGACAATTATTAGGTCATACTTCAAAAATATGCACTCCACAAAATTGGAAAATCTAAATGAAATGGACAAATTTCTTGGTAGATAACACATAACAAAATTTTAAAAAGATCAAGCAGATAAAAATTTAAACATATGGCCGGGCGGTGGTGGCGCACGCCTTTAATCCCAGCACTCGGGAGGCAGAGCCAGGCTGATCTCTGTGAGTTCAAGGCCAGCCTGGGCTACCAAGTGAGTTCCAGGAAAGGCGCAAAGCTACTCAGAGAAACCCTGTCTCGAAAAACCAAAAAAAAAAAAAAAATTTAAACATATAACCCCTAAGGAAATAGAAATAATTATTAAAAACTCCCAATCCCAAAAGCTCAGATGGTTTCAGTGCAGAATTCTACTAGACTTTCAAAGAAGAGCTAATACCAGTACTTGTCAAATTATTACACAAAATAGAGACAGAAGAAACATTGCCAAATTCTTTTTCTGAGGCCACAGTTACCTTGAAACCCAAACCATACAAAGACTCAACAAAGAAAGAGAATTATAGACCAATTTATCTCATGAACATTGACACAAAAATAATAAAATATTGGCAAACTGAATCCAAGAACACATCAAAAAAAAAATCATCCACCATGACCAAATGGGCTTCATCCCACAGATGCAGGCATTGTTCAGCATATGAAAATATGTCAATGTAATCCACCATGTAAACAAACTGAAAGAAAAAAACACATTATCATCACATTCAATGCTGAAAAAGCCTTTGACAAAATCCAATAACCCTTCATGAAAAAAGTCTTGAAGAGATCAGTGATAGAAGGAACATATCTAAATATAACAAAGGCAATATATAGCAAGCCAAGAGCTAACATCAAATTAATTGGAGAGAAACTCAAAGAAATTCCATTAAAATCAGAAACAAGACAAAGCTGTCCACTCTCTCCATATCTATTCAATACAGTACTCAAAGTTCTTGCTAAAGCAATAAAATAACAAAAAGAGATCAAGGCGATATAAATTGGAAAAGAAGAAGTCAAAGTATCACTATTTGCAGATGATATGATAGTATACATAAGCGATCCCAAAAATTCAACCAAGAAACTCCTACATCTGATAAACACCTTTAGTGAAGTGGTTGGCTGAAAAATTAACTAAAAAAAAAATCAGTAGCGCTCCTATATACAAATGACAGACAGTCTTAGGAAAAAATTAGGGAAACAACACCTTTCACAATAGCTACAAATAATAGCTACAAATAATATGAAATATGTTAGGGTAACTCTAACCAAACAAATGAAAGACTTGTATGACAAAACTTGTCTTGGAAGAAAGAAACTGGAGAACATATCAGAAGATGGAAAGATTTCCCATGCTCATGGATTGGTAGGACTAACATAGTAAAAAGGCTATCCTACTAAAAGCAATCTACGGATTCAAGGCAATCCCCATCAAAATTCAAACACAATTCTTTAGAGATCTGGAAAGGATAATACGTAATTTCATATGGAAAAAACAAAAAACCCAGGACAGCTAAAACAATCCTGTACAATAAAAGAACTGTTGGGGATATCACCATCCCTGATCTCAATTTCTACTACAGAGTTATAGTAATAAAAACAGAATGGTATTGGCATAAAAACAGAACTCTGATCAAAGGAATTAAATTAAAGACCCAGACATAAATCCACACAATTATGGACACTTGATTTTTGACAAAAAAAAAAAAAAACAAAACTATACAAAGGAGAAAGAAAAGTCTCTTCAACAAATGGTGCTGGCATACTTGGATGTCTGCATGTAGAAGAATGCAAATAGATCTGTATCTATCACCCTGAACAAAACTCAAGTCCAAGTGGATCAAAGACCTCAATATGAATCCAGTTACATTGAACCTGATAGAAGAGAAAGTAGGGACTAGCCTTAAATGAATTGGCACAGGAGATAACTTCTTGAATAGAATACTGTAGCACAGAGACTAAGATTGACAATAAATGGAACCTCATGAAACTAAAGAGCTTCTGCAATGTAAAGGACTCTGTCAATAGGATAAAACAACAGCCTGCAGAACGGGAAAAGATCTTCACCAACCCCACATCCAACAGAAGGCTGATCTCCAAAATATATAAAGATCTCAAGATACTAGACATCAAAACCCCCCATGTATTCCAATTAAAAAACTGAGAAGAATCTCAAATGACAGTGAAACAATTAAAGAAATGTTCATCATCCTTAGCCATCAGGAAAATGCAAATCAAAACAACTCTGAGATTCTATCATACACCTCTCAGAATGGCTTAGATCAAAAGTACAAGTGACAGCTCATGTTGGAGAGGATGTGGAGCAAAGGGAACACTCCTACCTTGCTGGTGGGAGTGCAAACTTGCACAGCCACTTTGGAAATCAATATGATGGTTTCTCAGAAAATTGGGAATCAATCTGCCTCAAGAGCCAGCCATACCACTCTTCATCATATACCCAAAGGATGCTCAAACGTACCACAAGGGCACTTGCTCAGGTGTGTTCATAGCAGCTTCATTTGTAATCTCATTAGATGCTATAAGAGCCTTTGACAAAAATCCAACACCCCTTCATGGTCTTGGAGAAATCAGGGCTACAAGGAACATATCTAAACATAATAAAGGCAATATATAGCAAGCCTACTGCTAACATCAAACTAAATGAAGAAAAACTCAAAGCAATTCCACTAAAATCAGGAACAAGACAAGACTGTCCACTCTCTTCATATCTATTCAATATAGTGCTTGAAGTTGCAAATATCATTATCAATAGCTTTTGCTCATATAACATAAGTGTAACCCAATAACCAAAATATGATTATTTTAGTACAAATTTATAATTCATTACTCAGTGTTTCATATTTACTGACTCACTTGGATAAGGGACTTTAGATGATACGTGGTAACCCAGAGTTTGTGTCTTAAAAGCATTTCCAGCTGGCTAAGCTCAATACTGCACACTTTCTTTTCACTGGCTTTCTAGAGGAAATCCGGAGTATTATTTTTCATGTCCTTGTGTCTTGACCCCTTGAATCATGTACTACTTCCTTCTATGAGCATTTTCACTTGCTGAGGTACAGGATTGCACAAACATCCTGGGAAGAAAATAAGCAAGGTTCATATTTTGTTAGTAGCATCTGCAAGCCTAGTCTCACTCACATGTCTTCCCAGCATCCCACTCTGCTTCCCATGGTGATCCTGTTATTATTTCCCATTCCTTGATCATCACCCTACTTTGAAAGCCCAAGTCTGCTTGTTTTTCCAAATGTAGATGGATTTGTTTTTATTTCCCAAAGACCCACCATATTAGTACTTAGGTGTGATTTTTTTTTGCCTTAACTATCTAAGAATATAAAAGTAGGGTGGTAGAGAAAGAAAGAGCAAATAGTAATGATTTCTAAAAAGAAATGGCTTCAGAACTAAGGAATCCACTTGACAGTGAGCAAGGAGAGCCTGTGCAGTATCATGGTCTAGGTCATGGAGGCTGACTGTGACCACAGTGTTGAGGAACTACATCTTGATGACTAGAAGGAGGTCTTAGGAATGACAAAACACAAAACAAATAAGCAAACACACACACACACACACACACACACACACACACACACACACACACACACGCACACATGCATGCACCACACTGGCCCTGAGAAAAGGTGTTATTGAATAATAAAAAATGACAAAATAAAATAGACCTTTGAGGCCATGCTATGAACTCAGACCCCTCTGTAACTTAAATGTAATTTTGCTACCAAAAGTCCTTCTGAAACTTCATGCAGAGCACGTTGATCTGGGAGCAGATGAAACCTTAAAGTGGCCTTTGGTTATTTAGGGGTGATGCCCTCTTAGGAACTATAGCAGTTCTTATGAAACATAATGACAGGTGTCATGAGAAGATTGCTCTACCACTGAGTTACTCTCCATGCTCTAAAACCAATATTGTAATATATATAAATATCATTCAAGTGTTAGATACTTAAGAAATAGAAGAATAAAGACATGTTTGGAAAGATGAGTAAGATGGAGTAGAGTATTTTTTTCTCAAAAAGCCTGAGTCAAAAGCAGAGAGGGATGCTGGGACCAGCGTTGCAGGTGCTACCTACACATATATACCCACACAGCATGTGTATTGTTCATCCTGCATATTTATTAGGAGGGACACACTGAGGGTTAGAAAAACTCAACAGCCCCACATTTCCATTCCGAGGCATTGTAGATGCCTAGTGAGTTGATGGCTGCACCTTTCGGCTTAGTAGAACAAATAACGTGCTGTTCACAGAGATCACTGCGCTTTGCACCATTATTTAAGCCAGACTATGCTTTATAGTTGTCTGTATGCCTGTATCCCCTTGATAGGATTTTCAACCAAAGGTCATTGTAAATGTTCAATCTATTGTCTACTTTATTATCAGGTTATGATAAGAATGAACTATAAATAATGTTATGAATGAGACAGTCCAGTCGATTGACTCTCTTCTTTCTCTTAGCTGTGCCATTGATAACTGCTCATGGTTATCCTGTGGCTTCATATTGACCAAGAACAGATTTCTGTCCATTTAATACACAGCTGCAGGTCTTGGCCAAGGGCTCCAGAAAGGGAATCCTAATATTAATTTTGAAAATGGAGACAAAAAAGCTCTTGCCTCATCAACAGAGGATGTGTTGTTCACACCGAAACACCACTGAATGATATCACCACTGGGATGTCAAGAAATGTAACAGTCTAGCAAAGAGACAATTTTAGTTAAAAGGATTATTTAATTTCTCAAAAATTTGATAAATCAGCCCTCCATATAGAAAACAATTTTCTGCAAAGGCTGGCAAAAATTGAAATAAACTTTATCAGTATAATATTTCAAATAATAGTGAATTAGATGATTTTTTTTATATCTTTTCCAGATCACTTATTCACTCCAAAACAAACCTCAAGCATATAGGTCTAGATCAGATTAGGAACACCAATGTTCTAAAGTGGACTTTAGAGTGCATCAGTGGTTTTCTTCTTACAAGAAGCAGATTCCAAGGGATCTATGTGTTTTGCAAAGAAGGTAGGCATCTCTTCCACAGTAATGGCATGCAAATAACTTGAACATGATAAATTAGGGAGCAGAAATTATGGAGAATTTTCACCTTGTGAATAGAGTAACCTAAGATTGGCAAGTGGTCCCACACACTCCTACCCAGCATGCTTTCCTATGGGGAGATACAATGAACTTCTGCTACATTAAGCTTGGCACAAAGATTTATATAATTTGTGTCTTCAACAAGCAGAAGTCAAAACCAAATAACTACAAAGTTTCAAAGGGGTGTAACACAAAGAAGTGACCAGGTGAGCAAAACAATACAGGCCTGTCAGGAAAAGACAGGCCGCTGGAGAATACCAGAGTACTTAGGTCAAGCTGAATTCCTGCTCTGTGAGCCTCCTGGGCGGATGGAGATTAGCCTTGTGAGCAACCACAAAGCATACCAGGCTCTCTTTGCTGCTAATAAGAACTTCTAACTGCTCTGACAATTTTTTTTTTTTTTTTTTTTTTTTTGGTTTTTCGAGACAGGGTTTCTCTGTGTAGCTTTGCGCCTTTCCTGGGACTCACTTGGTAGCCCAGGCTGGCCTCGAACTCACAGAGATCCGCCTGGCTCTGCCTCCCGAGTGCTGGGATTAAAGGCGTGCGCCACCACCGCCCGGCTGCTCTGACAATTTGTCTTTGAGTTTTGAAATTGTTTTTTAGTACTTCATAGAAAACGAGCCCAGTTTTTACAATAGAAATTTTCAATGTTACTCAACTTGCAGAGAGAAAGGTTGTGTCCAGGAGAAAAAAAAGATTGAACCAGACCTGAAAGTCTTAAACTGAGTGTTTCAGTTTTCCTCTGTGGTACCCCTTAAATATAAACATATAGTTGGTTTACAGGAAAGCTTGTCAATGAATGTGGGATACAATTGGAGAGTGTTGTGAGTCTTTGGTCACTGAAATAGTTGTTCACAACAATACTTCTGTGACTATTCTAATAGGTGTGACTCATATTCCACTCCCACTTAACTCTCTGCCATGACTTATTACTACCTAACACTCAGATCCAGATATTTTGTGTTCCATACTCACTTTCCTATAGGAATCTTCACAGTCAATGCAATCAGAAGCATTCACGAAGAGACATCTTCATATTCAAAACCTAGTGCAAAGGGTCCAAAACTTTCCTCACAGGCCAAACCTGAGAGCTAGTCTAGCAAGACAACAATTCCAATGCGTTGAACACTTTTTAAATGTAAACTTGAAGTAAGATAAGAAGAGCCACATTTTGCGGCACATCAATGCTATATAAACATATGTATTTTCTCCTCACTCATGTATGCTCTGTTCTCTGGCTTTTTGGAAACCACAGTCCCTGCCGTTGTCCCCTGTCTGTGCCACCTGTCAACACATTTTCCATCTCTATCATTTTCTTAAAGAAACTCCTTTTAGTTCTCCCCAGCAAGAATAAGTATGCAACCCTTATTGTCCTTAAGGAAGCAAGCCTCTAGCTTTTGCAAATGCTCTTGAGGATTGAATCTACCACTATTTTATAAGTTTTTGAATATGAAGAACCTTAAATTATCCAACTTTGTATGATTATATCAATACACATATGGCTGTCTTTCTATAGCAGCCTACAGTACATGTTCTTGATTACACACATTTATTTTGTAATGTAGTAATAATAGTAATAATAAAGTAATGTAAAAGTTTGTAAAATAATGATCTGAACCATTAGTACTTAAATCACACTATGTGATTTATTTTTATGTGTACTTCATTGGTAAAAATCAATTCTTTTCCTGATTTTTCTTGTTCTTCATGCTGATCCTTTCTCCTGAAGTTCAGACTTGTGCAAATATTCTATCTTACAACAGGATTCCCTTGACTCTCCTTGTCACTAGTTCCTTTCATCTTAAACATCTGGGAAGGGCAGACGAATTACTTCCTCACCTCCCACTCTCTCTGAAGGTCATTGTTGATGTCATTTGAATCTCCTCAAAAGCATCATCAGTTCCCTCTAGCCCAAACAAAAGCCTGCATTTCAGATGTGATTCTAGTTGAACTTTTCCAACCCTGGAGTCTGATTCTGCTTTGCATGGCCTTTCTTCTGGTGGCAGCAGCAGCCCCTCTCCTGGTCATCATCTTTCTCTCCAGCTGTGTGCACTCCCAGTCTCCACACCTACTCTAACCAGCCTCCAAGGACCTGACTCTTCTGTCTCATAAAAAGTTTGAACACAATTTCAATACAGAAAATCAGCATGTAAAGACAGTAGCGTTGAATGATGAGAAAGAATTCGGGGAAAGAATCTCATTCACAATCCATTAAAAAATAAAGAATATTCCATATAATGGAGCTGAAGAAGTGAGAGACTTTATAATGACAATATTTAAAACACCATAAAAAGAAATGAAGGCGCTTTTTTGAAACGGAAACTCTCATTCATGTATTGCTATAATTTACATTCAGAAAATGGGTGTACACCTAAAAGCACTCCACAGATTAGATGCAATCCCTTTCAAAATCCCAATGCCATTCTTCATAGAAGTAGAAAAAAGACTGAAAATTCATTTGGAAATGCAAAAGAATCTGGATAGCTAAAGCAAGCTAAAGAATACAAAAATTTTAGTTATCATCATAGCTTATTTCAAGATACACTATGAAGGGACAGTAATAAGAGAGCATGCTATTGGCACAGAACAGACATGCAGAACAATGAAACAGAATAGTGGTCCACACCTAAACTTACGCAGCCACGGTCACCTTTTTTTTTAAGGTGTTAAAAATTTTACATGGGAGATAAGATAGTCCTTCTAAAAACAGGGAAAATTGGTTATTGACCTTTAGAATAATGAAATTGCATCCCTCCCAGCCTGTTAAAATCACCTCCAAATGGAGTTCCAAAATTCTAAAACTGTTAAAGGAAAACTGGAAAGAGACTTCAAGATACAGACATCAGGTAAAAGAGATCTGCCAGTTGACCAGCTGTACCACTCCTTGGTATTTGTACTATATATCTATATCTATATCTATATATTATATAGATTTGCACAGCATTGTTTGGCCAACAGTGTTCCCAAACACTGTTATGAAACCAATGCAGGTGCTTAACAACAAAGGAATGCATCAAGAAATGTGACGTGTGTATATAATGGAATGATTGTGCCCATAAAGATGAACAAAGTTATGAGCATTGCAAGAAAATGGTTTCAACTGGAGATAATCATAATGGAGTTGAGCTAGTCTCAGGAAGACAGACATTGTGTTTTTTCTCATATAAAGTACATAGACTTTAAACAGCTACATGAAACCATGTCTGTATGATTTGAAAATAGAAGCAAAACTAAAGAAATAAAGGAAACTAATGGGAGTGGAGAAAGTGTGAGTAGATGTGTATGGAAGGGAATTTTCTCAACATAATATACATACTCGTATGAAAATGTCATTATGTTACATAATAAAAAATAGACTATGGTCGCAGAAAACACCTCAAGTTTGCTAAAATTCCCAAACTGAAAACAAAGAATGGTTAGAACACAGGTATGTCCGTGTGTTTCTGATGTTGTGATCTGCATCTGTCTTCAAATCTGAAGAAGTCACATGTTCCCCATGGGCCCCTTTCCTCTTCTTCCCCGATTCCACCACCAGTGAGATGTTTAGCTCTACTAAGAACCACACAGTAACACACACATGCGCATGCACACACACACACATGCAGAAGGAGTAAGAGCAATTATGGATTGGGCATTTCCCAAGGAGTATCATTTTGTATTTAAAAATAATTTAAGACCAAGTTTAAGAAAGAGAATATTAAAATAGCATTAGAAACCTTTCGTTCAGCAGTGATAGTCCAGGTGTTGTAAGACAGCTTTGTGGTTAAGATGCCACACTCTCTTGCTAAGGACTTGAGTTCAGTTTCCAGCATTCATGGTGGGCAGCTCACAACTTCCTGTAACTGTAGTTCCAAGGAATCTGAGGCCCTCCTCTGGCCTCTGTTGGTACCTGGCCTCGTATGTTCATACCCACGTGCACATGATTACAAACAATAAAAATATTTTCAAGTGATAGTATGTTAAATAGGAGTCAAAGGTATCAGCTATAGACAGCTGTGATACATAATATAGTGGAAGTCTGTGTCTCACGCAGACTAGTCCACTTCCAGTGAGCCATAGCTTTCTCTGTCATCAGAGCTGGACAGCACGCTGTGGCTACGAGCATCTATAAATCTATTAGTGTATAACATGATGAACTAACAGAAGTCAAAATAACAATTTAAACATGGTTGTCCTGTGATTAATCTTTTGCTCCCTGTGATAAACTTTTATGAACCTTTGTCGGATAATGTGATATTATCTATTGATTCCAGTTTTGATGCTGTGTACCACAAAGAATGGAGAAACTGTGACCAGATTTGCATTTTTTTCTATCAGGCAGGCTAATGTGTATGTGTAAAATTTGAGATGTACACACACTTCTACCTGCAATAACTTATTTTCAAACAAAATTTTCAAATACTGTGTCACAAATAATTAGACTGTAATAAATACATTCATTTTAAAAAGACATCGTGTGTGTGTGTGTGTGTGTGTGTGTGTGTGTGTGTGTGTGTTCACAGCCAAATGGACTCTAAGTAATTTCAGTGCAAATTCCTACTTGAGAAACTTCCTAGGAAAATGGTTTGGTGGCAATCTTTCTTTCCTTTCTTTCTTCCCTTTGGTTGGATAATGCCCCATTTGTTCTTTTAAGGGTGTTCTTATTTTCCTGAGTTCTGGGCTGTCTTAAGGAAAGATTGATGTCTGGTGTCACTGCTAGGAAGTGCAAACTGTTCAGACTCACTGCCCTCCACGTTCTCGCCCTCTTGCTCAGCAGGATATCACATACTTCGGCGGCCAATATTCAGAAGGGAAATTCTTTAATGGCAGTAAGTGTTGCCAATGAAACCTTCTCCAAATGCTCCAAACTCTTAGTGGTTAGATGTTAGGGTACCAGATGGCAGGACTAATGGGAATACATTCATATGTGAGCTGAATAGTGCTAGCCAATGCTAAAAGGGATTCAGAATTCAAAATTTCCTCTATCATTAAACTTTTCACCAGAATGTCATCCCCATGGTAGCCTGTGAGGATCTGGATCTATTTAACTACACTCTGACCCTCTTCTTCCAGACATAAGAGCTTAGTGATCAATTGCATTAATAACAGCAATTGTCAGTGTGCATTTTAGAAGTGATTTCCACAGTGTAACATGTTCCAGCTCTACCTTCACCCCTACGGAGAGTAGAGCAATAAGAGTGAACACTCTGCACTGCAAGGAAAAGAAAGGAATTTATATAGAATGACATGAAGCAGGTGTTTAGGAACCATTGGGCTCCATAGCAGGGGAAAGTGCTATTGCAGAGTTTAACCATTTAGAGGGTTTGTGCTCATGGAAAAACTATGGACTGTCTGTTTTGCTTTTGTTCCTTTTTCTTTTCTTTTTTTAAAGGGGAAGATCTCATGCAGCTCAGGCTGGCCTCCTGTGTAGGCACAGTTGGCCTTGATGTTTGGTTAGTACTTCTGCCTCTACCTACCAAGTGGTAGAATGCTTACTCCCTTGAATGACTGGTTACCATGCTTTCTGTGAGTTAAGGAAGTGCCTTTTATGAAGAAGAGTGGGATTACATTCACAGGATTGAACAGGGATAGGATCTGGAGTTTCTTTTTATAGGTTTTCTTTTTAATTCAGTGATACAAAATTATCTTTTGGTTGCTTCAGACTATAAATGTAGGGAAAACCTAAGCCAAATGGAATGAATGATGTGGGAATTTGACTCATCACCTTCCTCTCACTAGTCCTATGTTTAAAACTTGTGACCTAATCTTTTGACATATCTAACACGGGCTGTTAGAAGTGAATGGGTATATGACACAAATTTATGTCTAGGATCTCACCTTCTAATATAAAGGTGTTGGATGTGGAGCATTTTGAGGAGTAGCCAGTGGCGAATGACTAGATAAACAATTATGTGATTAAGAAATGCAGTCAGTGTCTTTAAAAAAAAAAAAGCCCCAGAGAAATCCCTCAGCTATTTCTCTACGTGTGTCAACACTGCACGTGGTCCTTGCTTCACTTAGCTGATATTGAATTGTTGGCCCCTTGATTTGGACTTCCCATGAAAACTTTGTGAACTGTGAAAACATTCTGTTTCACATTAAGGCACCAGTGTGTGTTGATTTTTATATCAGTGCAAATAGGCTAGCAAGGGTAGTCTGCAGATTTCAAATAAAATATTCAAATCTAAATATTCAAGTTGGTCCTAACAGGAATTAAATGGTTTTTTCCTAATGAATTTATTTGTATTCTCAGTTTTTCCTGTGCCACTTGGCAAAATTTTATCAAATAGAAGTAAAACATTGCCTTTTATTGTGCTCTCCAACTTGAGACAATAAGCAGCCATCATTAAGTAGGTTCAGGGGGAGAGAAAAGGGTAAAAAAAAGATGATTACTTTTGGGGATTAGATGTGAGGACACATGGAAGCAGTTTGAAGGAGGGAAAAGAATGAAGCATATTATAAGTTAAAAAGCTAGGATGCATAGAAGTTTGTACCACCCATGATATTGTTTGATAATTGTTTTAGTGTTTTACTTCCTAGTTTCACTGTTTTTGAGGCAAGGAAGAACAAAACCAAATAACAAAAGGTAAAGAAGCTTTGCCTCTTCAGAGCCACCAACTGACAGATCTTAAACTTAAAGCCAGACGGACGTGGCCTTGGAGCTGGAGCATTGCTGAGCTCCTGTAGATACCCTGCTCTCTGCTCGGCATGAAATTTGACAGTAATATGGGATGACTGCTCTTGAGCATGTGTTCTTCAGGTATAAAGAGAACATGAAACTATTCATCCGAAAATGTTAACAGCTCCAGCTAGAGAGCTGCACTAACTCCCATTTATAGTAAAATATCTAGAAACAAAAGTACAGGTTGATCATGAAGTGTCTTTACAAGATGATGGAGATGCATGGAACTGATGTGTTCTTTCTCATGTTAAAAGTATTGGCATTTAAAATGGGGACTTAGCATAACAAGCACACATCTATGTATGTAATGAAAAATATTTACCTCAAGTTGCCTTCTTTAAAACACCCACATACAAACGTTGAGATGAACTCAACTGATAGCTTGTTTGTTTGGTTTTGAGATTCCAAAATCTATTTTGCTTAATATAACTTTTTATGTGTAAATTTAGGAACCGTTATTAATGAGTAAAGTGAAATCTACAAACTATGACCCATTTAATAATAGTCCATTTTAGAAATGGGTAAATGAGATTCATTCATTTGTATCATCAAATAAACAAGAACTACTTAAATCATATCTTAAAAGCCCCTTTCATAAATTATAAAACAAATAGTTCTGACACATATAAATGAATTTCTGCTTACTCATTTTTCCAGTTGAAATTTCCATCTTGCTTTGCATAATCATTATTATTAAATGAATTTTATTAAATGAATTCTAAATGTTCTTAAAGAATAAACTCAATTCTTTAAACCTTCTCGGAATTTGACCATACCATAAATACCCTTTACTTTGTCTGGTAAACCACTTCCATTCCTATTTTACTGTACATATCATGCTGGTATTCTCTAATTTTCATCAAAATATTTATTTACAATATTTTAAAGAAAACCTAAATTGTCAAACAATATTCATATAAATAAGGTTATGAATCTCAGTCTAGCTCAAATGACATGCAAAATCCAACACAAATTGTCATATATACACTTATGTGTATGTGTATGATGCACAGAGTATATTTGTTATTATTATGGATGGATAAAGTATTTAGCTTATGGACGTGTTTAGCAGTGAAATGACACCCTAGCAATAAAATGTTCATCAATATTCATAAGCTTCCTTGGTTTTACATTTACACAATGGAGATATTACACAGCTATAAAAAAATGTCATCATGAAATTTGTAGGTAAATGGATGGAACCAGAAAAAAATCATCCTAAGTTAGGCAACCCAAACCTAGAAAGACAAACACAGCATGTACTTGCTCATAAGTGAATATTAGATACAAAGCAAAGGATAACCAGGCTACAATCCACAACCCCAGAGCAGCTAGGTAAAGAAGAAGACCCTAAGAAGGACACACTTGGATCACTCCAGGAAGGGGAAAGGGTTAAGATCTCCTGGGTAAACTGGGAGGGGGGAATAAAGGGGAGGGGATAGGAGGTGGGAACATGAGGGCTTGAGATGGTTGAGTTGAGGGAGAGATGGGGAGGGTGAACAATGAAAGAGATAACTTGACAGAGTGTACCATTAAGGGGATGGGGAGAAATCTGCAGCTAGGGAAGACCCCAGGAATTCACAAGATTGTCCCCAGCTAAGACTCATAGCAATGGTGGAGAGGGTGCTTGAACTAGCCTTCCCCTGCACTGAGGTTGGTGTCTACCCTAATTGTCATCATAGAACCTACATCAAGTGACTGATGGAAGCAGATGCAGAGACCCATAGCCAAGCACTTGACCAAGATCTTGGAGTTCAGTTGAAGAGAGGGAGAAAGGATTATAGGAGCAAGGGGGTTCAGGATCATGATGGGAAAAACCACAAAGATAGCTGACCTAAGCTAGTGGGAGCTCATGGACTCTGGACTGACAGCTGGGGAGCCTGCATGGGACCACACTAAGTCCTATGACTGTGGGTAACAGTTGTGTGGCTTGATGTGTTTGCGGGTCCCTTAGCAATGGGACCAGGACTTATCCCGGGTACATGAACTGGCTTTTTAGAGCCCATTCCCTATGGTTCGATGCCTTCCTCAGTCTTGATGTAGGGGAGAGGAACTAGGTCCGGTCCCAATTTGGTATGCTAAAACAAAAAATTGTTAGAAAGGGATGTAAACTAGTTTCTAAAGAATCTTGGATCAAGCCATGGACTCTTCAATATAAAACAAAAGCCTAAGTTAAAAGAAACATATTATACTTGATCAAAATTGAAATCCTTAGTTCATAAAAGGCCATTATAGACAAAAAGGAAAAATACATTTCACACAACAGAGCAAAACACTTCCAATGCACATGGGGAAGGACGTATGTATACATGTATTCATATCGTTTTTTTAGTCAGCATGATCTCCTGCAGGAGCAGATAGGAAAGCACTTGTGGGCTTCAATCGAGGCTTAACAACATAATATGCAGTATTCAGTCATTCTACAAATAACACCAGCACATCATTGAAAGATTCAAGTTTCTATTCCCAGTACATCAGTTACCCAGTACAGAACTTGAAATATTAATTACTTATTTATTACATATATCAAAGCCAGTCTTTTCCAGGGTCTACTTCCCAGTGTTCAGATAGCTGTGAACAGGTATATTCCCCTTTCAGATAAGCATAGCACTCACTAAGCAAACAAAGATTTGTATTTATCCTGTAGTAAAGTTAACCTTGCTTAAACTCAGGCTTCATAATTTAAGCTCAGGCTTCATAATTTTTTTAAATGATAAATTTTATACAAAATTACTGACAAAATTCAGTGGACCTTGTACTCCTTGTAATATGTTGTGAGGGACCCTGCTGTGCATTTACCATTTTACTCTGGCATTATTTTTCTGGGTGGAGTATATAATTACTACTCATTGGAATCATGGTCAATTATTTTTAAATATCCTGGAAAACAATTACAGTAGATTAATTTGCTGTGGTAATAATATTTATTTTGCCTCACAGTTGGTTAACATACTCAGCAAGTATAAGAATATATAATAAGTACTTTCAACTGTATACACAATTTCTAGGCTATCAGAAACAGATATACATTCACGTGGTAAATAATGTCATTAATATGTGGACTTCAACTCTCAAGCATGACCATTGCATGTTATTCAGAAGATAGAATCTGGAGTAATAAATTTTACCTGCATGAAGTACTACTTTGGCTTGTTCCCTTGTCCATGTGTCAGTGATGCCCTTGCAACACTCCAATCTTATCATAAACACAGGTGGTGGCTATCCGACCCTCCAGTGATGACTGAAGTTGTTCTTCCAACCATATATTGACATTAAATGTAGGTTAATATGAATGAAAGATTTCAGAGCTACTCAGATGCCAAAAGTGACTGTGTAACTAACACAGCCGTTGCTTCTCTTTCTTACCTACCATAAAGCATTGCTTGATTTACCAAAATAGCTGCCTTTTCCCCTGCTTGTTAGCCCTTAACCACATGCTGGCACTCAAGAGTACTATCTTCCCTCTAGTGAATTAAGCCAAATACAACTATAGTCCAAAAAAGACATCCTGTCCCTCCCCTGACAGTCAGAGTCTCCTCTCACAGTGCCAAAGAAAAACAAGGGCAAATATTTGCAAAAATTTTTGTCATGAAGCAAAAAAAAAAAAAAAAAAAAAAAAAAAAGAAAGAAAAGAAAAGAAAGGAAAATATCATAACAAATAAGACCATGCTTAGAGGAAGCTGCTGGGAGTATATAAAATGGTATTGTAATTTCAAATTGGGAAACATTAATTCATAATATGCAGAGGTATTTTTAGACAGCACTGACAGTTTGCAAGAGGTTGGGAGTGGTGTGACTTGCTTTCATAGGAAAGGAATGGCCTTGTCTGGGGATTTCATTGGCAGATAGCATAGCTTAAAAATGCACATGGGATGTCTTTCTTCTGGACTAGCAAGTATAATATTTTTCTTTTCTCCTTTTATGATAGGAATCAGTTATTATACAAGAAAAGGACTCCTTGCTTTTCGCATTACTTCATCTCACTTTTGCTGGACATTCCAGGCTCTGCACACTAGCTCACTTTTATGGCTCTCCCTAGGTTGCCATCACATACATCACTACCGTTCCATTGTTTAAGAAAAAATGAGTATCCGAAGGTATTTGTGAATTTCCTATTATTTTAAAACTGAAGAATACCAGGGCCACGTCTAAATCCAGAAGAGACACTCTACCACTCCCATGACACGCTATTCCTGCTAATAATTAATTCAGTGAAACTTCACATTTTTCAAATTTTCAGCTTACACTTTGGTGTTATTTTTTACCATATATCAGATTAAAGTACACATTATCAATATTTTTTTATTTGAAAGAGATATATACCAGCAATTTTACATGGTTCAGTCTAATATCTTAAGAATTTCTGTGAAGATATGTAAATCTCCTCATACATAAATATTCTGTTAATATGATATTACAAAAATCTGTTGTTTCTTTTTCTTCTCTTTCTAGCATTTAAAGCTATCCCTGTCTTTACACTCTATGTTTTGACTGACATAATTGTGCCATTTCTCATGAAATTATTCAATGAATTATTCTGAATGAAATTTGTTTTTGCTATATCATGGACAAGTGAGTCAGGTTGGTTTTAAAGGATTAGTTTGTGTAAAAACAGTTTCAATGATGCAGTGTAGAAAAGGTGCTTGCAGGCAGGAGCTCCAGAGCATTCTCAGATGACCAAAAGGCCATTTTGCGAGCTGGAGGATACCGCAGAGTGTAGTGTTCTGAGTAATTCTCATTTCCTGCCCTCTTCCCTTGGGAACCACAGATATCATAAAAGGTCCTGGAATGAACTCTGAATCTCAGAATAATCCTTCTTGACTTCTTTTCCCAAGGAAAACTAATAGTACAATTTTCATTTATTAACATGTTTATTTCTAGTCTCTTCCTAGAAACTTTTTAAAAGTTAGGATCCAAATATTATATTTCATTATGGAATTTTTCAGATAAATTCTCTTCTTCCCCTTGCTCACTTCTCCCCATCTCCCACCCTCCCTGTGCCTTCCTGATTTCACGTCGCATGTGTCTCCACCCTTCCTCAATGTTTGTTGTTCCTTCTGTGGTCTCTTATCCACATTCACAGTCTGTATACCTTCCGTCACACATCCTTATTTACATACATGCAAACAGTAAATATTAGGATACGCATATGAGAGAGAACATGCACTTTTTGTCTTTCTGAATTCAGGTGGCCTCATTTAGAGTAATATTTTCCAGACCCATTCATTTTCCTACAAATTTCATTTTTTTTTAACTTCTAAATAGAATTCCATTGTGCATCTATGACAGGTCTTTATTCATTCATTTGTTGATCAACATCTCAGCTGCTCTTTCTTTAATAAAAAAAAAAAAACACTTGTCAGCCACATTCAAAACACATACAACTCAATACATAAATTTAAGTATTTTTACTCACATATTTTATAATTCTAAACAAAGTTATGTTTAACAGTAGCATATATATGACTTAATTTAAATCAGGAGAAAAATAAAGGTGGAAAGATTAATATACATCTAGCTAAGTCAATAGGCTACCTAAATAATTACTGTTTAAGATGTAGTTACCCTAACTATTTTATATTCTGTCAAGTAGATAATATGCTTTCTAAGACAAGATTCTTAACCTATTTTAATTTATAACCATCATTACTAGTTAAGGACTCTTATTTGTTATTTATTTGTTTATTGACTAAATAATTATTCACTTCTGAATGATACCTACTGAATGTTTATTACAAATATAGAAGATTCACTCAGTCATTTTGTGGGTCCGGGGATGTTAATGGTGGATTTTAAAGCAGTTACTGGCGCAATTTCACATTTATTCTGTTTTTGTTCTTATTGCCATACTGAAGACGGAACCCCAGTCTTCATACATACTAGGAAAGGGTTCTACTATGCATTATATCCTCAAAACAAACATGCACGCTTTTGTAATGCAAACTCTATACTGATTAAGAGATTAGACATTCAACTCACTTTGACGTGACATAAAAAGAACTATCAGATAAATATAACTATTAATTTTGACATACAATTGGTAAGAAAAAGTGAAAAAAGCTGGGCGGTGGCGGCACACACCTTAAATCCCAGCACTCAGGAGGCAGAGCCAGGTGGATCTCTGTGAGTTCAAGGCCAGTCTGGTATACAAAACGAGATCCAGGACAGGCACCAAAACTACACAGAGAAACCCTGTCTCGGGAAAAAAAAAAGTGAAAAGATAAGACATATACAGACAGAATTCTGGGTAAACTGAAATACTTAAAATTCCTTTGACTTCTGGTGAAAATTGAGATAAATAATATAGTTATTAATAAAATAAAAATAAATCATGACTGTTACATGAGATTCTTCCAAAATTATAATCAAGGATGCTCTAATATTTCATGTTACGATATGTATTATTGGCCTCCTGTGTGACTCACTCAGGTTTGAAGAAGACATTGCAGTGCAGCAGACTATTGAAACATGGATTGTTCAGTAAAAGGGGATTCTCCAGTGGGAAGATGCATCATCAAGCAAATGCCTTTACACAAATGTGTTGGAGAAATTCTCGCCACCCAGTTAACTGCCTCCGCATTATAATTCTGGAGGTTTTTCAGATTGGTATGTTGGGGATTTTGTATTTGAAGATAATAAGAACTATCCCTGCAGTAGGATGCATAGTTTGTTGGATGTATACCCAGAAGTGGGACAGATAGAACTACAGTCAATCTAATTATTTTTCATTTTCAGGATGCCTACACCCCAGTTTCTGTAGTAGCTGAACCAACTGCACCACCACAAACACTGAAAGGGTGTAGCTTTCCGGACACCCTGTCATCATCTGCTCTCTTGATAGCTATTCTAACTGGTGAAATGGAATCGCAGATTAGTTTTAATTTGCATTTCTCTGAAAGATGCTGTATATTTTTGTTTCTTGCTATTTTTTTGAGGGGGTGGAGATTGAGAGATTAAGTTGGGTGTGGAGGGAGATCAGAGGACCAGGAGGAGTTGGAGGAAGGGAAAATATGGCCAAAATACATTATATGAAAAAAGTTAATAAATATATTTACTAATCATTTGCATTTTATCCTTTGAACACTGTCTCTTGAGTTCATTTGCCTGTTTATTGAAAGGCATTTCAGGGTTTTTTTGTTTGTTTAGTTTTCTCCATTCTCTGTATGCTGGAGATTAGTTCTGTCTGAAACAGAGCTAGCAAAGTTTTTCTCCCACTTTTTAGGCTATTTACTGTTGATGACGTCTTGTTATTCAGAGCTTTTCAATCTTATGCAACCATATTTGTCGATTCTTGCAGCTAATTCCTGGGCTGCCATTCGTGTTTATAACAGCTCTCCTCATAACAACAAGGAAATGGAGCCAGCCTAAATGTCCCTCAATAGATTATTGGATAATAAAAATGTGTCCTGTATACACAGTAGAATTTTATTCAGCTACAAAGAAAAATGAAATTATGAAACTTTCAGAAAAAAAAAATCTAGGATATGGAAAAAAATGTATTAAGTGAGAAATACAACAAATTGCCTCTCATAAGAAGACCTTAGCTTCTAAAGGTTAAATGCACGTATTTAGGCAGAAATAAGTATGGGAAGAGACCAGGAAATTAGAAAAGGACTCATGAGACAAGAAAATAGAGGCTTTCGGGACGGGGTGTGCGGAAGGAAACAGAGCACAGGGTCTAACAGGGTAACAGTGATTTTTGTGGGTAGAAAAGACACAGCAAGGATGGGAGGCAGGGGGTGGGGTGACTGCGGGATTGCTGTAGCTAGATTGAATGTACAGATTTTCATTTCATAGTTTCCTCAACACTATGTTTGCATAGTAATTGTATTATATTATATATTCAAAATAAAATATTTATAAAACTAAATGAATAGCCCATATTTGACGTTGCCTATTAAAAACTATCTTCATGGTCCCTATATTTTCAAGAAACACTTGTAAATAAGGTCTGTAGAGAAGCGATGTTATTAACACTCATTCTTAACATTACAACTTTGTCTTTAACAACCCTCAATAGCAGCAACATCCATAATGTGTGAAGGACAAGCATAAAATGCTTTAGTAAATCACTGATGGGAATGGCGATCTACTTTAACAGTATGGTGGTCATGAAGGGCCTATTTTAATCAAGCTTAAACTAGTCCATACATGAGCAGTGGGAGTTTCCATTAACATATATCATGTCCTCCTGCAGAGACCCAAGCTGCTGGTCATCCTAGAACAAGTGTGTCTCTTGGCATTTTGTCGGTCAGCCCTTTGCCAGATCAGAAGGAAGGCATACTCAGTAAATGATTCAGAGTTTTAGAATTCATTCTCCTTGCCAAGAAAAGAAAATTAGAGTCTTCTGGGAACCTGAAAAGCTTATATATTTGCATATTCATTACTTCAAGAAGCATGGTCCAAATTTCCAGGACTCCTATGGAAGTAAAGATGCTCTTTTATGATCATACTTGACAAAGAGTCACAGGGCTAATATCATGATGGGCAAATATTATAATCATTGAAATGAATGAAATAAAACATTCCCTTCACTGTGCACCACAAATGTTTCAAGGAATCCACAATACTTTCATAACTATTAACACACTTCAAGAATTAAGACTGAAAGATACTAAGATGGACACAGAAGAATCCTGTTGGGAAAATGTAAAATAATATGAAAAATAGACACAAAATAGGAAAGGTACAGCAACTACATTTTGTCACCTACATCTTCACAGTACTCTATGAGAATAAGTTACAGAACCTATCAGAAATGTAGTTTCATTATAATTGCATCCTGCTTTGGTGATATTTTGTTAGTACTATAACAAATAAAATTTGCCTGAAGGTCAGAGGACAGAGCCAGCTACTAGATTAAACACAGAAGCCAGGCAGTGGTGGCACACACCTTTAAACCTAGCACTGGGGAGGCAGAGATCCAACTGGATCTCTGTGAGTTCAAGGCCACCATGAATTACAGGAGGTTAATCCAGTCTAAATCAGAAACAGCCAGGCAGTGATGGCTCACATCTTTAATCCCAATACTTGGGAGTCAAACTCCTTTAATCCCAACACTAGGAAGTTTGAGAAAGGAAGTGATATGGCTAGGTGGAGAAAGACAGGAAGAGACAGGAACTCGGCCCTTTTGGCTGAGGACTCAGAGGCATTCAGTCTTAGGATTCATGGAGACAAGATCTTCTCTTTTTGGCTGAGGAGTTGGCGAGGTAAGAAGTGGCTGTGGTTTGTTTGCTCTGATCTTTCAGCTTTCTCCCTGATATCTGGCTCTGGGTTTTCAATATAAGACCATTTAGAAATCCTGCAACATCCTACCTCACTCAATTACACATCCTATAGCTTTTGAGGCCAAGCAATTGTCAATAGGGGTGTATTATAAAAGCTTTATAAAGAAATATTATTACTTTATAAATTACTTGTTCTATAAAACAGGGTTTCAAATTTGTGAAAAATCAAAGCTATGCTTTTGTACAATTGTTGGATTAGATTTAAGTAAAATTCATTATTCTGCTAGAAAGTTTATTTTACTATAACAGACATTGATCTTTCTATAGTGTGAGACAATTGGAAAAGCTCTACCAATTAAAAATCTTATTAATATCCAAACTATAGAAAAGGTAAACTTAAAAGGCACAACATTTATGACTGTAATTAGCATGACTATTGTACTCTGAAGATAAAATTTATTTCAAATAGGGCTGGCCATATGGCCCATGCACTCTAAATTTGAATGCATTTTTTGGTTCATTAACTCTAAAACCCATAAAACTCACAGAACTGTTTCTCAGTACAAAGGTCGGTCGTATGATTGGTCAAAGTGTCTTCTATGATAATTTTACATATCTGGTCAATATGCCAAAAAGAAGAATGCTGTTTTACAAATGAGTCATGCAAAGTAGGGAGAGAAATAAAAATAAATTAAGTAATTGCTCCTTTCTCTGCTGAAAGCACCTTCTCCCATGCTTTAAGGCAGGTTTCTGAGAGGGCAGAAAACCTCAGCATCTGAGAAAGATGGTTCACATAGAACTGACGGGAGCCATAACCCTATGCAACCCTTGACACACATGCCACCATATTTGGGATTCTCTCCTCTTTTCTTAGATCTAGGCCTTGCTTAAGTCTCCATAGCACCAGAACCTCTTCTCACAAACACCAGAACCTCTTCTCAGAAACCAGGTGACCGAGTTGCAGTTAGGCAATTAGGCAGTTAGGCAAGAGTAGATAGATAACCCCAGAGCAACATTCCCTGCTTGCTGAACAACCCATGATTAAAGTCCCCTCCCTGCTTGCACCCCCCTTTGCCCCCGTCTATATATGCCTTGAGAGGAAAATGAAATTTGGGAGCTTGATCAGATGTCCTGTCCTGCTCTCATTCTTTGTGTCTCTTGTCCCTCTCATTCGCCAGCCCCCCCTTCAGATCCCTGTTGAAGACCCCGCTGGCCGGGGCATAGAACAGTGCCGTAACTTGAATAGAGTTGGCTGTTTAGAAACGTGTGTGTGTGTGCACATGCTAAATATGTGCATGAGTGCACAGAGGCCAGAAAGGCCATTAGATCACCTGGCTACAAGGTTACATGGGCCATGAGCTAATTGACATGGGTGCTGGGAACAGAGCTGAAGTCCTCTGGAAGGACAGCCAGCATTCTTATCTGAGCCATCTTTACAACACCTTCTATTTGCTTTTAAGAGAATTAATGGCAAATGACTCTTGAATGCATTAGAGGATAATACTAGAGATTAAAGAAAAAAAAGTAAGATTTCGTCCTTTAATAACTGCTCATTTGAGAACTTTTGTTGTTGTATTGCTGTAGCTAATGCACCTAGGCAGCTGTATGAGATGAGACAACAGAGCGACCTTTTGGAAGAAGGCAGAGCAGTGGTAAAATACATCCTCTTTTATGAAATAGCCATAAATAAAGACATTCATCCTACTGTTACACGAAGCTAGCTGATCCCTTGCCACAGATTGTTGGGCCCTGACGCCTGTTCCTCGAGTAGCTGTTGCCTTGCTTGCTGACCTTGATCAGATGTCCTCCCTATGCTAATTCCCTGCTGGTTTCCTCCCTCCTGAACAGCTTATTGGAGGTTTCTTGTTTGTGTATCCTGTATATTTGGTGTAAACAGCTAGGATGCAAGTATGTAAAACATCTGTGGCAAACTTCTGCCCTCTGGGGTTCTCCCATTGTGCTGTAAGCCTGTATTTAAGGCCTCTTCCCTCCTTCAATAAACGGCATTTGGCATTCTACTGAGACAAATGACCTGCTGTCTTGTCTCTGTTTTTAATCCTCAGCCCCTCTCTCGGACATGGTGAATGGGTGGTAGCGTGGGCACTACAACAGATGAACTAGGTGTTTGGATAATTAAAACATATTCTGATGTTTAAACTATAGATTTGGGCTACTTTTTAGGCAAATTAATCTCCAGTCTGTCTCCACTTATTAAAGATGAGAAACTAGCAGTTTACCCACAAACTCAGGTGAAGGAGTCAGAAAAGTGGGGTAATTCTTGTGAGAAGTGAATAGGAATGTTAAGGACAAGGGAAGAATGAATGCTTATGAGCTTGTTCTGGGATGTCTGTGAGCTCATGAGCTTGTCTTGGGATGCCTGTGACCATTTTCTATATGTTGGTTAAGCAGAAGGAGTCCTCTAAGCTTGCCTGTCTAGGAAAATCTCTTCGCTAGAAGACAGGAAGAGTGAGGTGAGTATTTTAGCAGAGCTTTTTAAATGTGTGAGCACAGTTTAGTCTCTGGAACCATGAGAAATCTTTGATCAGCTTTTTTCCAACGATTTTCTTTTACTTACCAAAGAGGTTCCTTCACCTCTATACTAGTTTCTTCCAGCAAGATACACATACTCCTGTTCACTTAAAGAGGATCTTGCCCAGAAATCCTCCAATCAACACTAAGATGAATGGACATTCTTCAGAGTCATACATGTGCAAGGCCAGACACATTTAGGTCAAGCACACAGGAAACATTCTACTGTCAGACCGCACTGCCTGGCTCCTCTCAACGGACCAACTAGGTGGTTGGATGCCAATACTCTTTTAAATATTAAAAATAATCGAAAGCTTAAACTACAGACTTTACCAGTGTTTTTAGGCAAATTAATCTCCAGTATGTCTCATAAAACATAAAAAGTTAAAAGGTATAACTAGAAATCTCTTAAATTCTCATAAAAGATTGTTTAAACAAGCAAGTCATGTGTTCCAAGCTCCCAGTTTCTCTGGTAGCTTCTCATTTTATACTTCTGCTATAACCCATTAAAGACACTGGCTGATTTAGTCTCAAAAATAGTTGGTTAATTCACCTAACAGGAATGTCTTGAAACATGGAAATATTAGTAAAAAGGCCTAGACAAAAAAATCTAAGGCTAGGTTAATGATTCTTTGGGGATTCAAGTTCCAGATATTGCTTGCAGACAACATATTAGTTATAGGGTTAGGGTGTAGTTCAATGGTAGAGTACTTGCCTACAATGTACAAGGATCTGGATTAATTTCCTCTAATCCTTATACACACACACACACACACACACACACACACACACTTTATAAGAATTGTGTATATGTTATGTTATAATAGTAAGCCCACATTTTTAATAAAATGACTCAGTAAGTGTACCAAGAATGATTTAAGAAGAATGACCACTGAAGACAAGACCCAAGTCAATAATGTAACTTCTTGATAGGTAGGGACTAGATGAAATAAATTGATTAGAAGAAAATGACTTGATATCCTGTAATTTAGCATGTAGACATACATACAAGTTAAAAGACCCAGGAAATGCTACTGACAAATAGTAAAAGACTTTTGGTAAGAAGCCGTGTTCTGTGATCATAAGCACAGACTACATATCATTGGTGGTAGCTTGACACATCAGGAAGTCACATCACTTTATGGCTTTTCTCCTCTATAGATAGAGAAAGCAGTACGGGGAATGCTCCTCTTCTGTGAAGAAATGTTTTGAAGTTATATGATCCCCCAAAGTCTTTACTGGTGTTTTGTAATAAAGTCGCTTCCTGCTCTTGGTTTTCTCAACCTCATGTCAGCCAGTGTGAACCACACTCTCCAGGACTAAGATGTGGACTCATTGGAACACCTTACGCTGTTTCTTCTCTGCTCACCACTGCTTCTAAGAAGAAAGTTACTCATCGGACTTTTATGTCAGAATAAGTACAGAAATCTGTATTAGTCAGAGGTAGCTATCCTGGAGCAGATAATAGACAGGTAAAATGTTTAATTTAATTGTAGAATATTCACATACATGTTATTATTTTTTCAGAAGACCACACTGAGTTTCAGATAACACGATGAATTTGCCAGTTATTCAGCTAAAGAGGAACTGCTCAGATCCATTTCTAACGTGTGTTGTTACATGGCCACACAAGTTTATTGGGTCTTTATAATGTTCCATTTCATTCTTCAGATGGAAATTTGTGAACATCCCCTCATGAAGTGACAAAACACGGCAAAGAACAAAAGCAAATGTGATCTCTCTGAGGAACCAAAGGCTCTGAACAAGATTCACATAACTGGACAAAACTCCACAAGCAAGAGAGGACACAGGGGCCTGAGGAGGGGTCTCAGAGAGGGGGCTCAGTGGGTAAAGGACATGGGGCCTGAGGAGGGGTCTTCGGGAGGGGGCTCAGTGGGTAAAGGACATGGGACCTGAGGAGGGGTCTCGGGGAGGTGGCTTAGTGGGTAAAGCACTTGAGGCACAAGCAGGGCAATCTGACTTCAGATCTCCCAAATCCTTGAAAAGCTGGGTATGGCCACAACTGCCCATAGTGGTATTTGCTCTGCCCATGATCTTGGGCTATAGGGCCCAAAGACGTCTGTGAGGCCACTTTGTATGTGACCTCTTCAAAGGCAGCAGGGAGAAGGGACAGCTACAATCTTCTCATATCTTAGCTAGAACATATTAATACTAGAGTTAGAATCTTCAAGATAGGAAGGCTATTGAAGTAATCCCGGTAATTTTCCATTTACCTATGTTCTGGACATTTCTGAACATTTAGCTTGTCTTTCTTGTCCCATATTATCCTTGTTGGTTGTAGTTCCATTTTTGTTTATGTTATTACCCTTTGTTTTTCCTGGACAATACTTGATAATCATTCTTATTGTATATAGTTTGCATCAAGTTTAGAACCTTCTTATTTAGACAAAAAAATTTGCTCTGCCCATGACCTTGAGCTATAGGATTGGAAGGAGCCAGTGCTTGTCTTTGTACGTGACCTTTTAAACAGCCTGTAACCCCAGCGATGGGGGTAGGTCAATGCCACAGACTGGTTGGCCAGGTAGCCAAGTCACAATTTAGCTCTGGGTTCAGAAATAGACCTGGTCTCAAAAACACTGATGGAAAGGGGTTGAGAAAGACACCTAAAGTCAAACCCTGGTCTGCACATGCACACACATAGGGAAGTGTATACTCTCTTGTGTGTATACCACATCTATGTATACATCACACACAAAGGGAAGAATAAAGGACAAAGGATATAGTTGTTTACCACACAAACTTGACTTGAGTGTTACATGGAAGAGAAGCAATTTTATACTAGACAAATATATATGAATGTTCAAGGTACAATACTTAGATTTGCATCAGGCTTAAAGAACAATGCAGAACATCTTTTCCTTTCATCCAAAGAAGCGAGCTTGGTAACATGAAACTTACCCTTCTATTTTTAGCAAAAAAAGTACTCAATTTCTTTCTTTCTTTCTTTCCTTCCTTCCTTCCTTCCTTCCTTCTTTCTTTTTCTTTCTTTCTTTCTTTCTTTCTTTCTTTCTTTCTTTCTTTCTTTCTTTCTTTCTTTCTTTCTTTCTTTCTTCCTTTTTTTTGAGACAGTGTTTTTCTGTGTAGCTCTGGCTGTCCTGGAACTCATTCTGTAGGCCAGGTTTGCCTCAAATTCACTGAGGTCTGCCTGCCTCTGCTTCCCCCACCTCCAGCTCCTTTATCCTTCTCTATTTGATGATGATTCTCTAGTGGATATCCAGGGAAAGTTTAATAGAAAATTAATAATTCCAATAGAAAATTCACAGATTCATCCAGACTACTATGAAAATTTATCATGATTTAGATACATAGTTTCTGAAATACATATGGAACAAAATATTGATATTCTTCATCCATGTAATCATTTGAAAACTTGGTTTTGAAGCAAAAAATGAATTTACAATAATTAATTATAAATTGGAAATACAACAGTGGAAAAAGATAACCAAGCTTTCATTCCCAGTTATACCATGTTCAATTATCCTAATACCTATTCTTCAGGCACGAGGCACGACAGTGGTAGCAATGGAGATAGAAAGATAGGTAATATTTACTGGGTAGTACTTAATGGAAAAAATGTTTAGTCAAATAAAAAATGTTTCTTCTTTTTTCTTAGAATCTATTTTCCAAGAACTAGGATGAAAAGGTAGGTGTAAGGCGCAGCTGCAAAGAAGTGCTGGAAAGGATTCTGAGAAGGCATATTTGCAGAGACCATGCTGCATAGATGACACATGGAAGCAGCAGCTGGAAGAGGAGGAGAATTCACTTTGCACGTGTAAGTCTCTCCACAAGACAAGTGAGGGGCTTCTGACCCAACAACAGCCAGAGAGGGATGTGGTATGAATACCACAGGACTGTTCCCCCCCCCCAAGCAGTTACCCTGGCGTGGCATCTAAAGTTGTCACCATTAGCAGTGCAATTTTACAGACAAGGAAAGGCTAAGAAAGGTTGAGGACCTTTCACAGAGTGTCCTACACAGAGAGGAAGCATGGGATTGTGTAAACTCCCCAGGAGTGGGTCTCTGCTCTGCTGCTGTCATGTTGAATTCTCTGCACTGCCATTTCCTCTTCTTTTTGGTGGACTAAAGGCAACATCTACAGCGTAGGATTGATGTAGGATTAAACAATTTAATATCTGTAAAACATTTCAAGCAATTGGAAGTATACATACTTTAAGTAATGAAGGTTTGTTGAAGGATAAAGTCGGTTTAAGAAAATGCATTAGTCCATGCTCTTAGCTTATGTTCACTAGGCTGTCCTTGAATATGTAAACAGTAGTGGATATGGTAGCAAGGGATTGGGAAGGATCTCAGTGATCAAGAGTGACTGAGCAAGGGAAGAAAATAGTAATTAGCAGTAGGACTTGATTTGATTCCCAAGGACTTCTGCAATAGCATCCTAAAATATGGATTTTACACTTTGACAGTAATGCTAAGTTTTAAACTATGTAACAAAGAATAAAAGAATGTAAATCCTATTCAGTGGGATACTCTCAGGGATTCTACATAGAAAGAACATTTGTGACAATGAAATGTCATATTCGTACATGCCTGAAATATGTTGAATTTACCCTGTCTTCCCTCATTTCATAGGGACATGTGGAACATATTGAAAAGTGAATGAGTGCATTTAGAGATTATTAAAGGACTAAGTACAAGGGGTTCCTGCCATTGAGAAAAATCTTGACCAGACACATGGAATTTAATCCATTGAAAAGACAGCTACCATGGTCACTACAGCATTTGGCCTGACAACATGATTAGTTAATGAGAATTTTCTAGTTTGGATATCAGTATTTCTTAATTAAGATTTCTTTAGTTAAAGAAATTGTTATATTCATCCTTTCACAAAACACTGAACTAAAGCATTTTAAAATATATACAAAAAGACTAAAACTTTGCAGTGCTGCATGGAAATTTAATAATGGTAGAATTCCTGAAAATATTTGCACCCCAACACTGTGTCTATAATGGCTCTTCCAGACAAATAGAAAATCCAGAATTTTACACAGGGTATTTGCACTATATTAAATAACAAGCATCACTATTTTTTAGATATTATCTCTGAGACAGTTGTGGGATTTGTTAAATAAATATACATTGGAAATCATTAAGCTTTATTCATAATTGTATTCATAAGTACTATAATTTTAAGAAAATGTAAAGATTAAAGTGTTTAATTCTTTTATAGGAAGATTTTTATACATTCTTGTTTTTGGTAAAATAGTCCTTTTCAGCCTATTATGTCCTTGAGATGCTGGGTAAGGGATTTGCCCCACCCCTGACCCTGTAAGCCCACACCACCCTCCCACACAAACTCAGCTTCCCCTTTGACCTCAGGAGACCCAGCGGTCTGTTTCTCATTTGTAATTCTTCCTTTACCTAACTTAACAAGATTTTCTAACATATCTACTCCTTCCATCTACTGACTGAACAAGATGGGAAATTTATAAAACTCTCCTATGCTTCTGGGAAGCAGATGGAAAGCACTAGAGAAGATGCTGAATGTAAGTGCTGTGTTCGTTTGCTAATCCAACACAATGATAGTAAAAAAAAAATACAATGACAGCTCTTACATCCTTTGTAAGCATCATATAAGTGGCAATGTTATGTGAGGATGGTTTTTATCCTTATGTTTGCCCTTAGTGATGATAATAACAGACATTGGAACCAAATGAGGCCATCAAGAAAATATTTCCTACATACTTCAAGAGTTAATCATCCTATATCAGCAATTTCACCATAGGGAAATAAAGTAAAATCAATTGTATAATTATATATACATGTAAATAATAAAACATGCATTCAATATACACACATGAATACACATGCACATCTATTTACAAAAGCCATATATCTGGTTTCGTTTTATACTTAATGAGAAAATGCCTTAGAGAAGCACTCATTTTTAGAATTTATGTCAATTAGTGGTTAAATCTGATTTTCTTTTCAGATGGTGGTTTACAAATATTTATGAATTGGGATACAATACATAATGAAGGATGATTTTACTCTTCAAGCTTTTATAATATTGTGAACTGAGGATAAATGCATTAAGATTCTGCTCTGGGGAGCATGTCGGTATATATTTTCACTAATAAAATATATTTCAAGAAATTAAGCATTCTATGCATTACTAGCAGATTACTGCTCTATTTTCCCCTCAATTTGTTTGCATATAAACAAAAACCTACTTTACAAGTAAACTTTTCAGTGGAGATTGTTGGAACTGTCCCTTGGCGTGTTGTACAGTGTGGGCTCTAATGCTTATCAGATAAATGACAGCTGAATAAAATCATATTTTTGACTGACATCTTATATAAGATCTAGACCTTCTCTCAGCTGATGGATGTAGGGAGACAACTTCTTTATATGCAAAATAAGATTTCATTTTAACTTTCAATTTTATTTTTGATAGGAGAACTTTAAAATTTTTATTTATTTTTTTATTTGTAGATGTGTTGGGGGTTAAGAAGTACACATCTGTACAGGTGCCTGCAGAGGACTGAAGAGGGCATCTTGTCCCCTGGAGCTAGAGTTATGAATGGATGTGAGCTGCCTGATGTAGGCGCTAGAAACTGAACCTGGGTCCTCACCCTAAACTACTGAGCTATCGAAATGAGAGCTTTTATTAGAAATTCTCTTTTAATAGCTATTTTAAACTCTGACCACTTGTACTGTGTCCACAATTTGTTTGGAAACCTCATACATGAACACAGAGTTTATTATTATAATTTTTTGTCCAAATATATCAGCAGAAATCTTTTCACGGTATAAGAAACTGATATCATTACATGAGCTGTGGTAGTTCAGGAAAGTTAGCTAAAAATTAATCCACACCTAATGAAAGACATAATTAAGTAAAAGCTTGTACAGTAAAATAAACAATGAAAAAAAAGTTGCTTCCAGTAGTCATCAGATTAACTGACTAGGAATCAGAGGCCTACTTTGGTCAGCTACCTGCTGAGACACTGGCTGCAGAACCTTGTGTGGTCACTTGAGCCTGTCATGGCTCAAGATCAGAGATGGCCTAAACTAAAGCAGTAGGAATAAAAGGGGGCTTTCAAGATTGTCTGAGCACACTGACCAGATTTTGTGATTGATTAGAAATAACAGTCAAACTTTTTGTACTATGGCAAAGTGCCTGAGATTAATTCTGAAATAGAAAACCTAATAACGGAGATAGAGAGGACAGGAGGAAACAGGGAGCTCTCTTCCTAAGACAGGTGAATGTTGAAGCGCTTGGAGATGGCAAGGAAGAACAATACAGTAGGCAGAAAGGAAAGTAGAGGCTCCTGTCTCAGGAGAGAGTGTAAGAAAAGCTGGAGGCTGGGACGCTTGTCATGCCTGAGCCACATATGAAAAGACATCAAATACAGAGAAAGCTACGACATTGCATAGTGCCATTCAAAACAACTGACTTAGGTCACAGGACCAAAGAACCAAGATGTAATGGAGATGACAGTTTAAGATAAAAGAGCTGAACAGGTTAATGACTGAGAAAATGTAGTCAACATGGGGAAGAATTAGAGACTAGGTCATAAAGTAGAAATTAGATCTTGAAGGAAAATGTGGCGGCATGCTAAGAGTAAACAAAATGATAGTACAGAAATACATGGTGGAATCTAAACAGATACACTTAATCATTGCAGGAAGAGATCTGGGAAGTGTTGGAAACAGAAAATGTATAGAACTGAGTTGAAGAGTAAGGAATGATAAGGAGAAGAGGGCATGATACTAACAGGATAAAAAGGTACTGTGATTTCAGTGTTCTTTGTGTTTGATGAAAAGGAGTAATGCATTTTTAAATACTATGAAACTATAGGTTAAATCTCTTCCTAAAGTTTCCATCTCTTGGTATTCATAAATCAGAACCTTAATTGGTTGATTCAAAATTAAATATCAATTTACAGCTATATTAAATCAAAAATGGAAAAAATTCTAGCATATTCTCTCCTGTGACCTAAGTGGAATTTCTTTTCATAAAACTTGAGGCAATTTTAGATCACTTAAGAACTTTGCTACATATTTTTTTATTGTTGGTATTTCTTAATTTTAACTCTGAAAGGGATCAGTCTACAGGAACATAAATTCTAATACATCTGTACTTACAGAGTTTAAGAGAGAGAGAGTAATTCTAAAAGATGAACTACTATTTCTCAAAATACCCACAAATATAAATGTTAATTTCAAATGTTCTTTTTTGCAAAGGTGTGAATACATAATGCATTTATTTTCTCTATTGTGAGGGTGTAAATGTTTTCTGAATAGCAAACATATTTATCATTTTAGACATGAACATTTTTCATAATCATCATAGTCTTCTGGGACAGTCAACTGTTTCCTAGTAAAAATTAACTGCTCATAGAGGCGCCTTTGCTCTCTGGATTTAGTGATGCATTGTAGTGCCAGCACAGTTAACTGAGCACATTTCCCTAAGTAGTTCTTTGTGCCTCCACAATCCTGTGCACATAAATCAGGATTGCACACTATTGCCATCATTATCTCTTTCTCATTTCCTCCACAATTGATTCATCGTGGCATCAAATACTGATACTGCCTCAAAACTCTGCAAGCTGGAGAAGACATGGGAATTACCATGGCCATTGATGGACAGAGGCAGTGTTCTGAAATGTAGAGCTATAAATTTAATATTTACTGGATGCATTGTGCATCTAGCCCTCAGCTACCACACTAGAACTACAAAGAATGTGAAACATACTGATATTGGTTTACAAGGAACCACTTATGAGCACATTCCATTCACTTCACTATAAGAATGATATCATTGCCCAGGATGCTCCCTTCCACTTTAATTATCAGTGAATAATATCATGATTGCCATGGGTCAGCCATGCTTGGCAGGGCATGGAAGAGAGTCTGAATTCTTGAACACTGCTTAGTAGCTTAAACTGTAACCGAGGATTACTCCCACAATAAAGCAGCATTGTTTCAGAGACAATCTTCAGCTTGTGATTAATGAGGTGGTGGATGAGGAACATATGACTGCTTCCAGGATCATTCCAGCATTTTTCTTAACATCAGCCTGAGCCAGAACTGTCAGTGCTAATGACAAGATGACCAGATAAAGTTTCACCTGTGAGTGGGGCTCTTGACTACAATTTACATTTTCCAAAACTTCCAAGAAGCACAGTTCTTATGTAAAGCCAAGGTTTTTTTTGCTTCCTTCCAAAAGCTTAAAAACAAATGGGATTGTAAATCTCTGAGGAGGAAAAAGAGAAATTTGCTTTTTACTCTTGGAACTCCTAGACGTAAGTGCAGGCTGATTAACAGGATGACAGTGTTGCCCGGAGGATGTGGCATGAAAAAGAAAAAGAAAAAGTATTATTAAGGAGAATCCTAGAAAAAAGGGGATGAATCTGAGCAACACAGTCATTCAAAAGGCAGAAATCCACAGTCTTCAAAGAACACGTTTTGAATGATGTGTTGAGTTCAATCACCTCACCTTATGTTTTAAGCTTCTTGAGGTTAAGGACTGTGTCTCATCCAATCCAGAAGCTTACAATGCTTAGTACTCAGTGTTGTGGGGTCCTTGTCACATGTCTGGATGAACTTCAGCCTCAGCAATAGTCACCATCCCTACCTTCTCATGCTGTGATTGATTTTCTCGTTAGTTCACTAAGGGAGAAAATTCACAATATACCTAACATGTATTTTTAAAATGATGACTAGACATGTACTGCCTAAAGGGAATGGTCTGCAGTTAAAAATCACATGTATGTAATTATCAAATTACTTTAAACCATTTCTGCATCTGTGAAGGGAAAACATAGCATTAAATATAGGAGATCCTTTCCAGCACCCTGGAGTGCTCTAGAATCACAGTATTTTAGAACTGAAGAAACCCCAAATGCCAGAAAGATTCAATACTGAGTTTATGCATAATGAAATAAAATGCATAGCTGGACTGAGAAAGGTCACATTGTCTAAATTCCCACATCATATTTGATTTTAATCATTATTATTATGGGCCTGGAGAAATTGCTGAAACACCAAGAGCAAGACAAAAATAGAAGAAAGTTTATTTTAGGTTTAATGCTAACAGAGGGTTAGAGTTCATAACAGTGGAAATAGCAGCTGGTAAACATGGCAGCTGGAGCTTGTAGCTGAAAATTCACATCTCTAACAGCAAGCAGGAAAACTAACAGAAAATAGAGTGAGACTTTTGAAACCTCAAATTCTGTTGCTACTGATACACTTCCTCCACGAAGACCACACCTCCAAAATCTTCCTGGAATTGTCCATCAACTGGGGACTAAGTGTTCAAATGCCTGAGACAGAGAACATCTCATTCAAACCATCAGAGCACACACACGTACACACACAAGTTACACACAGACCTGCATACATACATGCACCCACGTGGAAAAACAGAACATATCAAGAATCCTTAAATAGTGGGTTATTACAGCATCACAACTGCAATCCCAGCGCCCAGAAGCTGAGGCAGGAGGAACATGAGTTCCAGGCCATCCAGGGCAGGATGAGTCTCTTTCTTAAATAGAAAATATTAGAGTTCTTAAATCCAAATCTATATTTTTGTTTGTTTGTTTATTTTTTTCTAGGTTTTTCTAGTGCCAGACATACTTGTAGCCTAAAGTTGGAAAGTGATTTGAAATTCATGATTTAAAGAAAATTGAAGCAACAAACTTAGAAAGGCAAATAATCACAATGACATACATATTCTTGTGAATATGAACCACATGCATGAACAACATGCCTGAAAATGTCATAGTGAAGCTCAATGTTTTTATTACTAAAACTTTAAAGAACAAAATAACCTATGCAGACAACTAATTGTTTTATAGATAAGATTTAAACATATGTATCCTTTCAATTCTGAGAAGCTTAATGTTTAGCTCTGAGGTTGATGTGATTTCAAACAATCAGGCCAGAGAATTTAGTAATTAGGTCAAATGCAATGCTGGGTCTACCTTAAATGGACAGAGGCAAAACCTCACTTCAAGAGGAAAGTATTGACAAAAACTCTACACGTTCTGGGGACACATACTGAAGTACAAATGCAGTGTCACCTCACGACTGCCTTTGTCCTGTGTGGTGTAGATTAGCTTCCTAATCAAGAATGCTTGATGTCAGAGAAAGCAGAAAACGTGAAGCAAAGACTATGGGAGCCAAGGTGACTGTGTTCCAAAGGAAAATTTACAGTGTCAAAGACTTCTTGAGGTCATAGTAATCCATATTTGGATGATGTCATTCTTGACATTTTGCTACAAATATTGAACTATAACTTTCATGAGAAGTTCAACCTCTGAAGATATTCTTTCCATGGACTTCTTCATACATATTGTATAAGAAATTTAATTAGGCCAGATGTAGTTTAGTGGTGGGTGCTTTTAACCATGTTTTGTGAACAGCTAGTGTCTCTACAGCATTGTATATCAATTATATTCTCTTCAAAATGGGAAGAATGATACAAGTTCAGGTTGTGCACATTTGATCCATCTTTTCTTTCTCTCTCTTCGGAAGGCCTTTCCCTCCAGCTGTGTGGTAGACTGGAGTTGTTAGTCTTTGCTTCTTTCAGGGTTTGAGAGTGCTCAATGGGATACCTTCTGTTGGGCTTTGAGACACTTGCAATGCTTTTCTAAGCATTGTGAAACATGTGTGAACTGAAACAGAAGGTTGCCTGTCAGGTAGTTTAGTTCAGTCCTCTGGGTTGTTGAACATTGCTATTCTACCACTTTCATCGCTAAAGAAGGAAAAAGACAGAGAAAGCATCTGATTTTGAAGTGGCATTGCAGCTCCAGCCTTCTGAGGCTCCAGTTACAGGTCGTTCCCATCAAGATTTGCTTCTTACCAGAGAATACTCATGTCAGTTTGAGTTCATCAAAACAAGTACTTACGTACGTACAAGAAAGTCATCATTCTATCATTGATTGCTCGTTTAAAAATGCTGTTTCTCAAACATACATATTTTCAAATCTTCTAAGTTCAGGAAGCCATGTGAAAGATGTAAGCAAAATTTTGAAACAAACCACTGAAGAGCAGCAATGACAAAACATGCAGCAACATACAGAACTTCAGAGCCTTTGTCTGCCATGACTGGATGACTGAGTAATGGCTAGAAGTGATAACTAGGGCGACGCAATGTTCCCAAAGGATACCAACAGATTGTGGCTTCAATCTATTGTTAAGACTGAAACTTTGGAGAAAATAACACGAAAGCATCATATACGTGCCAGGGGAAGTTTACAAATACAGTTACCAACTTTGAAATAAAAAATCAATCCACAGAGGCTCTCTAATACTTCTGGGCATCTAGTATCCAAGAAGCCAGCCAGCTACAAATAGACCAGGGCACTGAACTCACTGGGCTGATAATGCTAACTATATTATTTTTCATAATCCAAAGTTGTCACCAGTAATTGTCTCAAGAAACTAGTTCTAGTGGTTTGAATGAAAGGTCCTCCATAGGCTCAGATATTTACATTTACACTCTCGGGGGAAGTTATGAGACTGTCATGCAGCCTTGCTGGAGGAAGTACATCACTTGGGATAGCCTTGGAAAGTTGATAGCCTCAACTACCTCCAGTGCACCCTCTCTACTTACTGTGTGTGGACAGACTTGCTACCTGCTGCCATGCCTTCCACACCACTATGGATTCTTCGTCTGGAACCATACACAAAAATAACCCTTCCTTCCTTAAATTGTTTCTGGTCATGGTGTTTTATCATAGCAACAAAAAATAATACAATGGTATTGCCTTCATATTTTCTACTCAAAAGTTATGTTTTCTTTTCTAATTTTTTTTTTTTTTTGGTTTTTCGAGACAGGGTTTCTCTGTGTAGCTTTGTGCCTTTCCTGGAACTCACTTGGTAGCCCAGGCTGGTCTCGAACTCACAGAGATCCGCCTGGCTCTGCCTCCCGAGTGCTGGGATTAAAGGCGTGCGCCACCACCGCCCGGCCTAATTTTGTTTTTTAATTCAATTTTAAACATTATTTTCATATATAAAAGCAATGTAACATTTAAACAAAATTGTCAATATAAAATAGCATAACCCTTGATGATTTTGACATCCCAGATTGAAATTAACTCTATCTACATGCTGGTTTAATTTGGTACCAACCTGCAGACAATTTTAGCTAAAAATATGAGAGGTTGGATCTTTGCATTCTTCTCTTGATTAAAAATACATATCCTTTGGAGAAATGTTCTTTCTTTGGTCATATGTCATTCAGTTATTTGTACTGCTAATTGCCTCAGATATATAATTTTAGCTTTTTAAAAATAATATTTAATTTCTATACAATGTATTTTCATCATAATCATTCCCCTTTATCAACTTGTCACAGATCCTCCCCATCTTTATATTCATCCAACTTTATATTTTTTCTCTTTCTCTCAAATACAAACAAGAAAAAGAAATAACAACAGCAATAAACAAAGCAAACCAATAAGATAGAAAATATCAAAACAAAGCAAAACTACACACACACACACACACACAAGACAAACAAACAAACAAAAAAAACCAGAGTGTTTTCTGTTGGCCAAGGACTCCTGGGTATGTGCTCTCCCCGCCCCCAAGTGTAGCTGATGTGGGCAGTGACACTCCATTGGAGAAAATGAATGATAGCTGCTGCTTTCATTTCAACAATATAAGCATAGAAAATTAAAGGAAAGGAAGGAACAATGATGACGATGATGATGATAAAAGAAATCGAATGCAGGCACCTAATTCCTTCTACAATTTGCTATAGGGCCTAGAGCAAATCACTTAATCCCATTAGCCTTTAATTGCCTTGTTTCTAACATGAGGCAGATTTGGTAATCTCAAACAAGAAAGACCACACGGCCCATGTACCGCTGAAAACACATTGAAATGTTTAGCTGCTTTTTTCCCTTCCAAGTGCACTCACTGAGGATCAGACCGTAAAATGATCACTGAAACAAATCAGCCCATATACTGTACAGAGAGCAGCTCAGCCCACGCCCCGAGTGTGCCTGTGCCTTTCTTGTCTGCTGACAGACATCAGGTCTTGTCACTAGGACAGTCAATGGGGTGCAAAATCCTGTGGAATTTGCTGAACTGAACAGGATACCACATCCAGTGATGGGAACCCCAGACACCAGCCAAGTCACATGTTGTCATCATCGATGGAGTTTCTGTTCTCACTCCAGAGGCAGCCATAGAGTCTGGTAATGATATTCAAGGTAAGACTGCTCAGACCAGGTCAGGTCTTCAGCAATGATTTTGACCCAGTCAAGACTTTCTTTCTCGTATTCAAGTTTGTGATATTTTTTTCTTTTTTTTAAAATACACATTCCAGGGCAGTCCCCACCCCTAGGTTTAGGTGGCCAACACAAAACAAACTCTACAACTTTAAGTTTCTGTGTCTATTTTTTGCTTTCTTTTGTTTTGGGACTTTTGTTTTTTGTCTTATTGTTTTTTGTGTGTTGATTTTGATTTAGAGTGTGTTGAGAGGAGAGGAGAGGAGAGGCGAGAGAGAGAGAGAGAGAGAGAGAGAGAGAGAGAGAACATGAAGTTGGGAGTACGGAGGTGGAGAGGATCTTAGCGGAGGTAGAGTCAGGGGAAAAACAATTTTAAAATATTTTGTATGTAAAAATATATGAGTAGTACACATCAACAAATAACCCAGATTTTCCCTAAATTTCATGACTCTTCATCTGTCCTGTTGATCATCTGTGTAGGTACTAAGAACATAATTGTGTGTCATAACTTTTGTGGCAAATTAAGCCAATATCCATATTATTGGTGATAGTCTCAAAGCAGATAAGCAAGAGTTTATGTATAATTTTCATTAGTATTAATACAAATAGTTGTACAGGATTTAGTTGCTGTTAAGAACTGACAGCTATTGAAAGAAGTTAATCAGCATGAAAATGAAGGGTGGTCCTCAAATAGGTTATGCTTTTATGTTTGACATAACAATGAGGACACTGCTATAAGGTAAGACCAGGAAAGAGAGACAGTCAATAAGAACATGAGACAAAAGAACCTAAGACCCCCATTGGTGACAAGGAAATCTCCTAAAATTCATAGAATTCTAGAGCTGAGAAGACATGAACTAGAAAAAAAGGTGTGGGGGGATTGCTGGGTCTCTCTGGGATGAAGCAGTGCACCTAGATGACGGGGCTGGCACCAGGATGTGCAAATTTTCATTCAATCCCAGAGATGCGACTCCAGGGCCTCTGAACATTTCCACAGATTACAGGTGGCTGAAATGTGAAGGACGTCGGTGTTCTTCTCATGAAGAGGAACGGAAGGACAACAGTACTCTGTTTCAGGTCACCCTTTGCAGGCATATTTTAGAGAGAGTCATTTAAATACAAATACGGTCTTTTTTCAAGTACAGCGCTGTCTACCAAAACAGAAGGCCGGCCACCCTCCAGAACTATATCAATTGCTAGGGCTGTAAAGCTGAACATAGCATAGGTCCTACCTTTGGAGCATTCCCTTTCTACTAAAGGAGACAAGGGACAAATTGTTGGATAAACTTTGAGGTATGAATGATGATATGATCTTAGTAAGAAGGCTGAGGAGTTTCATAAGAAGCTGGATCATGAAGAATAACACCCTAGTGAGGTTTTAAATCATTTTGACATAAAAGGCCAATAGGTGACTTAAAGCAAAATGACAACATGAACAGTTTTGCTTTGAAAAAATGTTATGGTGTTTTAATGTCAATAGACAGCAGACAGTGAGATTAGTAATTGCAAGATGACTAAGTCAGAAACACTTTGATGGCCCAGGAACATATTGAGCCGGAAATAAAGGGCATGAACTTGACTGAGCCCTCACCTGTTTACAAGGCAGAAATATTAGTCTCAATCCACATTTATAAAGTGATTAAAATAGCTATGTGCAATTTAAGGGTTAATCGGAGTTATCAACATTGACTAGGTTATTTGGGGATTCTTTCAACACCATATCATTAACCTGTATATAAAAGAGAAGGCATTTCCTGAGTCAAAACAATTGCTGAAGATTTATGAATATGGATATATTCTGTGAAAGGCATTGTCTATTTCAGGTTGCTGTGATGAAATAATGACATTAAGAGACAGTTGATTATAATTTCCTATGGCTTGGGATGGGGTTCCAAATGAAAGTGAGTATCCTCCTGTGTTCACCCTGAAAGTATGAAGGAGAGTGCTTTGAATGCAAAAGGCAGGGTCAAATCATACAGCTATGCAACAGAAGATATTCTAGCATTTCCATAAACTAAACATTATGATGTCATATTTAGTATAATGTTATCTTTTAAGATTGTCCTAAGGTTACCTGGGATTCTCCTTTCTGGCTATGTAACAAATAAAACACTTCCCCAAATTACCCGATCTTTGCATGGAGGTAGTAAACATCATCATTGATATTTTCCTTATCCTCCCTTTTCACACTAATTTCATTGTTTGGATCTTAAAGTCTGTATTTTTTATGTCTTTGACATATTTTGTGTTTCAAAAACAAAATGATTGGATAATGCACTGGATGTCATTACAGAAATGATGTTATATACAAGAAAAAAGAAAACAGAGGAAAGAATAAGATATGCTTAGTCATAATGAAAATGGCTGATAGTTCTTGATGTCAAGATCCCATCCCCAGTTCCGAATGATGGACAAGACTGAAAAAGTACAGAAGAATCTTTGTTAGCAGGAAGGGACTTTGAGAATGCTCTACAGATGATGTAAGTGTTGGGGGTTGCAATTCAGTTCCTGAAACTCTGACAAAGCTACTGAGACTTAGTGTGTAGACAGCCCTGAAGTTTCTAATCTTTTAAAAAAGATACAAATTATTTATATCTCAATAAAATTTATAAGGATAAAACAATCAATGAGCAAATCATACTTGTATCATATATAAACAAAGAGGAAGTATTAAAACTATAGGAGAAATAAATGAATGTATATTTAAATGGGGAGACAATGTATCAATATATAAGGAAAAAAGTAACAGAAAAAAGCCTAGCAATAACAGCAAAATTATGTCATTCTTTTCTTATGAAGTTTATGGTACAGCATCATCAGATTATGTTCTTTCTAAGTGGTCCTGCTTATTTGGGAGCTAAGCAAAGTATCATAAACCCAATTAAAGTCATGTCCAAAAATTGAAATAGCAGAATAAATTCTCTGGCCACAGTACGTGTTATCTAGGAATTAAAAATGAAAATGTAGCTTGAAGACTTTCAAGTGTTTTGGAATTTAGCAATGTACTTATAAATAACAAATTGATCAAAGAAAAATCTCAGTAAACATAGTATAATACAAATTGGTGTGTACAGACAAAGTTGTGCTTTTAGAATAACGCACAGTTTTAGGGAACGTACTAGTAAAACAGAATCCTGAAGATGATGGATATATTCTCATTATGGAGAATATTATCAGATCAAATATTAGAGCTATTGCCAAAGTCTTTTCCAAAACAGGTGTATCAATTTATATATCAAAAAAAATGACACTGCAAAAGTCCTATAAAATAACCCTAAATAAATAAAAAATATATCATCGTCTATACTCAATCTAAGTATTCTCTTTTGCTCTTTGGAATGGCACAAAAAATTATGAACTATGATAATTTGCTTGCATTAAGTTCAGAAGTTCAGATTTAATCTGCAGCATTCACATAGAATGGTGATCACGTTGAGGGCTGATGACAGACAGAGGCATGGAATGAGAATTTTTACATACTAGGAAAGCTATGCATGGTTTTGTGGATCACAGTTGCATAGAGAGTTCACATAATAATATCTATCCATCAAACACTGCAATTTAAATATTTAAAACATTAAAGTCCCCAGTAAAAATCATTCTAATCCTTAAATACCTTTCACAGAGAACAAATGTTTTATCCTATCTCACAAAGGAAATTTAGTTAAGGGAGTCCTGAAGAATCATCGAAACTTAAGTCTTTAAGAAACTGTTCTGATAACACTAAATAAAAGGTTACAAAAGTCAAAAGATCCCTCAATATAGCAAGGAAAACAATATAGAAACTCAGAGAGGAGGAAAGCTATGATGTCACATGTTTAAAACTGCAACGGGGGACCATGTAGGTTAAACAGTGTTCTCTTTCCAGAGAGATGCAGGCATCAGTGAAATCAGTGATCAAGAAATTCTAAAGTTTGGTGGAGGTAGAGAAGTAGATGAGATAGGAATAGAGAGAGGGTGGTATGACATGAGTTTGGGGAGATGGCGATCTGCTTTGGTTTTTAGTTAAGGGAAAATTAGAAATGTAAGAAATAGGGAAGCAAAAGAGTCGTGGCCAGTATTGTAAGCTCAGAGGATGGAAACCAAACTCACAAAGTGACATCACTGGTATTTGTAGGACTAAGCTTTTGAACCTTCATCAATTTTGCCCTGTTCAGATAAGGCCTCTAGGGTGGTTGATGCTTTGGTGGCAGGGAACCCTGCTCAGTCTTAACAAATGCACATTGTAAGTCACTCCCGAAAGCATAGCAGAGGGGTCTCCCACTTTGGTGAGGGGTATGTGAGAAGTTGGAGTTTGATGGAGATTGATGGCAGCCTTGAAGGAAAACGGAGATGATGAATGACTGGCTTCACACTCTGCCTGTTGCCCTCTTGATCATTGCCAGGGCACGTTACTCCTTCTTGCTAGTCTTAGGATCAAGGCTGAGTGAACACTGCTTACCAACAAAGGCTGCTACATCAGTTAAACGTCCTTGTTTCCTTATAATTCCCTTCAAGGTTGGAAATACTTTTGTAGTTAAAGGGCCATGATCTAAAGGTCTTACTCAATGAAGTTCAAGTCTACCTTATTACTCTTTACATTGCTGTATTTTTTAAGGGTACATGCTCTTTTCACCAGCAGTGCTGAGTTCTGTATTTAAAATAGTATGATCCAAAGCAAGGTTTTCCCCACTGTGCCCTCCAGGTCGTGTGTTGGATAATTGATGTCCGGATCCAGCAGCTGTCTGTCCTCTGTCCATACAGGGAGGCTGCTATCACGTGTTTGCAGCAGATGCTAGCACAACAGCTGTCTTTGGTGTTTAAACTATTGTCCAAGCTCTGTGGTCTCCAGGTGAGAAGAGCAACAGATATCTGCACACATTCAGGGTGCAATTTGGATTTAAGGGACAAAACTATTTTTCCTAAAGTGTGGAATGGCTATGCCCTGGCTTTATAAAACAAGCTCCTTCTTGCTTAAATAAACAAGCTAGTGAAGATGTCATAGTCTAGAAAGCTGGAAGGGATTTTGCTTGACAGCTTTAAATATTCAAATGATTCTTGAGTTTTTGTCAGCTATCCTAAAAACATACATAAATAAAATTAATATATATGTATGTCCAAAGTTTAAATGTAAAAATGAAAATATAGACAGATTGACAAAATATGTTAAAAAGTTAAAAAGAAATATTAACTTAATGAACCAAAGACTACATTGCAAAAAAAAACAAGCACTAAAATATATTCTAGATTACAATCATAGTTTTTATTGATATGACAAAAATATTAATGATTTTACTTTGTATTTCTGGAAATAGTGAGTTTTAATGTTATAATTTTACCTGAAAAATATCCTGATAGCTTCAACTAAGGTATGCCCATTACAACAACAAAAATTTTACCATGAAAACACGGACAGATTTGTTCTGCTTTAGATAACCCATTTTCTCTGTTGTCAAAACCATGCAACACATGCAAGTGAGAGAAGAAATTTCTTTCCTTTCCTTTTTTGTTGTTGTTGTTGATTTTTGAGACAAGGTTTCTCTGTGTATCCCTGGCTGTTCTAAAACATGTTCTGAAGACCCGGCTGGCCTTGAACTCACAGATCTCTCTGCCTCTGCCTCCAGAGTGCTGGGATTAAAGGTGTGCACCAACACTCCAGGCTTGACAGAGAATTTCTGAGACATTGCTCCTTATCGTTACACTATTTCCTCAACAATTGCCGGGGATCTTCTGGACCACTCTATGCCTCTCAGTTTCTTTATTTGGGGTAGTAAATCACATTTTACTTGGGTAGATGAAGAAAAGATAAGAATAAATAAAAATTATTATATTATCATCTGAAAATTTCTTCTAACTTATTACAAAAATTTTTAAATAAACACATTCTAAGTTCTGACCAGAAAACAAAAGCAAGATGAAAACTGTAATTAATCACAGCAAACAATCCAAATAAAGTGGAAAAAATGTAAGTGCAAAGGAAAAAACTCACTGAAAACATCAATTGTAGTAGGATATAAGAGAAGTGACGGACTAGAACAATAAGGAAATGAAAGCGATGCACACTCACATAAGTCTTGAAGTCAAGCGTCTGTGTCATTCTGTTATCATGTTTAATTTGTGGGATAAGTGAATATATTAAATAATACTGAATGATGTGTATGGTTGGTAAGGAAAGAGAAATATTTCAATATCACTTGCTTAACAATTTGACCATCTAATCAATTGCACAGTGTTTCTTTTTATATACAATGTCCTGTTTGTGCAAATGACTTACCGATAACTTAGATAGAAGATAGATGGATGGATGAATAGATAGATATAGGTAGATAGACAGACAGACAGACAGATAGATAGATAGATCCTTTTAAACTAAGGGGAATAGTTGGATTATTGTCCAACTTAATCTAGTAATTTACTTCTCCTTTACAGAATTACATCTGCCAGGACCTGATTTCCAGATAAGACCCATTTCAATGTACAGTTAGGACCTCTGTATATTGGGAGAGTGGGATAACTTCAATCCATAAAAGACAGGAAGTACATTGTTCCATAAACATAAATTTTTATTTTTTCAATTTATTCTTCTCTCATATATTATATCCTGACCACAGTTTCCCCTCCTTCCTTACCTCCCTGTTTCCCCTACTTTCTCCCCTCTCCCCCAGATCCACTCCTCCTCCTTTCCCTTCAGAACAGGGCAAGCCTCCCAGGGATCTCAACCAAACATGGCATCTCAAGTCATAATAAGACTGGACACATTTCTCTTATATTCAGGCTGGAGGAGGTAACCTAGCAGGAGGGAAATGGGTCCCAAAAGCAGACAATAGAGTCAGAGACAGCTGCTCTCCATATTTCAATATGAAATATGAAATATTTTATATTTCATATTATATAAAGTGTAAGTGTGTACACTTAACGTGCATATGTATGCTTAAAATTACACACTACACAAGCGCACCACAGCCGTTTTTCTTATGAAAATAACAACAAACAAGCCCGCATTCACACAGTTTATTGAAACAAGGAGCATATTTTCTCACTGCTCTCAAAACCAGTTCACCTTGAGTTTGACTGAACAGAAAGTGGTACATAATTCTAAAATATACCACTCCTAGAAAATCTGGTTACCTATGGATCTTAACAAAACTAGAATCCTAGTGTGTTAGGCTATGTTTTTAACAATGTTCAATTTACAATGAATACTTAGAGCTAGTAGCTTAATGCCAAACAATTTGTTTATGCTTTTGTTTGACTAAAAAGCAATGGATCATCATATACATTTTATGTTCATGCAGTATTTAAAGACTACATTAAGCTTATAGTCTTAATAATTTTGAAAAGGACCATTTGAACATTGCCTAATTAATTATAGCATGTATCGTATACCTTATTTCATCATTTATTGGACAAAACTTGATAAATTACTGCTCTTTCATTAGTGCTTGGAACATTATTAAGAGCCATAACGAGACTTCACTTTAGGCCACAAAGAATGTAATAATGCCAAATGTAAAAATAGGAATTTAGTAAATATTTTATGATTATTATATTCAATTCTCAAAAACTGTTCACAGAGTCACTTACTAGCATAGGCAGAAAGGAAATATCTGTGACATGCTCCGTGTGGTAATAAATATGAAAAGACATTCAATTATGCCATTGCACTATATGTGAAAAATAGTACAAAGATAAACTGAACCAAGTTCTTCTCTTTATGTGAAAACATAACCAGAAAAAAGACACCATTGAAAGAACTATTTTCATTAAAAACTGTGATTTCTGTTAAAACCCAGTCATTTGAAAAAGGAAGCAACAGAATTACCTTTCATTCAACAGTTGGTAAAAATACAGATATTTTGCACATTGGATCCTATGTCTTCAAACTATGATCTCTGTTACAGGAAAGATTCAGTCTCTAGTTTTTACTGATGAGTTTAGAGTTTAAGAGAGGCCCTTAAGCATATTCAACATAAATAATGGAGAAATATCACTTCCATAATGTCCATAAAGGAACAAAAAAATAGGTAGTGTTTTTTCTAAGGCATACAATCACCGAGAGCCCTTTAAAGATGCGGGGAGAAATGTGAAAACAGCTTTCTGAAAACTGCTAACTTTGGGAATTTTTTTGAATACAGAAGAAAAAGACTTCACACTGTTATTAGTAGCAGTTGAAAGCAATCAGGAGCTGAGGCTGTGCCTGAGAGTCTTGGCTATTGTTATATTATTGCAGAGTCCCACAGGCAATCTTCACATGTACAGTACATCCTGCATCTTTTGATTCTTTTGTCCGCCCTCCAACCTGCTCAGCCAGAAACCTTCAGCCAACAAAGATTTATGGAGCTCCCACTAACAGGGTCAGCCCTGTTTTATCATCAGAGGACTTCTTCATAAAAATAATAACATCCATCTACCGCTCTGTTGGGCCGATTCTCTTGGCATCAACATTTTGTGTTTATCTTAACAACCAGTGCATATTCAAAGCCCCTAGTTGAAACAAGTGCCCCCATCAATTCTAGAAGGCACAGTAGCCCAGACTTCTGTGACTTGTCAACCCCATGTCATCTAAGCTAATGGATAGGTCTTAGTGTTTTTACGCTTGAAAAGATCAATAGAGTTTGCATATTGAGGTAATAATGAGTTTTCCACAGAGAAGAGTTTGCAACAGAAAGGAAAACTATTTTAATAGAAAAATCATGAGTTAAAATGGTACAAACATACATTTTAAAAGCGAAAATAATTTTAAATGAATAAGCTTTAGAACTTACTGTTCTCCAAGCATGTGTGAGTCTGAAATGTAAGATTTAATTTGAGGAAATTTACCAGTATGTTACAAAAGCAAGTCTTCCATAAGCTACTTCTACACACTAGGGTCATGTAGAAACAGAGTTGTAATCATTACATAGTTTTTCCAATAGGCAAAATACACTCATTTTAACATTTAGCATTCAGAATATCTCATAAATCAATTAAATTATTGTTCCTGAAAGTTTGATCATTTGTTTAAATCATTCATTTAACTTTCTGGTAGTATAAATTTATAAGACTTTTACAAAATGTTTTGGGATTTCCTTTTGGAATGGAATGTACATAAAAATCCAAAGCAATGCTCAATATTTTATTGTAATTGTATGAAGTAGTTCTTTCACAAAGACTGTTCTAAACAACCCTGTTCCCCTGTGCTGTGATGAGAGAGGCTTTTCATGGGTCTTTTGGCCAAAAGTTTTTTCTCGAGTTAATACTCCCACTCTTCTTCCTTAAGTGTCTAGGGATTTTTAACATCCGCAACACAGACAGGAACTTGGTTTTATGCCTCAAGTGCCTCAAGAAAAGAATGGATCTTTTTTCATATAATGATCTGCAGTGCAATTACTAATGAAAAAGTAATATTGTGCACCATAAACTGCAATCCGCAAGGAACATTTTAGTAACAGACAATTCTAAATGCACGGAGCATAAGGAATTTGAATCAAGTAGGAAAATCAATACAAGAATATAAAAAACAATCGCACTATTTATATACAAAAGGTATTCAGGAGAATAAATGAAATGCCTATTGTCTGCCCTAGAATCCGTGTCTCTCAGAAACCCGTGTTTTAAAGCAATCCTACGTTAAATAGTCAAGTGTCACAAACTGCCAGGACAGGTAGTAGTCACCTATGTTGAGGAAACTACTTATGAATACTAGATTCACTCAAGAATGAACATTTTAGTAACTGTATCTCCAACATCAGGATGTTAGTCTAAAGGGAAGCATGAAGGTGATTCTGGATAACTTAGAGTCTATAAATCTGAGCACTCTAATCTACCATACTTATAAGTAAATGAGATTAAATTCATATATTGTTTCATTCATTCCTCAGCCTTTGAATCAGGAAAGATGTATTATATAACTACTGTCTGTTCAGTCCCTGAAGAAACAGTGATAATGCAGGAAATATCCCAGTGAGACCTCAGAGGTGGGAAGAAGCAAGCAATGTGAACAGGCAAGCAAGTATCCAGGCTAATATGTGTAAAACTATATAAATCATACTCGATGTTAAGCCATAGCAGTCCCTCTCAGAGTCCTTGACTCTCGGTGATCTTAACATGCTTGCTGAACTGCTCTTGAATGATAATTACACTATTTGTCCTCCATTAGGTATGAGACTGGAAATAATTGACTTTATTAAAGTTTCTTTCATTAGACACTTAAATTAAGATAGAGTCCTGATCACGTGACAGCACAAAGTACATAATGTTCTGCGGACTTTGACATAATAGCTCATTCAATTCACTTCATCATACTAGTGGCATGTGATGAATGACTGTATCCTACAGCAAGCTTACCAACACAGCCCCAGATGAAAGCCCCAAAGGCAGCGTGAGTGAACACATGGGACATTTGAAGGAAATGGTTTAACTAGCTGATGGAAAATTCACACTTTTGCGTCTGTGAGGACCAAAGAACATATCAAAAGAAATAGAGAAAACAGGGGAGACAATAGTTATCTGGGGCATTTTAAATCCTCCATGGATAAACTTTATGTAGGTCTACATAGAGGAGGAAAATTGCCACTTTACTAGCATTAAGGATAAAAACTAAAGTCTAACTGTATGGGGGATGGAGGAGGTGTTGAACTAAATTCATATCAATTATTTTTTCTGTATAACGTGTTATGGATGTTTGGATTTCAATTTGGCATTCCCAAGACTGACAGTAAAGTTAAACCTTGAATCAGGGAGCAGACCCAGCAACTATCTGACCAGAATTAAAATAGAGAAATCAGGAATTTGGATAGAGAAGACATAAAGGAGGAAAGGGCGAGGTACAGTGTGGGGTGGATTTTTGGTTTTTCAGGATGAGGAAGAGACTCGTCTCTTGCTGTGTCTCCAGCCAAACAGCAAGGTCAGCTGGTTGTTTCTCAGCTTCTCTGATCTAGCAGGTTTTCACCCTCACACCTGACTTGTGAGGCTTTGTTGGTAAATAGAACAACAGAAGGAGAGAGACTTAATTTAAACCTTCATGTGGCTGCCATGGGGCTGCAAGACTGGAAAGCCAGCAGGACGCTGACAGCAGGGCCCTGGGGCCACAGGTCATAGTTAAAACATCAGTAGATTCATTTGCAGCTGCTAAGCTGACAGAAAAACTATGATGATGTGTAGGTTGTTGATTTTTCTGGTTGGGTTGTTTTTGTTTTTTTGTTTTTTGGTCTTTTTGTTTTGGTTTGGTTTGGTTTGGTTTGGTTTTTTGGTGTTGAGAACGGATTTCAGAGCCTCCCATGTGCCAGGCAAGTATTCTACCACTGAGCTGCATCGACCAGCCACAGTTACTCATGTTGAGTGGAAAGTAGAAATGTTTGCAGTCTAGAATAAAAAATAGCAGAGACAAAGGTTTCGCCCACTAAGAACTTGTATAAGGGCAATTGTCAACAGTGATATTCGGATCAAAAGGTTATAAATGTAGATAGTTTTCAATGTTTCAAAGTAATTTCCCACACAGATATTTGCTTGATACTCATCCCAACTCTGTAAATACAGTAAAATACATGCTTATTTGTAAAGCCGACTTATCTGTTTGATATAACACAGCTAAAAGTGATTATCAAGCCGGGCGGTGGTGGCGCACGCCTTTAATCCCAGCACTCGGGAGGCAGAGGCAGGCGGATCTTTGTGAGTTCGAGGCCAGCCTGGTCTACAGAGCGAGATCCAGGAAAGGCGCAAAGCTACACAGAGAAACCCTGTCTCGAAAAACCAAAAAAAAAAAAAAAAAAAAGTGATTATCAAAGCTGTTGAATTTTATATTTTAAACCCTGCATTAGATACAGAGATTTTTAGACTTGTATGGACATAAGCCCATATTGTTCTGCTTGGTTATGAAGATGCATTAACTAAAAATTATGGCAAGACACTGCCAGGTCTTTTTCACATCCTATATAAAACATCACAATAATAAAATGTTGACTAGCCATGAAAAAAGTTCTTACTTTCAAGAGAACCATGGAGCTAAGGGAAAAAAAAAAATAATGGAAATGACATTTTCAATTTTTGTCTTAAGGTGCCTCAGGATCTCATAGTTACACATGTCAGATGCCACTGAAGTTATAAACTCAAGGAGTTTTATTTCTGATTGGTGTGACCAAATACGTGATAAAAGTGACATGAAGGAGGAGGACTTGTGCCAGCTTCCAGTTTAAAAGGATCCTGTGGAGGAATCGTGGTGGAGAAATTACAGCTGCCCAAGTACGAGACAGCTGGCTGCATTGTGTCCTCAGTCCGAATGCAGGACGCAGACAGGAAGTGTGACCGGGACATAAAACTTCAAGGAGTACCACCAGTGACCTGCTTCTTTCGGTGCTCTTCCATGTGTAAGTTCAACAGACACAGAAAGAGCCGCATTAGCTGGGAAGCAGCTGCTTAAATACATGAGTTATAGGGGACTGTGATGTTCTGAATCAAAGTGCCCCCCATAGGCTCATATATTTGCATGCTTAGTCCTCAGTGGAATTGTTGAGAAGGATTAGGAGGCACAGTTTTGTTGAGAGAAAGCATGGCCTACTGGAAAAGATCTGTCAGTGGGAGTGGACTTGCAGGTTTCAAAAGCCCACTCCAGTCTCTCTGTCTATCTCTGTGTCTCTGTGTCTCTGTGTCTGTCTCTCTCTCTTTCTACTGTGGTGCAGGATGTAGCTCTCAGCTTCTTCTCCAGCACCATGCCTGCCTGTGTGCCACCATGTTTTCTTCACAGTAATAGAACACTAAGACGGGCACATTTCATACACCATCTGCATCATTTTACAGTTGGTTCCCATCGACTCATGGCTGTCATAATGAAAAAAAAGTGCATTTGTCCTAAACTAAAAGTCCCTGTAATCTTTAACATTTCCCAAACGGTCTTTACAAGTCCACAGTCTCTCCTGGGACTCAAATCTCAATTGCAGGCCCCTATTTTTAAAAAGTTTCACATTTCCAATTTACAGTAGCTTAGAGCAAATATTCTTATTTCAAAAGGGACTAATTGGAGCATAGACAGAAAAGGGGGGACCAAAGAAACACCAAAACCCAGCAGGGAAGACACAAAATCCAGTAACTCCATATTTGACACTAGGAGCTAGTGATGAAATCATCTGGGTGCCAATGGCCTTGTGGAAAAGCATTTCTCCAGTTCTCCTGCGATATATGCAGTTTCTCTCTTGGGTGAGCTCTACTCTGCGCCTGCAGCTCTCCTCGGAGCTCATCCTGTAGTCTTGGCATAAAATCCCGGGGTCTCTATTGCAACTTTGGACTTCGTATTCTCAGTTTCGTGTATTGGCCACTCAGGACCACTTTGCTGGGGATTAGACTAAGTGGTCCATTGTCTGCCTTGAGCAAGCTTCCATGATCCTCTCGCTCATGCATCTTTTGTGCCTGCAAACTAGTGCCAAGCGAATGATGCTGCTAAGGTTTCCTGCCAGCTAAAGCTCAATTCTGGCCCCTTTCGATCACAGCTGAATCTGGGGAAATACTTCATAGAGAGTTGCCTTTAAACACTATTCTCAGCTCAGACTCTTCACTTAAATGAATTTGTATTTCACTAGCTGCCTTTGATGGGTAATTTGGTCCCTCATGCATTTTTTTTTTTTTGGTAATTTTAGAGAAGAGGGCTTCTATTTTATGGTGCCAATCCATTTCTTTAACAATTACAGTTGCTTCCTCAGAACCCCCTGTGTTAGCAACTTTACAGGTTTTCAATCCCAACTAAGGATTTTTATTTCTGTGAAGAGACACCTTGATCATAGTAACTCTTATAAAGGAAAAACATTTAATTGGGGTGGTTTACATTTTCAGAGGTTTAGTCCATTATCATCATGGTACAACACGATGGCATGCAGGCACACATGGTGCTGGAGAAGTAACCAAGTGTAGTACATCTTGATTTGCAGGCAACAGGAAGTAGTCTGAGACACAGGGTGGTATCTTGAGCATATACGAGAGACCTAAATCCTGCCTCTACAGTGACACACTTCCTCTAACAAGACCACACCTACTCCAACAAGGCCACATCTCCTAATAGTGCCACTTCCTCTGGGGGCCATTTTCTTTCAAACTACCACACATGTCTAACTTTTTATGTCTTCATTTTTTGATTGTTGCTTTTAATCATGACAAACCCAAATAAGAGCAGTAAGCATTAACCAGGACGAAGTATGAGTGCAGCCTTGAAACGCTATTCTAAGCAAATAAAACTAGTAGAGGATTGTTTTTATAAGTTAAATATTTATTCACTCAACAATTTTGCAAAGTGTTTTAAAAGTAATTTTCATAAAATTTATTTTGATCATATTCTCCCCACCCCCTCCTCTCAGATACTCCCTCTGCGCCTAACCAAATTTATGTTCTTTCTTACCTTAAAAAAACAAAGTAAAACAAAACAAGCAAACAAAAAAAGCACACATACAAAACCATGGAGTCAATTTGTATGAGCTAACTGTTTCTGGGCATGGGGCCTGTCCTGGAGTGTGGTTGATATGCACAGTGCTACTCCATCCAGGAAAACAGATTATTTTTCTCCCAGCAGGCACCAAATGAAAACTACCTCTTCACTAGGGATAAGACTTTGTGCCCATTTCCCTGTCTCCATGCTGGGATTTTGTCTGGTTTGAATTTGTACAGATTTTGTGAATGCTGTCACAGTCTATGAGTTCCTTACTGTGGATGCAGCATTGGTATCAGAACTATTGTGGCTGAGAAATGCTGCTTCCTTGGAGTCATTCACTACTTCTGGTCCATACAGTCTTTTTCTTCCTTTTCTGCATAGATTCCAGAGTATTCAGCCTCACCTAGTTATTCATGACACAGTTGCAGCTGGATTACTGCCAGAATAAAACATGAATGGACGCTAACTCAGTTCAAAATAGAGTCCTTGTTCCCTTACGAAAACACATGTGCTCTCTCCTTCCATTGTCTAATTCTGATCCTCCAAGTACCTACCACATGTCCTATCAAGTTCTGTTGACAACAATCAAGACCCTTTGGATCTTTTAACTCCAACCTTTTTCATATCCTTTATGTAAACCTGTTTCAAAAGCCTAACAAAACTATGGTCAGGTTTAGAACCATAAGAATCTGGTTCCTGATATCATTTTTTGTGTTTGTTACTTAGTGAAGGAAGAGTTTATTTGAGCTTACACACAAACATACACTTCCTGATGGCTGGGAGGGGAGTGGGGCAGAACGGGCAGCTTGATATACTGCACCCACAGTATGGAAGCCCAGTAGACAAGAAGTGGGGCAGGCTATAAACCTTAAAGCCCATTCCTAGTGATTCACATTCTCCAGTGGTGTTCTTTGTCTTAAAGGTCTCATGACCTATCAACACAGTGCCAGCACCACCAACTGAAGACCAAGTGTTCAAAACACATGTATCTACGGGGACATTTCACAGTCTCCTCTCAGCAGAAAGCATCCATAATCTCAACATTACATTACAGGCACTTCCTCTGTCACATCCTGTCCTCAGGATCTGCTCTGAAATACATGGGATACATTACAAAGAGGAACAGGAGAGAATATGTGTGCAATCTAATGTCGAGGCTCAAGAAACCATTTGATACCTGAATATGCATACAGACCATCAGGAATAATTCTGCTTAAGAATGAAATAATTTTCACTATATACTTATTGTTTTGCAGTTACTAAAATTGCTAGGGCTAAGTACTTTGCAAGTTGTTTGAGCCTGTCTAATAAGCAGAACTAAAAACTTGTCTTTTGTTAGTACATACCCTGAAAAAAAAAAACTGGGACATAAGTATGTCAGCCACAAAGAGTGTCCAGTTGTTTCTGTTCTAGAATGAATACCTCCTGGTCCCAGGACATGGTTTCCTAAGGTTCCTGTATAAAGAATACCTTTATAAAACAAACATTTAGTACGTAAGTTCTGTTTCCATTAAGTACTGGAAACGGATACTGTTTAAAAACTGATTTTGGTACGAGTGCACATGCCCATATAATTAAAGTTCCAATAATGAAGACATACACATGAAGAAGAGGCCCTTCCTTCAGTCCGCCATGCTCTTAACAGGCTTGAACATACTTATTTCTAACTGATTGCTGGTTTTATCTTGCTCAAAGTTTTATATCATTAAATACTTCTATTCTTTTTCTTTTCTTTTTTTTTTTTTTTGGTTTTTCAAGACAGAGTTTCTCCGTGTGGTTTTGGTGCTTGTCCTGGATCTTGCTTCTGTAGACCAGGCTGGCCTCAAACTCACAGAGATCTGCCTGGCTCTGTCTCCTGAGTGCTGGGATTAAAGGTGTGTGCTACCACCACCCAGCCATTAAATACTTCTTATCATTTCCCTTTTATTATCTCTTTACTCAGCCATAAGCTCAGTGGGGGCATGGATCGTTAGCAGCAATTATCACTGTGTCACAAACAGCAGTAGACAGGCAATATGTAAAGCTGCGTTAAAGAAAGGGATGGAAGGCCAGAGGGAAGAAGGAGGGGAAGGAAAGAGGGGGAGGAAGGAGTGGGAGGAAGGAGGGGAAGGAAGGAAGGAGGGGGAGGAAAGAGCAGGAGGAAGGAAGAAAGGAAGGAAGGAATGAAGGAAGGAAGGAAGGAAGGAGGAGAGAGGAAGGAGGAGAGAGGGAGGAAGGGAGGAAGGAAGGAAGGAAGAGAGGAGGCAGAAAGGAGAGAGGGAGGGAAGGAGGAAGGAAGGAAGAAAGGAAGGGAGGGAGGGAAGGAGGAAGGAAGGAAGAAAGGAAGGGAGGGAGGGAGGGAGGGAGGAAGGAAGGGAGGGAGGGAGGGAGGGAGGGAGGGGGGGAGGGAGGAGAGGAAGGAAGGAGAGGAAGGAAGGAAGGAAGGAGAGGAAGGAAGGGAGGAAAGGGGATGAATGAGAGGCAAGAGGGGGGAGGAAGGAAGTGAAGAAGGACAAGGAAGGAAGAGAAGAAACAGGAGGAAGAAAAGAAGGGAAGGAGGGGAGGAAGATGTTCCACACTCTCATCTCTCCCCGATGTTCCCCCATCCTTCTTCTCTCGCCTGGTACTTTACACCAGCGCCTTGGCTCCCTTCATCTGCAGTCTGTCCACTTGAGAGCTCCTCACTCCTCCTGCATTATGAACCATTCAGGAATAATAAACGAGTGTTCTTCCAATCCTCTGCATAGAGCAGATCTCTAAGAAATGTTTTTTCATATTCCATGTATAAACTTTCTAGAGTAATATACTAAGAAATTGCTAGGTTATTCTAATAAAGGTTTTTATTAGTCTGATTAATTTATGTTTTATATAATTTCAAATGTGTGTTTAAATGTTGAAAAGAAAAGTATAGGAATCAATATATAATTTTTATTTGAATGGTGCTTTTAGTTTATTTTTACATCATTCCAGTTGCTTTGCAATTACCTGTCTCTGTCTCACACACACACATACAAGCACACACATATACACACATATCCCGATGTATTCTGCTCACTGCTCATCTAATAATAACATGAATATATTATGTCCTCTTAACCCCTAAACCGTTAGCATTTGTTTCCTAAACAGAAGACATTTAGTTACACAATCCCAGTCCAACTTTCAAAATTAGGGCAAATTTAGCAATCATTTATATATAAGGTATGTTTCATATTTCCTCTTCAATACTAAACTGAAGCTTCAAAATGAGCACATTCTGTGGTGTTACGTATCTTTTAGATATGACATGGTATGCCATGCGTAGTGGGCACTATTCATCTCCTAATAGTATTGTTGAGACACAGAACAATAACTTTCAGTAACTGTCCTTAACCATGATTAGCTTCACAGTGAAGGCTTGTCACTGAAAGGCATAAGGATTTCTGGATACTTGAGAACAGTTATTCACAAGCTGTGACATATGTTAAAACAGAATGCAGTACCAGATCTAGTACATTAGAGTTGATTATATTCATGCTGCAATTAAAGTAATTACCTCACTTTAAAATTAATGCATTCTAAATATGTTTAATGACTAAAATTAAAAAGAGCAATTATGGTATAAATGCATGAAATTATGTTGTAGTGTGTTTATACTAATTATCACTTGTCAGCTAAAATAGCTGAATTGAACACTTTGATGTCTGGCAAAGTTGCTTCCCCATATAGCAGCGGTTCTCAACCTGTGAGCCATGATGCCTTTGGGGGAAGAATGACCCTTTCATGGGGGACATGAATCAGATATTCTGCATATCAGATAGTGATTGACATTGCGATTCATAACTGTAACAAGATTACAGTTATGAAGTAGCAACGAAAACAATTTTATGGTCAGGGGGCACCACAACATGAGGAACTGTACTAAAGGGTCCCAGCATTAGGGAGGTTGAGAGCCGCTGCCATATAGCAAAGGTGTGACTGACTCAAGAACCCATAGGAGAAGCACACTCTGCTGGAGGGCTTTTGAGGAAAAAAATGCCTTTATTGTCATTCATGGAGTGATTATACAAACTTGTAATATCAGGAAGCACATAATGCATGAGAATCCTGTTTCCTAACGTTTGCTAAATCTAGGACCTAAGGGAGTTTTACCGTGTCAGTATTATCTGAAGTGTGACTTCAGGCTCACTTGTTTTAGATTGTAACACTGGGAATAATATGTTATCTTACAAGCAAAAATAAACATCTCCATCACTGTAGTTTGCTTATCCATCATCAGTTTACAGTGTTTTGCCTGATGACTCAATTTTTAAAATTCCATCTCGTTAACTCCCAGAGATGCTGGGTGCTACTCTAGAGCAATAGAATTCCCTCTCCTTTATTTAAATTTACTCAGAATTTGGCATGCTTCCAAATACCACCCTATCCCTTGATGTTTCTGCTGCAGTGTATTTCAGAGATAACTCAATCCATGTATCTCTGATTCATTGATTCTCAGGTCATCAAAAACTTGTTTGCTTAGAATTGCTTGGTGCCCAAGTAGTCTTACCAAACTTGTTCATACACCATTTCCCTTTAACAGACAAGAGGATGGGGGGTTGTGAGACTTACAAAGTGGTAGAAAAGCGGTTTTAATTTTAAATTCCTACAGCTCAAGGCATCCCATGGCCCTGATTTTATGAAAGTCTGTTCAAGTTGCCATGACAAAATATCACAGGTTTGAAGGATTTAAGTGGCGAGCATTTATTCCTCACTGCTCTGTGAGGACACAGCCAAAGCGCAGGGTTAGGGTAGCTCTGCTGATTGATGAGATGTTTCCCTGACTTGTAGACTGCTCCTTGTTCACTCTTTGGCTTTCTTTGATGCAATGGGATGGAGAAGAGAGATCACCATCTTTTTCCTGACTTCCTTTTTATACAAGAGCACTGGTGACATCACACAAATATGACTGTCAATTTCCGATCCAACCCCAAATATCACGTTATTGGTGAATACAAATTTGTCATTCCAGTTTTTTTATGGGGAGGCATACATATTTAGAATATAACATATGAAAATCATTGAAAGTACTATATAATTAATAAGCTATATAATTGGATATAGCTTTGCACAGTAGGGAAGGAGTTACAAACAGCATCCCCTGTTAATGAGAAAACTTTAAATCCCATCTGATCAACTGGACTACCATTCTGAGTTGTAACAATAGAAAAAAGAAGACAAGGCAGAACTGAGATGTTCCTGATAAACTGGCCACACTATCTTTGCTACCAAATAAATGATTGCCTATACATTAGCCTAAAAGTGCATGATCAAAGGAAGTTAGTTTCACATTTCAACTAAAAGACAAATCACTACATCAAAGACCAATATTTCCTCTAGAGCAAAGGGCAAGGATGCCTAAAGTCTATTTTAAGGGATATGGATTCAGTGGCTGGAAAGATACCTCATTGGTTAAGAGTACTGGCTTCTCTTCTACAAGACAGGAGATCAAGCCCAAGTACCTATAAGGTAGCCTACAACCTCTGTAAATCCAATCCAAAGAGATCAGACACCTCCTTCTAACCACTACTAATACTAGGCACACAGGTGGTGCACATACATGCATGCTGAAAAATACTCATACACCCAAGATAGAAATAAATGAATGAAAAGATGTGGGTTCAATAAGTCTGGGGTTATTTCCATGTATGTAACCAACTGTGTGTTTAGTTGACTTCACTGTGTTTTCATGTTGGCTTCTGGGAATGGAAGCTAGAGGAATCACTTAAAAATACTGATATTCTGCATACTTAAATGGCCACAGGATCATGGGCAAATAGACAATAGATAAAGCAAAGCTGATAATGCAAAGTTAGTGGGTAGAGGTGTTGGATGGTTATCTGGCTCTATACTGTGTAATTCTGTTAACTTTATTTGACAGAATGAAAATATATAGAATACCCTTCACCCATACATTGTAAGCAAGCCTGTCTGTCTGCCTACACCTGTCCACCACATTGGTTCACCAAATGTGTCTTTATTGGCATCCTTACTTTGGTCTGTTGTCAATTTTCTCCCTGGGTTGGGTAGATATGTGTTCACATCTCTCCTGGAATATGATCCACTCAACAGTAGATGAAGCATGGAATAATGTTAGAAAGGTTGACCTATATCACCCAGTCCTCCTGGGTAGCTCATTTGTTCACTCCTCAATTATTGAGCAGTTTCTCAGTCCTCTTAACATCTGTGGCATTTCATTAAAGAATGTTGTCTATAGCTATGGGCGTATTCCTCTGGTCTCCAAACTAATCTATGTGATATGCTATTCTCAGCCAACTCTCTCCATCTTGTGACTTTGGAAATCATCCAATGAGAAGCTTCTCGGATGCTCTTGGAAGGCAGTGGGGGGAGGACTAGACTCAAAGTTAGAGGCCTAGAGACCTAACATTAGTTCTTTCACTTACCGCAGTTATTCCTAATTGTTTAACTCTAAACTGCTTTTGAAATAATTTTACACATTTCATTCTGACTCCAACCCTATTAGTCCTATTTAGCAGATGAGAAAAAGTAAGTCAAAGAGGTCAGGTATCTTCAAAGCATTCTATGCTACAGTGAAGTCTGCAGTATGGCTTGACAGATTCCAAGACCTAGAACTGTAATCATTCATTTAGATTACTCTCTAACCTCATTCCTCTTGCTTTCTATAATAAAGATACCCTATTTCAGAAACTGTTACTAATATCGAATATGCTGCTGAGAAATATATTTAAATGGTGAAGAATTATAAACATTTCAATCAAATGTCATCAAGAAATAAACTCTCTACTGGCTTTGTAAGTAAAATATGGCTTTAAAATCATGACAGGAAAGCCTCCAAAAATGCCTCCCCACTTGACTACTTATCCATTCCTTTGACAGCTCCAATTTCGTGGGAAGGTACACATATTTAGTCACAGCAAATTGCCAGCTCCCATGGGAACACAATTATTAGATTGTTTTAAAACTATTGTTGATGATGGAAAAGAAATACAAAGAGCAGAACACATAAGTGAAACAGATAAACCACAGGAACTGAAATATATCTTTGCGACCGTGACAACAATGCCTGAAACTCACTTGACATGGGTTCCCAAGTTTTTCTACCTCTATCTTCTGAAGAACAAATGCACTCTCTACAGAAAATCTTAAACATTATATGAATTCCTTAACTTCAGAGCAACCTGTGATACTCAGTCTTGTCAATGTCATGGGACTTACAATAACCACAGAATTGCATCTGAGTTTTTCTATGAGGGTGTCTCCAAAAACATTTAAATGAAGAAGCAAGATGCATCCTGAATGTTAATGATGCTGCCCCGTGTGATGGAGCCCTGGACTGAATGCAAAGGAAAAGTGAATGGAACATCTCTGCTTGGTGTTTCTCCTTGAAGAAGGATGCTTCTGTCAAGTATTTTGACAGAGAAACAAGAAAACAAACTAATACACTATCAATATTGAAAGGATTAAAATTTCAACAGTGACAAATATTCTTGATTCCATCTCTATAAATTTCTTACAGAGTGGAACTAAGAACCTGAAATGCAAAGCTCTAGAAGCCACACTATGAGCATATTTGGAGAGCAGAGCATTAACTGGGAGAAGAATATTTAAAGCAGTATTTTGAGGTATCAGGTTTTGTTTGATGAGAAAACGATCCAGTGGAAAGAAGGCTCATCATACTATAGCGCTGGCCTCTCTGCTTAATGTACATGAAAAATTAGGTGATCATCCAGAGATCACACTAATTCCATAGGTGATTAATACATACAAAAGCTTATCTACTATTCATAAGGCCGTCAAAATGTGTAACACATTTACTATGACAGGAAAGAAACAAACAGATTTTTTCAAAGGAAATATTTCAGACATCTTAGTATGCCTTGCAAAAAGATTTTCATATATAAACAAGTGTGATAGGGGCCATAGATTTCATATATTATATAAAAGGATAGCTTACAGAATGCCTCCTTTTTCATTCTAATGTTTGATTCTGAAAACTGATGAATGACTTTTGGAGACTGTTCTGTCTATTTATACTGTTTACATCATTTGTATACATGAAGCAAAGAATGACTTTTCCATGGTTATGTTTCTACAGTTTGTTACAGATGAAAAATAGCTTTGTTTGTATGCGTACAATAAAGGAGGTAAGAAGGATATGGATCATGTTTGTATAAGGTATTACAGCATCTCTCCAGTCAATTGCAAAATTAAACTCACTGATGCGCTGACCAAATCAAAACAGTGTGCTTTACTTTTCTCAAGAAAATCCCCAGCCCAAAGAGCAATTTGGCTTCCTATTCCTTTGCCTAGAAAGTACATTTTCATTTACCACAAGTGTCTAACTTAATCAAAGATACAAACATAGAAAGGGGGTCTGGTTCTTGTTTCATTGTGTTTCAGAATGTAGATGAGAAACAGTGAGAATGTACTTTCTGAAGGCATCTATTGTGTATATTCCCAGCAGTGTTTATGAATTTCAAACATTTTAGCTGTAGCTAGTATAAAAGATATTTTTTTAAGTATGAAAAATGTCTGGAGAATAAAAAATTCATTTCATTCTTTAAAGGTATGTATGAAGTTGCAGATGTGTATAGAGTAGAAAAATTTAAGAGTGTATGGAGTCACAAAAGTCTCCTGTTCCTATGATTAAAAACAAATAACACCTAAATTCACTTAAACCATAATCATAATTAAGTGACCACCTAGGAAGTGATAGATAAAAACTACATGGTAAATATACATCTATCTTTCTGACTGGAGTTAAGTTTGAAATCAATGTGGATAAAGCTGTTACCACAATAAAACTTGTCTAAGGGAGTGTTAATATGACAATGACAACAGAGTTTTACAGTGCTTTTCAGGATACCACTTCATGCATTTTCTTTTTATCGTGTAGCTTTGACAAAAACTCTTACACCTGCATGTACATAAAAATATAAGCCATATGGTCACTAGTCTGATCAACCAGAGACATCACAACTGCGTTTTCATACCGTTCAAATACTCTAGAGTCTGTCATCACCCATCAGGTTGGCAAATATTGAAGTTTAGTGATGTCCTTTTCTTGGAGAGCTTTTTAAGAAATGGCATCCCTTGCTTAGCCTTATATGGTACATCTGTCTCATACTCTCTCCCCCGAAAGGCTCAGGAATCATGGAGGGAGAGGTGTGGAAAGGCTTCAAGGGCCAGAGGCAGTGGATACAGTCAGACAGTTGTTGCACCATGTACAAGACCTGTGAAAACTCAACCCAAACAAAATCCCAGCAGGCAGGGCGGAGGCAATCATGCAGCCCCATCCCACCTGAGAAGTTACTGGTAACTGATAGCTGACGGGAGAGGCCTACTGAGGGTATGGCCACTGGTTGATCGTGTTCTCCAGCGGGCAGCTACACACACCTGGCAAATGTTTGGGCAGCATAACTGGACTTGGTAGGGTTAAGAAAAAAACGAGGATACAAATTTGGTTGTTGAGGGAGGAGTGAGGGATACATATGAAACTCAAAAAGAATTAATAAAAACATTTTAAAAGAAACTGACCATCTGATACACTGCTGATTTATACACATGGCCCACCTACTATAGAGTATTTTCCAATAACTATGAGAAAATCGAATGTATTTTCCCTTTTCAGCTACCAGTCTAAAACTGATCTTAGAAATAAAGTGTCAAAAAAGAGTAAAGTGCCTACAATAAGGCTAGGTATCATTACCAGATAGTGAGATCATTCATAATCTAGCAGCAGAGAAATGCCTGCCTGGTTATGATGTCCTCCACAATGCACCACACAACTATAAGAGAAGCGAGACCGATCTCTTATAAGCAGCTGGCCAATGATCCCCAGTGAATATTCTTCAGTGAAAAATCAAGGTACTAAAATATACCTCTCTTATGGAATTTTTGTAGAGTGGGAATTTGATTCCTTATATGTTTAATCATATATTATTGGAGAAAAGTCACTGACTTTTAAAATAAACAGGAGCAAGGCTGTTTGTGCAGACGAGGACAGAAAGACAGACATGAGAGTGTGTTGAGGATAATGAAATCGAATTCTCATTACATCCTGTCTTGGAGTTTTCACTTTGGTTTTAAGTGTTCCTTGTAACCAAGAAACAAAGTTAGAGTTTTTTATATCAATCCTTAGAAATCATACATAAAAATTTAAAATTAAAAAAAAAATTCATAAAACCTGCTAAACTGAGTCACATGTTAGCTGAATAGCAGTGAAGTCTTAATTCTGGTGATTTTATGTAAATCTTTTTGAGTGTCTATCCTAAGTTGGGAATATTCAAATCACAAAACAATTTTGTAGGCTCTCAGACAGCATGAATGAGGAACTATTTGCTGCTAGGTGCTGAAACATTTGCATTGATAGTAAATGTATGCATTAATAAAACAGGGATCAACCTATTACTGGACATCGTATGGTGGCATGTAAGTTGGTAGCACCAAATTGAAAGCATTTTTGTCTTTCCTGAATGTTCTGGCTAGTTTTACATCAACTTAAGACAAGCTAGAGTCTTTGGGAAGGAGGAACTTCAATTGAGAAAATATTCCCACCAGAGTGGACTGTGGCCAAGCCTGCCATGCATTTTCTTAATTAATGATTAATGCTGTGGGAGGACCCAGTGCTGGCCAAGTGGTTCTAGGTAGGATTAAAAAACAGGCTGAACAAGCCAGGAGAGCAAGCTAGAAAGCAGCATTCTTCCATGGCCTCTTTTTCAGTTTCTGCTTCCAGGTTTCTGCCCTTCTTGAGTCCCTGCTTTAAGTTCCCTTGGTAATGAACCAAGTTACCTGAAGTGTCAGCTGAAATCAATGCATTCCTCCGCAAGCTGCTTTTGGTCATGGTACTTTATCACATCAATAGAAACCCCAACTAAGATGCTATTCCTCAAAATTCAATTTGAACTTGGTCAATTCGCTCAGTATAATTGTAACTTTCATCAAACAGCCTGATGACAGAAGACAACGGTTAATGGTGTTGTGAGAACCAAGTCAACAAATGTGAACATGGACAGGTCTTCAACTGAATCATGAAAAAGTATTTTAACAGATAATGGCTGAAAGAATTTAAAGATTTTTTTTAAAAAGAGTGTTATTTAGCGCTAAATATAAATACATTATATTCATGTAAAAGGTCATAATAAATAAAAGCATTATATTGGCCTTGTTTTGATTCTACTTTGCAACTGTCAGCAAAAGTACAATTTATAAAATGCATCAAAGAATTACTGTAATTTTTTATATGCAATGTGAAATTGTATTAAAACAAAGATGTCATAGCTACATAAGTGAAATGTAAAATTTTGAATTTGCCTTGAAATGTTTTAAGCACAAAAAATGTAGTGCTTTTTATAGATGAAGTAAGAACGGTAAAGTTCTGATTATTCTAAATCTGGGTGGTAAAATGTGTTTTTTTGATAATGTACTCCCCACCTCTGCCTATATTTGAATTCCCCCCATAAAATTATAGAAAGAATAATAACATGGATGATTAATGAACTTTTTGTTGCAATGTCTGGATTTAAGTGAGATCAAATTAATGTACAAGTAGTTTATTCTTCCATCTGCCAGAGGGAGGAGTGAGCTGCATTCCTGGAAACCAGACCATGAGATTTGCACTATAGCAAAAAGAAGACCAATAGCATAGGATTTAAAAAAAACAATCAGCACAGGCCCTGGACACAAATCTCGAATCTAAGAGGAAAGTGGGTGTAACTGGACTATAGATTAGAAAACTATACAACAAAGGACAGGCAGGAAATTGAATGCTGCATTTGTAATGATGTAATATTCTTAGAATATTCCAGGAAAATAGAATCTTTATATTTCATGGAGATTTCCCTAACAAGATAGTTAAATAAATTCTGTACTTGATAAATAGTAAAATATTATCTTTAATTTACAAAGGAATGTCAGCAAAATATGAAGTTAGATGTGAGTGCAAGCTCAAAAGATAATTTGGAGGTAGGTGGAATGTAATTCTTCTTGTCAGCAATCCACGTTTTTCTCTGTTCTTTGTTGAGGCACTCATTTGCTTATCCTCTCCGGGCATACATTTTCCTACCAACAAGATGACAGATTCAAACCAAATGATCCTTTGATGGTCTATGGTTGACATTCTATAATCCTATGATTCAAATTTATTTTTCTCTTCTCTTTAAAATAGCCTAATCATTTGCATTATTTCAGACTAAAATATATCAACTGCTACTATTTCTATATCTCTAAATGTGCTTTGTTTCTTCCAATTCACTTCACTCCACTCCAATTAGACACACACACACACACACACACACAAACACATACACACACATAGACACACAGACACATACATACACACAAACACACACACACACACAAACACACACACACACACACACACACACACACACACACACACACACTGAAAATCTAGAGGAGTCAAAGACAAATCTAGGAAGTAATTTATAATCATATGAACCTCCCCTGTCACTTCAAAACGAAAGAGAATTTATAATAAACAATGAACTTCTTAAAATTATCCAAGCAGTGGTCCTCAACACTCAAGGTCAGTTCCCTAGAGAGTCACTGAGGATTTTGAGGTTCTGGCTAACATTTGCCCCTGCATTGCCTGTGCATACAATTGACTCTCCTCTCCTGCATTCTGTAAAGGTCACCCCACGTTCTCCAGAGCAAATTTGTTTAAAGAACAAAAGATGAACTGCAGAAAAAAATAAAACAAGACTTCTGTGTGGCAGAGGAAATGAAAAACAATACCTTATGTAGGTAGATGCTAACTGAATGGGGAAAATATGGAAGGTATATCAGGCAAATACATGTCATGAGATACAGAAACGTCCTGTTTAAATTTAATCAGTAATTGACACTGTATGTAAGCTCTAGAGATCTGTGTTCTACCCCAGCTTTATCCTGTGTTAGGTTACTGACTGTGCTAATAATACAAGGTTCACATTTAAGGCAGAGGATGACAGTAATAATTTACATGCCCTGTATTAGTCTGCCAATGACAACGCATGAGGCCCATGACTGCCCATGCCATCTTTGGAGTTATATTTACTCAGACTGACAAAACATGTCAGTGCCAGACTCATTGAGCAACTGTAAGCCATTCACTCCTCTCAACTTTTTAATTCATTCATTTCTTTTGATTTCACCTCTCAGAGAAGACAGTGAGTTAGGGGTGGCAGATCCAAGCATCCATCTGCAGGACTAACATAGAAATGTAGAGAGCGCTGTGGAACAAAGAGCTGCTATCAAGCCTCAAGTCACATGATGTTCACAGCAATGTTAGTGAAGACATCTTCCAGACAGAACCAGTAAGAGCAAAGAAGATAAACTATTTCTGTATTTGTTTTTTTGAGACACAGTCACGGATCTCAAATCCTAGCTGATCTAAATCTCCCTACAAAGCTAAGGATGACTGATTGCCCTACCTCTGTCTTCCAAGTGCTGGGGTTATAGGTGTTCATCATCACTATATAATTCAATTATAAATAAATATCTTTCATGATGATGTATCCCAAGTATTACATTTGAATATCATTAAAACCCACTTAAAATGACAATGGTACCATGTTTTATTTGTGTACTATGAATCAAACATACATTGACTATAAGCCTCCACTATTGTTACTCTGCAATAATTAAGAAGTAAAACGCATTTCTTGTTTCAATTAAAAAAGTAACTGTCGATTACAATGTTACCTTTTCCTTTATGAAAATTAAAACATACACATTTCCATTTTTTCCAACTGTGTAGATTAAATCTGTGCTTGAAAACCTTTCTTCATTTTTCCCCAAAGAGACTCTGGAAGCCATTTTCTCGTGTATGTTAAAGCCCTCTAGTCCTTTAAGACAAAACTGACCCATCTGTTTAACACCAGTAGATAGACTGGAGCCCTAACAAGGGACATGCTCCTAAAGCCAATTCTGATTTTCTCACCCAGCACTAGACAAACCACGATTCCAATAAAATAAATTCTAATGTAAGCACCATATCGTCTCCTTCTGTCTTCAACTGAATGCATCAGGATTTATCACTGGAATGTTTGGAAAGATAAACGAGAGGAGGCAAAAGAGTGCCATTACTCTCCAAAGTACATTTGATATGTGCTGCTCCTGGCCGCTCTGATAGTTTCCACAGTTCTGTGTGTTAAGAAAGCAGGCTTTAATCTGTAAAGATGAATCTCAGCCTCGAAACCCCCACTGGTTTTACTGGGGGTGACATGCCTACACATCTCAACAGACTTTGGAAAGGGACCCCTGAGTGTCCAATTATTTTAAGTGCTTTTCCTATTCCCTGTCACTCAACTGATCACAGTGGATTTATGTGCCAGTAACACTCCTCTGACACGGACTTCCGGAGGAATCAGTCCATAATTCAACCTCACTTAATGTTGCCTTAAAAATTAAGTGTTTCCTCAAGTTTTAAACAGATAACAGCACTTTCTGAAAACTGCATTTTTGGATACAAGTTTATTACTTAGAGAGCGTTTTAAAAAAAACCTGGCAAGGAAGTCTTTTCCTTTTCTAGTAAAATGAAAAAGAAGAAGAAGAAAAGGGGGTGGGGTGGGAGGTTAAGAGAAACATCCTGTCCAGAGTCCCAGAAGAATATCTTGAATAGGGAACTGGAGAAGTGATCACTTTCCAATATTGTCTAAATAAACCAGGAATGGTCAATGCAATATTCATCAACTTCAGAAAGGAGTATTAGAGATTTTGTGTTGTCTGTAATCATCCTGCCTTCAGCCACAAAGTGCTTTTCTGGAATTCTTTTGTGCTCCAAATTCTCAATTTTATAATCAGTTCTAATATAATTATCACATATGAATTTAGCCCAGTGCCCCACGTTTCATCTGGGAGCCTGGGTGTATCCACAATTCCAATCACATCACCTGTTACTAAATGACTGTGTGTTTGTCCAATGGTCATGAAGATACACACAGGAGAGTGCCTATTTGAATGGGAAAACAGAAGCAGTTATTTGTTTTCCTATTCATTCCAACACTCATGATTGATGAGCAGTATATATAAAGTGGAGTTCCAATGAGACACAGGCCTGTTATTCACCTAGCGTAATGCAAAGCTGACATCTTCCTGGGGATGAAATGAGTCATCACGACACCAGCATGTGCAAGCATCTCTGTATGCCCAGGTCTGTAGCTAATACTACTCCTTGCCACATTAGTCCAAGAAGAAGATGCTAATCCTACATAGGTCTTCCTCACCCTTCCTTCCAATTAGTTTTATATGCCATTAAAATAAATACAAATGGCTTTAGCCATCAAATTCTGCTAGAGAATTGTATGAATTATTATTTGTTTTATTTCTGAGGACAAAGAGAAATGACAAGCATATAATAAATGTGACTACTTCCATAACCATGAGCTGATACTATATTTTCATGTAGTTGTAACTTTGAAGCAATTTGGAGAATTCAAATCTCTTTACAATGCTTGGAAATACTTTTTTTCTCTAGACTGTGAATAGCACAGGCAACCTAGGAAGTCCAAATAAACTATATTTCTGTTTCTAAGTGAAAAGGTAAAACAGAAATTGCAATCAGATGAGCCATTTGATTACTTTTTAAATATAATAGCTTCAACATGATTCAAAATTCAGTATTTTAAAATGAAACATCCACCTACACACTTGGCAAACTGCCCAAATCCAGACTAGCACAATGACAGACTTAGAAGCGGACAAGAAAATACAATTTTGATCTTAGAAAGAACAAAACCGCTTAAAAAGACTATCCATTTATATTTGAACTATCATTTATTTGATTCATAATAGCATTCAAATATGAATTAACGAAATTTATTGGGAAACATTCTTTGAGCTCAACAAAATTTCCGTGAAAAATTCAAAGATATAATGAGTGAGTGGCAGGAATTGAGTATGAACTGTGCTCCAGGAACTGTATGTAAATGACATAAATTATCTGCCCATTTGCTAGTGGATGCTTGCTGATCTTTTGACTTTTCCTTCATATATTGATTTGTTCTTTACCAAGGAAGCACAGAAGTGGAGAGTGCTTATCTGAGCTGCTGCTTCTGAGAAAGGAGCTGAATAAAGCAGACACTGCATCCGCAGGGGTCCGTCTTCCCTGACAGTTTGCTGTTGACACTGTGGTCTTCAGCAGGACCCTTTGTGGTCTTCAGCAGGACCCTTTGTGGTCTTCAGCAGGACCCTGATAAAGAACCATGTGTGTCTAAAAAAGCTTGGTTTTCTATCTGTTTTTGTTCTGAGCATTAGTTTGTTATTTACTTTTACATATTTATCTTACAATAAAATGAAAGAAAAATCATGAAATAATTATTTGGCACTATATTTCTCCTGAAATATCATTTCCATCCACCTGTAAACTATGATATTGTCATGAGCATACAAACTACCACAGAAAATAGGAATCAGTAGATTTGGATGGAAGTGGGAGAAAAACAAAACCATACCCAGATCTCAGAAAGGACGAGGCACAACTACACAAATACATACACTTTCTAAAAGCAACAGAAGAGCTCTCCAGTGCCCTGCAGCTGGGAATGAGCCTGCACATTGCACACCATCCCTCTCCAAGTCAACAGAAACTAACTTCCCACTAAATGAACAACTGGAAATGAGTAATTAATTAACTAAGTAAAATTAAAATGAATACAATTTCTATTATTCTCACTAAACATTATGGTCAATAGCAGGAGAGCAGAGAGAAACAGAGAGACAGAGACAAAGAGACAGAGAAAGAGAGAACTGAACATACACAAGAAAATGTGAACCAGGGACTTCAAGACAGCAAAACTGACTTCCAAGAATAAAAACCAGGAAGAATTCAGAAATCATGTTCTCACTGGGATCAACTGGAAATCAATATTTTAAAAGCCCTAAATGGGGACTCCTTAATGTTGACTGGCCTGGCCATCAGTGTTAATCTCGAAAACGGGAAGTTCGCACAAAATCTTCCTCTCCTGAGGGGAAAAACAAACAAAACAAAACCACCATTAATGGAAGGATCTGAGGAATTTGGTCCCCTAAGTCAAATTTGAATCTTCATAAGTATGTAGATTCTACAAGAATTCACAAGAAGGGCAGAAGGCTGAGGAGAATGTCAAGCTATTCCACAGGGCGGAGTCCAGCAGTGTAAACCAGAGGCTGTGTGTGTGAAAAGAAGAGCAATAAATCCATCAATAAAAGTAAGCCCAAGGAAATGGAATTAAAGAAAAAGTCTGATAACAATTGCAATGAAATGACTTTATTATACCTGTATTAAAAACTACAATAAAAATGACACTAATATGACACAGAGAAATGTGAACACTGAAGAGGCAGCTGCTAGCCAGCAACTATTAAATTTCCGTACTCTTTGGACCAATTGTTAGGATCCTACTCTTCTGGGCCTGGCGTCTTACGTCATCAGGGAATGTGGGCAACTAAGCACCTACCTCGTGGTCATGCAGTCCGCACCTTTAAAAAGCCAGACACTGACCTCTCCCTCCCCCCCACCCCCTCTGGCCCCTCGCTCTCTAACTCTGGTAGCCGTGGCCCATGACTTTTCTGCTGACCAACCAGGGCCATATTAACCATCACCAATCACTTAGCTATAGTCACGACAGTCATTGGACCAATCAATCATTTAGCTATAGTCACAACAGTAAACTATTTGCAGACCAGAAAACCATATTTTCAAATGTTAGGCCTGACTTCTCACTACCTACACAAAGGAAGTTGTGGGATGAGAGCGGGGAACAGGCCAGGGTGGGATAGCTGTTTGGACAGATGTTGATATCCAAGCACTGATTCCTGACATCATTAAATATTTAAAATGAAATAATAGGGAAACATTTTAAACAAAAGTGGAGAAAAGAAATTACCTGCTGATTATGTTAAAATGGCAATAAATAGATATTTTCCAGAGAGAAAACTATCAAATGAGCACAAAACATTGCAGAAAAGAAACTATGCCTCTGAAAAGTGAATGTAAGAGGGTAATTGGAATGAATATTAACGATTTAAAATAATTGTCTCTGAGACTGACATTCATGTAGAATCAAAACAGCTAGCAAAGCCTCTGCAGAAATCAATCTGAACACAGCTGCTCTGTGATCCCTGTTTTGTTTGTGAAAACTCAGTTTATGTTCAGCTGCAAAGAATCAAAAATCCAAGCTCCCAACTACAGGGCAATTCCCTTCTTTTTGGAAGATCAGAAACCAGTGTGTGGTGCTTATTTCTTTGTTTCTATAAACAATGAGTCTATTGCAATGTATTTGGGGAGAGCATTTTCTCCTTGCAATAAATGTCCTCATTCTTCTCCCTACTGTATTCCAGTAGGAAGTGGGCGATAAACACACGCAGAAGGTAGGTACGTGGACAAGGAGATAAGGATTCAGTACCAAGCTGAACTCAGCTCAGTCCACAGGGAGAGACGCACATGCCAGTGCTATTACAAGCAACGTTGCAGAGCACAGGACTCCAACACTGCCCCCTTCCAGACACACACCAGCAGACACAGTGAGTTCTTGCTCCTTATGATTTCTAGGACCAAGTTAGTCTGAATCCTCTTCTTCTTCTTTTAAATTTCAGAGGAAAAGTTAAATATTTTGGTAACTTTCTCTCTGTTATGAGTTAATAAAATATTAAAATATTTTTATTAATATACTCCCTTAATATACTCCCTTCAGGTAAATAACATTAAATCTAAATAATGGCTGAGTTCAATTCCCAGCACCTACATGGCAGCTCACAACTGTCTGTACCTCCAGTTCCAGGGAATCTGGAACCCTCACCCAGACATACATGCTCATAAAATAAGAATAAATAAATCTTTTTTAAAAAAGCCTTTAAAAAGAACTTAGATTCTTTTAAGGATATCATAAACAAAAAGGTTAGTCAGCTGCTAAACATTGTCCTATCACAATGGCTTATGCATGAACGTCAGAAGTTCTGTGTGTACCTACCGTTTATAATGATAGACTACAAACATGTCTAGCACCAGTTACTTCTTTTTAAGCTAGTATTATTGTTGCTCATTTTTAGGTATTGAAAAGAAGGCTCTAGAAAATTAAGGAACTTACCGAAGCATAAATAAAGAAGTATTGCTGATGGAAAAAGTTAATGAAGCTGGCACAGTACAAAATACAGCAACACATGTACATTGATGGACAGAGTGCAGATCCCAAGAAGAAGCCCAAGACAATGTGCCCAGTCATGCCCAGTCATTTTCCAGGCATCAAGAATTCCCTACAGGCATGGCTAGACTCATATAAATAGTGCTGAGAAAAGCTAGATATTTAAAAGAAAAAAAGGAAAAGAAATGTGGCTACCATCTCATTCCAGCCACAAAAATTACCTTGCAATGGATAAAAGACTTAAACCAGAAGGTCAGACACTGCCAAACTCACAGAGGAAATGGGGTGAAGTCCCTCAGCATTGGTCCTAGCAATGCTCAGTTTTGAATGTGGCACTCAGAGCTCAGGTAACAACGCGAAAATGAGCTAGTGGCAAAGAATCGTGTTGAAAAAGCATCTCCATAGCAAACTATTAACAAAACGAAAAGGCAACTTTCTGATTTAGAGAAAACATTTGCAAATATATGTCTGATAAGCTGTTAATAGACAATATACATTGTGTATGTCCAATGTGCAATATATAATATAATTATGCATAGAAATGACTCAACAGAGAAAAAACAAAAAAGTTAAAATAAAAAGTGATCCAGAAATGGGCAAAAGACATAATCAAATATGATTCCTAAGACACACAAATGGCAAAATTGCTTCTGACACTGTACACCAACCATGTAGGAAATGAAAATGTAAGGAAAATGAACTATCACCTCTCATGCATTGGTACAGCTTTCGTGGGAAGGACAGTAGATAACAAATGTTGTCTAGGGTGTCTGAGAAAAGGAGGTGCCATTAGAAAAAAACAAGATAAAAGTTCAGTGTGACACATAATCATTCCCTGTGATTCGCACTAGCTAAGACACCAAAACACAGATCTGCAGAGAAGTGAATAGTTAAGGGGATCATGATACCCAGTTTTCTTTCAGTATCCATGGGGTAGTTTCTAAGAAGCAGGTAAATGGTAGAAACCTCTGTGTTCAACTACCTTTACATGTAATGGTCTAGTATTTGCAACCTTTTTATTATTCATATATATTAATTGTCTCGAGATTACTTACAGTGCAGCATGATTGTAATTTACCTAATTATAATAGCATATTAATTAAAGAAAACAGTAAGAAAAAGACACCCATAAACATTTAATATCGTCACATTTCACTAATGTTTCAATTAATGATTTGTTGAGTCCATGGATGGATGCACACTCTTCAGTTTAAAGGCAGAAAAGAGAGAGGGGGAGGGAGGGAGGGAGGGAGGGAGGAGGAGGAGGAAGAAGAAGAGGAAGGAGGAGGAAGAGGAGAAGAAGAAGGAGAGAGGAGAGAAAGATCTCTTCACTGTCACAACATGGATAAAACAGAAAGAATTAGTTCTAATAAAATAAGCCAAAACAGAAATAGAAAGTGTAGTCCATTCAGTGATTCCCAAAGGCTAGAGAATGACAGAAATGGGGAGATACACAAGGGTATAAGTGAATGAGTATATGCTGGAGAGCTAACATGGAGTCTAATGACCACAGGTAATAGAATAATTTGCTGACTTGACCTTGGCAAAGAGAGTAGATCTCAAATGTTCTCTGTGCCCAGAAAATAACTTTGTGAGATAATGAATATATTTGGTAGCTTGACTGTGTTAACCATGTCACAAGATATATTTGTCAAACAATGTGTGGTATACATTTTGAAAAAATACAGTTTTATTGGCTGAACTTCACAAGATCTTCTTTTAATTAATACAAAAATAGGAAATGGACATGCACACATACAGAACGAAACAGTCAGTAGACACCATGCTTCTGATTTATAGTTTTCAAAGCTATGACAAAATGAATTTCAGTTCAATTGAAACAAAGGGAAAGAGGGAGAAGGAAGGAAAAGGAGAGGAAGAGGGGGCCAGTAAAGAAAGGGAGACAAGGGAGGAGGAAGGGTGTTGAAATGAAGATGCTAATTAAGTTTAGTAACAATAAAATTGACTTTGGAGTAGTTTGATCACTCACACACAAATGCTTCGGATTCAGAATGCCTTAGCAGTTAATGGTCTCTAAACTGATCAGTTACCTGAGTTTTCTTCAAGAGAAAATCTTGGAGCCTTGGTTTAAATCACAGAAGAGGTGTGCTGTTTCCTTTACAATTGAGGAATGTAGATGACAGGTGGACACACATACAACGCAGTTAGCAATGAGGAGTTGTCAAGTATCAACACTTAGCTATCTGTTTTCTTTTTACTGTCTGGTTCAGGATCCAACATAAATGGGTTTCCATTGTTTAGATTTTTAAATAATATTAGAATATATCCCAGGGAGATGAATGCTTAGAGAACCTACGGTGTTCAACCTAAGCCAATGTTTCTGTGATTTCATTCTTGATTTCAATCCTTCCCCTTATTTTCCATTCTTTCATGCCCACCGCTGCACTGTGCTGTGAATTGGTCCTTTTATATACCGTATTCTCTTCTAACTTATTCAGTCTGTTGTGCAATGACTTTAATTTTTCATTTTTGTCATTTCCAGAAATCCTATTTTTCCATTACAGAATTGTAATGTTCCTTTAAATCATTTTTTTTCTAATCTCTCTAAGACTGTTTTTTCTTTAAATGAGTTAAACACCACCCTGTGTCTGATCCTGAGTTCTCCAGGTTGCTCTCCTATTGTTTTTCCTGCTTGTCAAACACAATTGCTTCCTTCCTTGTATACTAGATTCACTTTGATGTTTACTCACCATTTCTGTTGAAAACTTATTGAAACATCTACGATCACAACCAACATATGGCTGGAATAGAGTTCCCCGACTCTGGCTCTTTAAGCTTCTTAGCCTGCTCCTTTTACTTTGGCTTGCTATGCTCTGCTTTGTGAGGAAAGGTTCTGAGGTTGACTGTGGTATGGCTCATAGGCCATTTTAACCAGTGAGCACTATTTGTGCATTTTGGAATGGTCATTTTCTATCTGCTTCATCCAAAGTACTAATCATTTCATAACTACCACTGAACATGTAATCATTACATTAGGAGACTTCTCTCCAGGACTTTATGAACTTTAAGAAAATACGAAACCAAATGGCTCTCTTCTCATTCCTGGTGTAATATCTGGAGAGGACTATGATGATTCGCAAATAAAATTGACATTCAGAGAAATTAAGTAATTGCTTAATTTTAGATGATGGATTTAGAATTTGAAATCTTGACTATCCAACTTTAATTTTTCTTTTGGTCTTCCCCATCTAAAGGGCTTAGAGAGGAAGTTAAGGACTTCAATAAGATTATATGATCATGTGAAAATTCATTTATATCTTCATTGCAAGAACTATGATAATGTCAGAGAGAAAAGGACATTTTTCTAAAACTAGAATTAGTATTAGTATTGCTAATACTATATTTTGTACAGGTAACTAAGCGGTCCCTTCAATCCAGCATCACTGACTGAATTCTGGTGACTCTTCCAGAGGTTGAGAACCATTGGGGCAGATGATGCACCTTTTCTCCTGCCGGACTTCTCAATTCAGCACAATTAAGAGAAGGAGCTGTGAACTGTAGCACAGGTTTGTAATCCAGGGGTTTGGTTGGCACAAATTTTAGACCAACCTAGGCTACATAGTCTGGGCTACAGAATGAGACTTGACCTGGAAATGAAAATACAAATCTAAACAACAAAACAAACAAGGGAAAGAAAGAATTACCATCTATGGTAAGACTCAGAGAGGACCAGACAAGGGACTGTGTATCCAGTGTTGGCGAATTTCCCTGGAGCTTCCTAATGTCTGGGCTCCTTCTCCCATCTCCACTAGTGACAGTGGTTAAACTGAGGTAGTTCTTCTTGTGGGTGCATTTACAAACAGCAGAGTCACTGGTGTAACTGAAAATCACTCTTTTAATATCTTTCTACCGGCTTATGCTCCTGGAACTTCAGGTATAGGGACAACACCTGAATTGGCATGGCTATAGGGACAAAACTGTACCCTCACCTGACTCTCTAGTGAATTTCCACTGACAACTCTCGCATTATTAAAGACTTCCTACTAAATTCACTTTGAATTAGCTTCCTATTACTAAGCCAGTTATATTTTTTACTTTGGATGTCATTTTTCTCTCCAGGACTTCGTGAACTTTAAGAAAATACAAAACCAACTGGCTTTTTTCTTATCCCTAATGCAGTTGTGCTTTGGAGCTCAGCCAAAGAAGTGTCAACTTCAAGTCCCAGAGCCCTTCGAAATCCCAGGGATTAGGATGTGCTTTGCTGTCAGGTCCCGGACCAATGTTTTAGCTTCCAAGAAGCATGCAAGGTACGGTGACCAAGTAGAATGTAAGAGAATGTTCTGCTGCATATACATGGCTCTGTCTCAAGCTGGAACCCTCATTTGTAGTGTTCAGTAGCTTTCTCAATGGAAATTACAAGCATGTGGTTTTGTTTGTTTGTTTTTTTAACATAGAGTCTTAGTGTGTAGCCTCAACTGGCCTGGAATCCATGATCTTCCTGCCTCAGCCTCCTGACTGCTGGGGTAACAGGTATATAGGACAATGTCCAGCCTTTGTCTTGTTTTGCGTTTAAGAATTTAATTCTCATTCATTCTTAAGATAACTAACGAGTATACTTCTATACAATGACATTGTTTTGACTAACTTCTAAACAATGAAGATATTTGTTATTTTTCTTCTATGCTGTTTTGAGTTACTTTAGTCTCATATAACTAAGAATTTCTGAAAATATCCCACAAAGACCTTCAGTGCTGTGTGAAAAGCAGCTTGCACAGCACAGAGTAGAATTGCTACTATTAAGGCTGAAGTCAATTTCAGGAAAATTGGTCAAATTACATAAAATTTCTAGTTACATGAAGAGAATAGTTTCAGCAATTATTGTAGAGCATGGCAAGTACAGTTAATAACAATATTGTATCCTGAAATTCAATGAGATTTTGCTGTCTCCACTACAATGATGTTGAGTATGCATGCTTATTAAATCAACTCAGATGTTGGATACATACTTTGAAATACCATATTATAGAAAACAAATGTATATAAATAATACATTTTATGTCAACTAACAATATTTTTTAGAAATAAGACAAATCATTTTTTGTATTTTTTAAATTATAATGATAAAGATTGCACATTTTAAAGAACAGCAACAATATAAAAGAAGTCCCTGGTTATAGATAATAAGTTTATCAGAAATAATGGCACAAGAATTTTATTCCTATATTAAAGATTATACAAGAAAAATGTTCAATTTCTAAGTTTCTGTTTAATTTAGTTCAATTTACAATCAACTTTGAAGTAATTTTTATAAATATACTGATTTTTAATTCACTGCAAAATAGGATGAAAGAGATTAAAAATTGTCTGTTACTTTGAAAAATCATGTTAAGTCAGATTATACTTGAAACTGAGTTCTGTGTTTACTATTTACAACTTCCTGACTAAAGACACAGGTACTGTACAACATGTCTTTTTTAAAACATAACCCCACACATCTGTTGAGCACACATCTGGACATGTGGCTGAACTCATCATTTCCTTCTGTATATCCAGAAACTGTCAGCTATTTCAAAGGGGAGAACGGAAAAAGTTACATCCTTTTTCTGTCCAGGTTTTATAAACTCTTTTTTTTTTTTTTTTTTTTTTTACCTTTGCCCCCAGGATATCATCAAATGTAAAAGTAAGCAGTCTGAATTCCTTTGCTGTGGAGAAAGCCAGCAGGGAGGATGAAGGGTGTGGGCTATCGGAATGTCAGCTTGCAGGGGGAGGGGAGCTGGCTCAGGAAGGCTCAAACACAGACCCTCTGTGAACTTACAAAACAAGCATCATTTTTTTTAAGCAGAAAAGAAATGAAATTTGAACACAGAAAGTAGGTTGAATCATAAAGACCTGGAGTTTCAAAGGTAAAGCTGTCACACTTTAAAACATTTTCAACTCACTCAGAAAATGTAACTTCAAATACACACCTAAACTTATCTCGAAATACATTAAGTCAAATGATGGAAGTAAGAATTTAGGATAGTATAATCACAAGGAGAATTAATCTCAGAACGTCTCACTGAATTTTGAAATGCATCAACGAAAGAGATAATAATGAATCAAAAAAATCAACTCAGTGGCATACAGTTACATATATATTCATAAGGAATAAGGAATCATCTGGCATATATAATGGTGAGTTAAATGCTTTTGAATTATTTCAGATATATACAAATAAAAAAGGTATGATCAAAAGGGAGTGAGTGGACTTAACTACAGAGGTGATTGCTGTTGTTAAGAAACAGAGCAGAGTCCGTGTGACATTTGAACAATCGTGATTGTGTATGGCAGAGTCCGTGTGACATTTGAACAATTCTGATTGTGTGTGGCAGAGTCGGTGTGACATTTGAACACTTGTGATTGTGTGTGGCAGAGTCCGTGTGACATTTGAACAATTCTGATTGTGTGTGGCAGAGTCTGTGCAACATTTGAACAATTCTGATTGCGTGTGGCAGAGTCCGTGTAACATTTGAACAATTGTGATTGTGTATGGCAGAGTCCGTGCGACATTTGAACAATTGTGATTGTGTGTGGCAGAGTCCGTGTGACATTTGAACAATTGTGATTGTGTGTGGCAGAGTCCGTGTGACATTTGAACAATTGTGATTGTGTATGGCAGAGTCTGTGCAACATTTGAACAATTCTGATTGTGTATGGCAGAGTCTGTGCAACATTTGAACAATTCTGATTGTGTGTGGCAATATGCTGAAACAGAAAAGCAAACTGAAAGGGAATTCTAAACTCTCTCATTATCTTTCTATGTGGCACGATTATTTTGAGAATCTTAGTTGTGTATTTGCATAATTGAATATGTTGATGTTAATGCAAACTAAGACTTTCAGAGTTAGGGCAGAAATACAAATAAGCAAGAGAGAAATGCTAAACTGTAACACGTGAGTTGTGCTATCAATTGAAATTTTATGTGGGTATGTGTATCTACATACATATATATATATACGACAGCCCTTTGTATTCAAGTGACAGAAAAATGTTGGCAAGTATTTGTAGGAATAACAGTGCTTCTGTTTCTTCCATCATTTGATACTCCAGTATAGTCAGTGATTAGAAATCTGGACATTAAAATTATATACTTAATAGAAGTAAAATCAAGCCACACACACAGTTACATATATATTCATAAGGAATAAGGAATATTATAATATTATAATTATATATAATATAATTATATATAATAATTAGCAATTTTTTATTAAAAAATTGCCAGCTTTTGACATAAGATTGAATACTTTAATAGTCTATTGCATGTTTATTTTCTGTATTGAGCATTCTTGAATCCATTTATATATGCGGCATCTTTTCTAACACTTGGCCTTTCATTTATTCCATACACATTGAAATATGTATAATTACTTAAGTCATGATTATGTAAGCTATATCACACACACACACACACACACACACACACACACACACACACACAGATTACATGTCAGAGCACCTTATGGACATTCTAATGTGAAGCATTTGCTATTACTTATGAACCTGTTTTGGCAAAAATACATGTGTCTAAGCAATTAGCCTCATAAATATTTTCAGGGAAACAAGACAAAGGAGAAAGGTAGGTAACACTAAGAAAGGGTAAATAAATTTATTAGACAAATAATTCTCCAAGACAGTAGTCCTGAGCTTTTTTGATATGATAGGTTAAAAAAAAATCAAAAAACCTGGTCTGTAGAAAGGGTTCAGTGGATAAAAAGTAGGTCCACCAAGCCTGAGTACATGAATTCAGTCCTAGGACCCACATAATGAAAGGAAAGAACTGACTCCTGTATGTTGTATTTTGACATTCACATGTATACTACAGTACAGACACACACACACACACACACACACACACACACACACACACACACACACACTGCAACAAAAACTTTTTTGTAGGAGAGTGACAGAATCAACTTAAAGCCACAACGGGGCTTTAAAAAACCCCATTGGGAGGGGCTGGAGAGATGGCTCAGCAGTTAGAGAACTGCTGCTCCTGCAGAGCATCTGGTCTTGGTTCCCAGCCACACAGATTGGCTCACAACCCCTTGTGACTCACGTTCTACAGGATCTGACCCCTATCTCTGGCTTCTGACTGTCGGATAAACAGGTGATACACATACCTGCATGCAGACACTCACAGACAAACAGAATAAAAGTAAGATAATTTATAGAGTCCTATTGTTAAACATTTATTTGATCTAATTAAATCATTCATAAAAATATTGTTTGATAAGTTGAGATAGTGAAAGACTAAGCTGACATTAGTTCATATATTAGATACAAGATTATTAGTTTTTTGAGAAAAATATTATTACTGAAAAATTCTTTTGTAGGATCTCAGGTATAGTTACATATTAACAAACTTTGAAGTTATTCAATTGTACAAAGATCTTTCATCTAAGATTTATCTATCTCCCCATTACCTTTCTATGCTCTATCTGTCATCTCTTTACCCAATCTTGACCTATGTATCCATCTACTTAATATTAGCCAGAAACCCAAGGAGCATGTCTTCATGTATCTGTTATCTATCCATAATTTTAGATATATGCTATTGTGAATTCTCTCAAAGAGCTAAAATATTTCTGCCCCTACTTGTCAAGAATTTCCAATAATTAATCAATATTACATGAAAATAACTGGCCAGTTTGTAATAGTAAAAATTATAACTAAGTCCAGATCCAACCTGTAGAAGCCTCCATCTAAGTAGTCCTACTTATAGGCCTTGGATAAACATTTAAAAGGTTTCATAAGCAATTGCATCATGTAGCTGGTACATAAAGCAATCAGCTAGCAACATCATAATCTAACTTGTATCTGACTACAGTCTGAACACAGGACTGTGTGGAGACAATGGTCCTATTTTATCTATTCTAATATTGCTGAATCATAAACTGCCAAATAATTTTATGCCTAACTGAATCAATAAATTTTCATTTTGTATGGTACAAAAATATCTGGGGGCTTAAATATATGTATCAACATTACCCAAAGTATACGAGATAGAAGCTGAAATATTATAAATTGCATTTGGAGAAGATTTTTAATATTTTTTTTATTGAGCCTAAGAAAGTGGTCATGTCCCACAGGTCTGGAACCAGCAGCCTGAGGTCTGTCTGGGACCAGCAGCCTGAGGTCTGTCTGGCACAGCAGCCTGAGGTCTATCTGGGACAGCAGCCTGAGGTCTGTCTGGGACAGCAGCCTGAGGTCTGTATCCCACAGCTTTTGTACATGAGCTCTGAGAAGTGAGGAAGTGCCTTAACTCTGCTTCAGTTTGCTAACTTGTCAGAAATATTTTGATAGAAATCAGCACCTTGTTTTCTAAGATCAAAGATGAAAATGTATGGCAAACACTTAGAAAATTGTAGTAAGAACTCAGTAAAGTTAGTTAATTGTCAATATTTATAAGGTAACAGATTTTCAATATATGAAATATAGGAAGATATGAATTGGTTCTGACCTTAAGATGTTAATGAATAGTTCATTTTCGGATGCCTGACTCCTTGGAAGAACTTGAACCTGTCTGTCATATTTTAAGATTTAAAAGTGACAAGAGAACATTGTTGCTTACAATCATTTTCCTTATACTCACATTTAAAATTTATTGTTTTACTTTATTATGAAAAAACTTTGAAATAAATAAATGACATGTGACATATGATAGACTAAGTTTTCAACTTATGTTGACTGTAGTGTTTACCCTCTACTGACAAGCATAAGGGAAGCCTATCATAAAGATTTCTCTAAATTCCTTATGGTGAGATTTTCTAGGTTTCATACAATCTCAGATATCACAGAGGCATTAGAGATATGTCAGATGCTTAATATCAAAGTCATATATGCTATTGCCCAAGGCACTCCTGATTCTCCTATGGACAAGTATTTATTTACATCAAGCCTACCTTTATTTATCTCCATTTTCATTAGCTATATTCATCAATGTGTTTCTGCACCGAATTGCATTGATCCTTTCTCGCAGTTTTCCTTATGGCACTGTTTCAGTCAAAAAGCAAACTGTGATGGCCAGACAGCTGGCCCACATAGCCACTTCCATTTTATGTTAAATGATATGCCTGTCCATACTACTACACTTTTAAAAGGTGAAGTCTTTGCTGTTGATATGAGGGAGCCATCACTGCCTCCACACAACACCTTGCCTCAGAGGCCTCTGCTCTCTCCTTTGCTGTCTCCTTCCTGCTCACTTGGCTGTGTGCTGGCTGTGAAATTCTTTCTGAGTCAGTTCCTGTGCAACATCATCACCATTGTGGAGACCATCAAAGTCTGCCCAAGACTGCTTTCCCAATGATTCCTCTGTATTTCTAAAGAAAAAGAAACATCCCTGCTAGTGAACTGGAGTACTTCTGGAGTGGGATCCCTGTGGATTTCACTACCACCTGCATACCACCCGTGCATCTGTGGGCTGCTCTTTGTGCGTTTCACTCACAGTGTAAGGCATATCACAGAGCATGCATCTTCTGCAATGTGTCAAACAGCCCAAAGCTCGGAGCTGGCATTTAAGATCAGTTTCTGGAAATTCTGTCACCAGTATCTGAGTATATGAAGAAGCAAAAATCTATATACACAGTAAGTACAATGACTACTATACAACACCGAGTTTTTGAAGGAATACTAATATGTGTGAGGTTAAAAGATAATTAAATTATAGTTAGTGTCAGAGAAGACAGAACAAATCTGCTCTTCAACATTTTTTTCAAGTAATTTTCTTGGTTCTGGAAAAGAATTTTAATCTCTAAAATAGAAATGCATTTGGACAAGTTAATAATTAAGTTGAAAAGGAAGCAGAAGAAATTCAGAAAGCAGACAAATTACACAAATCCAAATATTCTTAACTCCAAAATCTTTCAATATTTTAAAATAACTGATTTCTAAACACAAAGTATTTTAAGAAAAAAGAGCATGAATGTGTAGACAAATTTCTAAACAGTCTAAAGAGCTCTTTGATCTTTTTGGCTATTACCTCTGTATTTGGCTCTGTGTTTCTTATTTAATAAGACTGTTTAGAAATTTGTCTACATTGATGAGTTTGAGTGAATAAAGAAACTTTTAAATTATACAATTTTCAATTGAAAGGAGACAGTTCATAAGACAAACATTATAATTATATCTACTACAGCTCACAACTATTCATCTAGAATAAGATTGGCATTATCATATTAAATAAGTGCAAACCCAAAGCATATTCTGTGACAGATTCTGTTGTCCATGTGTCTATAGTGAGATCAGAAAGATTCATTTTCCTATGAATATATTGAGTTAAGGACATAGATAAGTAAGTGAAATAAAATCTACTAAAATAGAAAAAGAAACTTAATTGTATCATGTTAGCACAATAAACATTGTTTCATGAAATTGTGTATGTTATTTGTAACATAAATTTTAAATTCATGACAAATTGATGTCGTAAATTTCAACTCCACTAAGCCACACAGCATATTTTCTCAATTCACTCTAAACAAAAATCTACAGGTATAATAAGGTACCTTGCCCCACTTCATGATGTCTGACATCTCTTGAAAGTGAAGTCGGTGTGGGTGTTGCCAATATTTATAGAATGATCAGTACTCCTCTTACAAGGTGACATTTGATCTTGCAAGGAAACCTTTCTGAGAGTGTGAGCTAGGATTCTGGGGAAATGGAGGTACACACAGGACAGGCAGGAGTGACCAGTCCCTGAACCAGAAGAACATTTGCTTAGGTCAACCACATGTGTGGTTATTTTACCTGAAGTTAACTAAAAGAGAATAAAACTTAGAAAAGATGTGTGACTCTTGTGTGATATTTTGTTGGTGTTCTGATACATAAAGCTTGCCTGGAGATCAGAGGTTTGCGCTAGGCACTAGCTAACCATAAAGGCCAGGTGGTGTTGGCTCAGGCCTTTAATGCCAGCACTCAGCACTCGGGAGGTAGAGAGAGGAAGTGATAAGGCACAGCGGAGACAGGATCTCCACTCTTTTGATGGAAGGATCTAGAGAGGTAATAAGTTGATGGCGACTGCTCCTCTGCTTCTCTGATCTTTCAGGTTATTACCTCCATATCGGACTCCTGGTTTTTCTTGCTAAAATTGATTAGGTTCACGTTTCACGGGAAGTCTAGAGTGGGACAAGAATCAGTTCTAGAATTCACCACATAAATTGACACTTTCTCTGTCGTTACTATAACTGATTATTGGCCCCTATAATCCACAGCAGAACAATCAAGTGTATGTGGCATCGAGAAGTGACCTTAGGTACCTTGTGTTGAGTGATATAAGTGATCTTAATAATTATGGGAAAAACTAACCAATGAAAAAAATAGATGCATCGGTGAAATTTATAACAGGAGGAAACAATTTCTAAGTACTGGGGTTTATAGAACATGATGGATTATTACACTATTGAGCTTTGAGAAAAAAGTAAACTTTTCCTCCCTTAAGTTTACATGTCACAGTAACTAGTAAAGTACTGAACATAGAAACTGGGTACTGAGGAGAGTGATGAACTGGTTTGAGGGCAGTGTGGAAGAGTGTGGACCATGAATTAGAAAATCTCTATTCTTCTGTAAGCAGGGTTGAGTGTGCCATTTCAATGCAAACGTGGAAGACCAGAACACAGTGTGCAGTGGATGCTTAGATAATGAGGTTTCAGAAGAGACTAAGGCCTCTTGGGAACTGGACTAGAGATTATCTGAATTATACTTTGACTTCATTCTGTTTACATTCTGAGAACTGACTGAGGCTGAAATCAGTAGTAATGACTGACCCATTAGGCAGAGGAAATCTCAAGACAGAATGGTGGTCAGCTGTACCACGGCTACTGCCTACTGCTCTCATGCAAGTCTACAGTGAGAGGAAGAAATTTGCTAAACAGAAAGAGATTTTAAACTTCTAAAGTTTGGCCAGAAACGATCTGTGGCTGAGTTTAAAGATCCAGAAAGGGAAAGTTTGAAAAAAAAAAAAAAAGACTATAATTGCTAAAGAGATTAGTGTCTTTTAGTGTCTTATAGAAACAGGAAAAGCCTGGGGACAAGATGTTGGAATTCCTGGACACTCCCCCAGCTGTATGACCACACATGCACTGTCCAGTAGACAAGCAAGAGACTTAGTTGTTCCTGGAGCTTAGGTCCTACATAATCCATTCACTGTGTGATCACATCATCTATGTGCATGCTCGGCATAGCTTCGTAGCCCATCTGCACAAGTGCGGGGGCTGGGGGGAACCCATAAAAAGCAGGTAACAGACTCCTCCCCTCTTCTTCTTCCTCTCTCTCCATGCACAATCTTCCACAGGCCTAAGCACATTCCCCTCTGTTCCTTCTCTTAATAAACACTTATAGTGGGTTTTGTTGTACCTCGTGGCTTTTCTCACACGGTAAACAGCATCACTTATGAATAACACAGCACCATATAGTTATAACTAACACAAGACCCTGCCAACCCTAGGCTGAAGTTTGTGGAAATGCAAATAAATCTACAAGGAGATAACGGGGAGTGGGAATGCTGCTGACTGGGTTCCTTGCTCAGAAACAACTTCCAGGTATGCATTCCCTGGGTCAGCACACAAGGGCCAATGCAGGGGTGGTCTAAGGAGAGCAGACTTCTCTGCAGAATTTTCTGTAAGATACACATTCATGTATTTACCACCCACAATAAGATATGATAAACTACAAGCACTGTGGAAGTTTTAGTCTTGTTTTCTTAAGCAGCAAACACTAATCTGTAATATCTTTTTGTTTGTTTTGAAACAGGGTCTCACTGTGTAGCCCAGGCTGGCCTAGAATTCTTTATGTAGCCAGAACAGGATCTGAACACCTGGAAGTCCTCCTGTCTCAGGCTCCCATGTGCTCCTATGTGAGTGACTAGGAGTTAGACTTCTGGGTACACAGACAGACAGGTGGGCCATAGTTGGGTAGGGCCAATTTCCAAGATGGTCAGCTTCTTCCACACCCTTCTGACTTGAGACAAAAAGCCTGGTAACTTAAAACTAATGCATTGTAGACTCTTTTCTGCCCACAGCAGGCCCCTGCTGAAGAGCTGACTCCATGGGTTCAAGGCCCCTTACATAATAGTTGGAAGCCAACCAACCCTTTCTTTCTTCAAACTGACCAACCCTAAATTTGGGGAGGAATATCCTTCAGAGACTTTAAATGCCCCAGCCCCAGAAGAGCCTGGGTTTTTTGATGGCTGAGTACTCTCTCTGCTTTGCATAGGGTCTTTTTCTCTGTGTGCAGAACTTCTGCATGCCTGTGTTTCCTCATCTCAATAAACATCGTCAACTGCTGAGTCTGTCTGTTGCTATTTGTGGTGTTTGCAATTTCTCCACTGCTACCTAAAGCACTCAGAGTTTTCCTGTCTTTCAATTCTTTCACTGGTGGAAACAAACGCAATCAGAATTCCTGGGCCATATCACTAGGCTCTTACGGCACGGGCCGGCACTCCAGTGAAATCTTTCTTTGTTAGCTTACCTGAGCAGTGCGGTCAAGAGGACACGAAGCACAAACCCAATGCCAGCGTGATTTAGTGGAGTAAAGACATACAGAGAGCTACTTTTAATTTCAGGATGATTTTATTTTAACATTCCAAATTTCCTTCTAAAGTCATCAAAGAAATCTATGGAGGTGATTGGGCAACATTCATTTTATACTAGATGTCAATAATTAACATTTTTTGTGTTGCTCTGTAGGGAAAGAAAATGTAAAGACCTGTATAGCCCCAAAATATGTTTTCTGACACAGAGATAAAGAAAGTCAATGTTTTGAGAATAAAGGTTTTTTTTTACCTTAAACAGCACTGTCCTCTAAACAGAAGAAAATGCCGCCCACACACAAGACAAGTGATTGCCAATCACACACAGCAGAACACAGGCAATGCTTTGGCTTAGTAAAGAAATAATTTAAATGCTTATGACAACGAAGTCTCACTTCTGTAATTTCTGTTTCATCATATTTAACATGTTAATAAACATGGAATATCTGTTTTTACTGAAAACAGTGAAAGGACATTAACTACACAGTGAGCAGAAAAAACCATAGCTTTTTTCTTTCCATATTATAAGATGGCGTTTGAATTTTGAAATTGTTGATAAATTGATCTGAATAAGTATTCAGTTTGGAATTACACGTTTTTTGTATTGTAAGATTTTCTTATTGACACATATTTCTAGATCCTTAAAACTATTTTAATATTTTATTACTGTTTGTGTATAAATTTTAAAATCAACTATCACATTGATGGGTGACATGTTTAACTACATAATTTATTTTTTCCTTCTAGCTTTCCATTACAAACCACAAGTCTTTGAACTTGTGATTAGGTTCCATAGCCTGAGGGTTTGAATGTTTTTCCAGAAGGCTTTCAATTTCTTTAATGCCTGCCTCGTCCACTGGATTCAGTTCAAATTTTTCTAATGGGAAGCATACTTTCAAAGTGCCTTGATTCCACATTTTAATGATTTTTTAAAATTTTATTACTCGTAACTCAGGATATTCACAATAAAGATATTTAAAAATTTTTATATTTGGAAATATTTTGGTTTTTTTGTTTAGCTTCAAAGATTAAGTAATTCCACAGATTTCTCAAGTAAAAACATCTATATAGAACAATGTGATATTAGAAGATTTCTGAAATTGAATGATAGTCTTTTGACAATAGTGTTGATTACACAGAATATGAGAGAAATCACCAATATAGTTACTTGATGAGGAAAACTAGTGCTTTTCATTAAAATACAAACAGTTTGCTGCATTTTTATTATTTTTTTCTTTTTTTTTTGGTTTTTTGAGACAGGGTTTCTCTGTGTAGCTTTGCGCCTTTCCTGGAACTCACTGGGTAGCCCAGGCTGGCCTCTTACTCACAGAGATCCGCCTGCCTCCCGAGTGCTGGGATTAAAGGCGTGTGCAACCACCACCTGGCTGCATTTTTATTCTTAACCATATTTGATTTGGGAATATCCTCTTACATTTATAGTAGGGAAATGATGTCAGGAGCTGACTAATTATTTTTAAAAATACTGGTTATTCCTCACAATATATATTTTTAACTTGCATATTTACTTCAAATTGTTCCAATTAATTAACATTCATATTTTTGTTAAATGCATGAATTTAAAATACTAATATATATGTGTATATATATACATATATGGTGGATATATATATTTCAATGCACACACACACGCACACACGCACGCGCACACACACACACACACACACACTCATGCATGCACAGTTCAGTGGCCTTAAGCACAGCACTGAGCCATGTTCCTCCCACTTCCATCATCTTTGTTTAGGAAGGATGTTCGGTCTACTCTGCTGCTCCACATTACACAGTTATTCACCCTGGTCTCATGTCTCATAGTTCCATTTCCCATCTACTTTTATTATTATTCCAGATTCTTCTTTTTCCTTCCTTCCTTCCTTACTGCCCCCTCATCCCCAACAGCCCTGCAATAGTCCCTTGCTTTTTTAAAAACTTAGCACCTTCCGGCACTCCACTCCCCTTCAGAACTTTGGCATGGCTTATCGCTCCCCAGAACCCATTTGCTCTGCTTCCCTCTGCCATCCCTAATGTTCGCCCATCCCTACAGAAGTACAGACCCAATCCTTTGCAACTTTTCCCATTTCTTTTTTTCCATAACAAAACATTTCTTTGGAAGGTACAGCTATGAATCTCCAATGCAAATGCAGTGAACCAGCACAGAGAAAGGCTCTGTATGAGATGAGAAATTCTGTGAAACCATGGCAACACTGAAGTGCGGTCTGGTCAGTGCTTAGCTGATTGCATTTTCATTTGTAATGTGGAAGGACTGCCAAGAAACTGAGTGGTGCTGACTGTGATGGCAGATGGTCCCTGGAATTCGACGCTGCTGAAGTCCTCTCCAGAATGACCCGTGATGATTGGGATGCGAAGTTTGATATTATGCATAATTGCCTACAGTTTAACAATGGATGGAAACCCACTAAAAAGCAATGCTAAAGCTATCATTTTCTAAAGGTATTACAATTATAATCACAAGGAAAATGGATCTGCAATAATTTTATTTTTAATGGCTTCAGATTGCATATGCTGAGATTTCAAAGTTAGTCTTCATTAGCAATCTTTATATGCTACAAGATACATTATTCTATGGATTTTTAAATTCATTCAATAAATACTTACCAAATGCCTTTTGTGTGCTAAACACACTTCATCATCATTGACAAAATGTATCATTTGTAACTTACCATGGGCCATGCGGTGGAACCAGTAGTAGCCAAAGTCAACTCCTAAGAAGGTCAAATACCATGTCCATGGAGAATCCCAAGGCAAATCAACAAGTCTGTAGTTCTCCCATACATAAATGTAGCTGGTCACTTCAAGGCTCCTGAAGAACAGACTGGAAAATAAAATCCACGGCAATGGTTATAACTGTATCCTTAATTATGCTAACACAGTCTAGATGATGTTCAGTATGAGTATATGCATACATAAAAATGATTCTGTCAATGTTCCACTTCTTGCTTTGTCTAATTCCCTACCCCAGCATCCACACTATCCCCTGATATTTTCTTTTGGTTCCTAGGCATAGGGGAACCAGTTATTTGCACTCTCAATTTCCAGAAATTTGGGAGACTCTTCCCTTTTTGTGTCTCTTAAAACACTTTTTATGGAACACATCATACATAATAAATCTTACTAAACTGCACCTTAATTCCTGTTATTGTAATTTCTAAGTTTTAATGAAGAACACAGCAAGCATGGCTGACAAGAGAAGACTGAAAAGTTGAAAACTACACCTGGAATGCTTCCTAAGGAGCCCGAAAGCTGCTTGCTGTCATTAGAGACGAAAATCCATCAAATCTGCGTAGTCTAAAGTGACTCCTTCTGCTCTCTGTCCTTTCTATTCCTCTTGCAAACATCCTACTGTTATTGTGGTGTTACACCTTAGGTCCATGTCTTTGATAAGTCATATGAGAAACGTAAGGTAGAGCTTTCAGAATATTAGGAAATAATTTTCTATCAGAAATGAGGCACATAAATCTACTCAAAATAAACAAGTTAAAAAAAAAAAGAAGAAACAGAGCTAGAGAGATGGTTCAGCAGTTAAGAACACTTACAGTTCTTGCAGAGGACCTAAATTCAGTTCATAGCACCTACATCAGGTGGCTTACAACCTCCTGTAATACTCCAGCTTGAGGGAATCTGAAACCCTCTTCTGGCCTCTGGAGGCACCATGCATATATTTACGTTACAGGCATGCAAACACACACACATACATGTAAATAAAAATGTAAATGAAATACTATCTTTTTAAGATCTAGAAACTAAAACCTGTATTTCTGCCTATTTTATCAAGTTTCTATAAATTTTTGTTTAAATCCTTTCAAAACCATATAAAAATCCTTTGCTTGCCACTGTGTATTGGACAACAGTCAGACATCCGAATATTCAATTTCCAATTTGAGATGACATGGCTGGAAGCTTTGCTCCTGTGGGTGAGACCTTAACCCAAAACAGTTCTCATCTTTGATTCTAATACCAGTGTTCTAGATTCACCAGAATCTCTGGCCTAACTGGCTGGCAGGCCTTCCACAGTTCTTAGTCTTAGAGCAATGTTCCTGAGGTCAGGCCTTTGCAGGTGTGCAGACCCCCAGCCTTGCCTAGATGCCCAGAGTGGATGGTTTGAGACAAGCAGAAAAGTACTGCTGTATGTCAGTTTGGGGTATCTAAAAATACATACTCACTTTCTCATTGGGTAAGACAGGCCATAGGCCATGCTCCACGGATTCCTACAGTATTTCAGAGGCACGGAGAACTGGAAGTGTATAATCTATTTTCTAAACTATTACCAGAGGTATTCATCAAGAGAGGATTCTAAACAAGTTTTAATTTAAAAGTGCCCAGCTTGGACAGTAATTTACATGTTTAGACCAGGGCATTTCAACAATGTCACTCTTGAAAATTAGGCAGGAGAACTCATTTTGTAGGGGACTATTCAAAACAAACCTTAAATCAAGATATAAGCTTTTCAAATCTGTCTCGAATTTCTGTTAATAGGGTATCAACTGTATAAGGTTCCCTTCTAGGTTCAAGTGTTGAACAAAGCCAGAATTTTTTACGGTCCAAGTTCGTAACTTCTCTAACAGGGAGATTCTGACCATGACACTGCGGCCACTTTGGCTCAGACGACTCTGGTAGGAAAGATGGCCTAGGTCCACTTCAGTTGGAGAAAACACCCTGCTGTCTCTCTAGGTTCAGCAACGCCACTCCCCTCATCATCTGTAACAACCAAACATGTCTCCAGACATTGCCAAATGTTTCCTGATGAGCAAATGCGTCCCAAGTTGCTAATCACTGCCTTAAAGCAAGAAAGAAAAATTAGAAGAAAGAAAGAAAGAAAGAGAGAGAGAGAGAGAGAGAGAGAGAGAGAGGGAGGGAGGGAGGGAGGGAGGGAGGGAGGGAGGGAGGGAAGAAGGAAGGAAGGAAGGAAGGAAGGAAGGAAGGAAGGAAGGAAGGAAGGAAGGAAGGAAGAAAGAAGAATTAAAGCAACAAAAAGTCAACAGAAGTTTACCATACTGTAAGGATTGTTAGGCAAACTTTGTTACAAGGTATCAAATTAGACTAAATTGCATATTTATCGGTCACTTGTTAGCTCCATACTGGGAGCTGTTTCAGTCTCAGGGGCAGTCCAGGGCCCAGGGCAGATTGTTGAACATGGACTATAATCACCTGGCTCACGGGGGTTTCATTAGTTCAGTATGTTCCTAAAGCTTTTGCAATCTTCTTTGTCGGAGACAAGTGAAACAAAATTAAGACACTGTCTAGACCTCAATCGAAGAGGTGCTGTGAAACTTTGATTTGTGAAACCGAGAGAGCCGGCTGGCTGAAACCAAGCGCTGCTTATTTCCTGCACGGGTGTCCGGTATTGAACAGACATCTTCTCTATTCCTCTGTCAAGTGGGTTATTAGGGTTGACACAAGTCAACCTAAAATATTCTTGTACACTGTGTCAGACCTTTCTCTTTTCCACACTTTAGCAAGAGGCCAAATTTTCTTCAAGGTAAATGAACAGAGCAGTATGGAGTGATGCCCCCTGCTTTCTCTCAGCAAGAGAAACATGATCCTATTCCATTACACATATACTCAGTGCCCACAACTAAAACAATTTGCTCAGGCCATACAGCTGGGAAATGATTATCAAATTCTGGAAAGTCCTTGATGGCAGGAAATAGCACCTACGTTTACAAAACTGTTCCCACCAGATCCAGAATCATAAACCAGAGCGCCTTCCTTTGTCTGTTTCCAGTTCCTCCGCCCCACCCCGAAGCCCTCAAGTATGACTCTGCATTCTGGAATTTTAATTTGAACTCTCTAAATCCTTTTCAGTGGGGAGGGACTTCCATAACTTGAATGCATAGACGTAAGGGCCTCACTTGATCATGTGGAGACGGAATGGTAAGAAACCCAGGGTCTTACTTACAAATACTTATTCTTTTCCACATGGACCGCGGATGTGAGATCAAGGAAATGATCTGAGTATCAACAGACATTAGGGGCTGCTGTGCAGCGATCTGTGTGTACAAAGGCTTTTGTTTGCTGCTCAAGGTTTTTTCATGAACTCCCCTCAAACAGTGGCTTTCTAAAGTTAGAAATACATGGTAAATTCAGGCCAGGGTGTAAAAAGTGAACTAATTCATAGTTTGTCCTCCAACCTCTGCAAGTAAATTGTGGCACAGCACACACACACACACACACACACACACACACACACACACTTAAAATATATTTGAGTGTTAGGCTTAATTTTTTTTTTTTTAGAAAGGCTATATATTTATTTCAAAACCTCTCGTAACTGACCTCTGAACTTGGGCTGTCTGTCTGTCTGTCTGGAACTCTTGCCACTTTTGCTCCATCTAGTGGAATATTGACTTTTCAATATCTCAACGATAAGATGAACGATACAACTTCTACTTCCTGTAAACAGTCACAGCCTTTTCTGCCACTTCTTACTGTACAGTTGCATCACATTTATTTATTTATTTATTTATTTATTTATTTATTTATTTATTTATTTATTTATTTGTTTGTTTATGATAGCCTCATTTCACTAAAACAACCACTAAGCCATAAATATATTTGTTACATTCTTTACCAGAAAATCTGCTACTGTAATAAAAAAGTGTGTAAGTCCTGCCTGGGAGCCCATGGAGCTATATTCACTGAAGAAGGTAATGTCATCAAAGTAACAGATTTTTCTTTATTCTCTAGCCCCACCCTAAGGACTTGAAAATATTTCAAAAAAGTTTAATTTCCTCCTTTTAATTTTTTTTTTTGGTCAGGAATGGAAAATTCCATTGCAGGCACAACCAAAAATTCTGTGTACTACACTGAACATTACAGAGTGAGCACCATAGTCAAAGCTGGCCATGACCCCTAAGTCATCATAGTGGGGTATCCTCAACTTACTTGAAAATTTACCTACTTAAATTATCCCTTGAACCTACTGCAATTTGATTTACAATCTGCTGTTTCAACAGAATAAATGAACCCCTTAAAAACCAACATACCATAGATATTTATATTAGGAATAAAGCTTCTCCAGGGAGGGTGCAGTTTATGGAAACAGTAACTTGGGGAGGAAGTAACAAATTGAGGTCCTGGATTTCTAGCGAAGAAATGGAAATGCAGTTCTGCTTAAGCAAACAGGGAAGATATGATTATTTTTCACTCATTAAAGTATAAATCATTAGTAGAGTATTTTGAAAATTATGCTTTGAAAAAATAGACTTGGCACACATTTCATTCAATCAAGTTGAATTTTTATAGTTACATATGCAAATAAATTGGCAGAAACATAATTTATCTCTAAAAAACATCTTGTTAGTTATGATCAGTAGAAGAAACATCCTTTTACTACTCCAGTTCTGGATTCTGGTTAGAAGGCTGCCTACTGCATTTCAAAAGAGCAAATAAATGGCCCAGAATCTGATGTGAGGCAGACGGACTTTTATTATGGATAAAAGGCTTGCCCAACAGGCTTGTAAACAAGATACAGTCCTGTCTATGGTTAATATTTTCCCTTACATCAAAATCTTTCCTGTGGATATGGTAAGCAAGCTATTACTTTTAAAGAGACTTAAAATTGTATGCAATCATAATATCAGAATCATCAAATAAAGTTGTTTTACCTCAGAGTCTTCAGACAACATTTCTATTGCAAGAATTCAGAACTGGAATGAGATGCTCCCTATGCTCTCTAGTTTGTTAGAGGCTCTCTGGAATTATTATCTGAAGCACAATTCTCCGCTAGCAGGCTAAGTAATGGTATAGTATTGTTTTTCTTGCAATTACATACTTTAAGGATGTGGCAAGCCCCCATTGCTAGTACAGAAGATGAACCGGATTCCTTGGAGAGGCAAGGACCCTCGCCGTGCTAATCTACCCCTCAGCTGCTAATGATTTGCACAGGGATTCACGTGAGTGCTGCGGCGTCAACTGGAATACTAGTGCAAGTCGATGGCAAGTGGCTTTTCAATGGTCTCCCCCCCCCTCTCTCCCCTCTCTCTCTCTCTCTCTCTCTCTCTCTCTCTCTCTCTCTCTCTCTCCTTTTTTTTTCCTGTTTTCTGTGAGGAGACAGAGTGCAGCAAATCTAGAGAAGCAGCTTTCCTTTTCTGTTTATACTTTCATTCAAAAGTAGTAGTGAAATAAAAGAAAACAATTGACGTGTGCCTTCCAGGTTGGTTTCTTTGCTGGGATGTTTCAGACAATCTGCATTGAAAACTGAGAAACTTTTTAAAAATTTTTTTAAAAAGTGTCATTATTTTAGAATTCATTATTTTTAAACCACAAGAAAAAAAACAAAGACCAGCAACTTTATTATAATTAAAATATAATTATTATATCTAAATTAAATTATAATTAAAATATAGCTGCAGAAAAACACTGTATAAGTTCAAGTTAATAACGTTGTACGTTTCTTCAGAGAGAGACAGAATAAAAAGTTTTTGGAATTTTTTTTAGCTTAAGGAGTCTTAGAAGCAGTGGGCAAGAGAACAGAACCTCACCTTGTGTTCCTGAAGGACTTTGCTTTTACATTTTGACTATCTGCATTGTTCTAAGTTTCTCCTTCTCTCTCTCCTTGCCCGCTCCCTGTTCTTCCCCTACAGGAACCCCTTTTCACCCCTCACCTCCATTTGCATTCCTTTCCCAAATAAATTGTGCATATGTGTGTGTGTGTGCACATGTGTCTCTGCTTTTTGACACAAGATTTTGTAAAAGCCTATATTTGGAGTCTTGTTTTGTTGTTTTAACTTAGTAACATCATCAGTCAGATTGCTGAGGAGAAATGCTGTACGGAGAACAAAGTGTGTTTCCAGGGGAGAGTCTAGCTTTACTTATAACCAAAATCAAACTTTAAAAAGGGAAAAAAAAAAGCCAAAGGATTAATTCAATGCAATGTCTCTTGAATAACAAAACAATAAGTATAAAAGTGCTCCTTTCAAGGCAGTAAGACACGTGACCCGTAACTGCACCAGCACAGACAATACTTCTAGGTTATTAGATGATTTTCACAGTCGAAAGATCAACCGATTCCCAAGAACTTTTAATACCTCATGTTCTCAGAATGAGCTATAGAAACCAAGTGAATTATCCTCAATAAAGAAATCTGTATCTAAATCTACATACCTGAGCGTGTATATTCGGAAGGGGTGCGTGCTCATTTCTGATACATGAAATCACATACTACAGGAATTTGTCAATAATTTGAATTGTTATTAGGCAATCTGAGACTTACTCAGAGGAATAATCATCCACTAATTCTGACATTAGTGTGTTAGCACATCTGCAGTTACTCAACTCATTATTTTTTGACTACAAACCTAATGACTCAATTTACTCAAAGTAACACATTGATGGGTATTTTTAAGGCTTACTTTCTACCCTAACATATTATGAAATTTTATCAAGTTATTGTACCCTCTTTTCAGATGTAATTCAGATTTAATGTCATTTTTGAAATCCACCTTGATTTCCCACTGTGTGGTTCCAAGAAACATTCCAAAGTGACGAGCTCTGATCGGAAGTGAAACTCCACAGATATTAAGAAGAAGCAGGGGTGGGAGGCTGTACTGAGCACACTCTTCACTAGCTCAAAGCTCCCTAGGGGACTTTTCTCTTGGCCCCTGGTTCTTTGGTTAATTTACATACACAGAAGGTGCCTCTGTCCATCTGCTGAGTTTTCATCCTATACCTCTTAACTTTATAAAGCAGATCACTTATTGATTGTTTAATCTCTTATTTGTCTAGTTTTATCATTATCATGACTCTACAAAGAATATTGTTTTAGAGCATTTGTTATGTACCAGACATCATCCCAAGAGTATGAACTCTGATATGAGCAAAACTCCTGATTTCATGGTGCATGAAAGTTAAGGAGTGAAACATGAAGAGAAGAACCTTCAACCCTGGGATTATTGAGTCTGGAGTGAGCACAGAAGTCAGAGCATGCCCAAGCGAGGGTTAGGAAACGGATGAGGTTTGCTGAAGTTATGTGCATGCTTACACCTACAAAAGGAACTGGAGACAGCCACGTGGGTGACTTTCCAAACCCAATAAAGTGCCTCAGATATGTGCCATGACAGGTAAAGATACCAAAAGGATAGAGAGACTAAAAACGACAGAGAAACTAAAACCTTGTGTGTTTTAAGAATGATACTTTATGTCCAGGGAAATAGGGAAGTAGGAAAGGGCTTCCTCCTGGTCCCTATGATTTAAATATTTGGCTACCAATGGGACAGACTTCAGACAAAACTAAGAGAGATTTCTACTTGTTGACATAATTATGTCATTTTCATTGAGAACTAGCTGAGGCCTAGGGAGATATCTGTAGAAATGTGGCTGGAACAGAACATAGCTTCCATCAGGGATCTGGATGAAAACTGAGAGCAAGGTTACATTAAAGGTAGGGTAAAAAGTCACTTAAAAAGTCACTTTGGGGATACAGTCAACAAGGCAAAGCAACAGCCTACAGAATGGGAAAAGATCTTCACCAACCCCACATCTGACAGAGGACTGATATCCAGAATATATAAGGAACTCAAGAAATTAGACATCAAAATGCCCAACAGCCCAATTAAGAAATGGGCTATAGAACTAAACAGAGAATTCTCAACAGAGGAAACTCAAATGGCTGAAAGACATTTAAGGAATTGCTCAACATCCCTAATCATCAGGGAAATGCAAATCAAAACAACTCTGAGATACCACCTTACACCTGTCAGAATGGCTAAGATCAAAAACACTGAAGACACCTTATGTTGGAGAGGATGTGGAGCTAGGGGAACTCTCCTCCACTGCTGGTGGGAATGCAAGTTTGTACAATCACTTTGGAAATCAATATGGCGCTTTCTTAGAAAATTGGGATTCCATCTCCCCCAAGATCCAGCTATACCACTCTTGGGCATATACCCAAGGAATGCTCAACCACACCACAAGAGCACTTGTTCAGCTATGTTCATATCAGCATTGTTTGTAATAGCCAGAACATGGAAACAACCTAGATGCCCTTCAACTGAAGAGTGGATAAACAAAATGTGGTACATATACCCAATGGAATACTACTCAGCAGAGAAAAACAATGACATCATGAGGTTTGCAGAAAAATGGATGGATCTAGAAAAAATCATCCTGAGTGAGATAACCCAGACTCAGAAAGACAAACATGGTATGTACTCACTCATAGGAGGATACTAGATGTGGAACAAGGATGACTTGTCTGCTACTCACATCACCAGGGAGGCTACTTGGAAAACAGGAGCCCAAGAAAGACACGGGGATCGCCCAATGATGGAGAAATGGAAGAGATCTACATGAACAGCCTGGACATAAGTGGGGGTAATGAAGGGCGAGGGTCGAGGGAAAGAGAGTTTGGGGGAGCAGGAGATCCCAGCTGGATCAACAACAGAGAGGGAGAACAAGGAATAGGAGACCATGATAAATGAAGACCACATGAGAATAGGAAGAAGCAAAGTGCTAGAGAGGCCCACAGAAATCCACAAAGATACCCCCACAACAGACTGCTGGCAATGGTCGAGATACAGTCCGAACTGACCTACTCTGGTGATGGGATGGCCAAATACCCTAATTGTCATGCTAGAAACCCCATCCAACTACTGAGGAATCTGGATGCAGAGATCCATGGGTAGGCCCCAGGTGGATGTCTGGGAGTCCAATTAGCGAGAATGAGGAGGGTTTATATGAGTAAGAATTGTTGAGACCAAGGTTGGATAAAGCACAGGGACAAATAGCCAAATGAATGGAAACACATGAACTATGAACCAATGGCTGAGGGGTCACCAACTGGATCAGGCCCTCTGAATAGGTGAGACAGTTGATTGGCTTGATCTGTTTGGGAGGCATCCAGGCAGTGGGACCGGGTCCTGTGCTCATTGCATGAGTTGGCTGTTTGAAACCTGGGGCCTATGCAGGATCGCTTGGCTCGGCCTGGGAGGAGGGGACTGGACCTGCCTGGACTGAGTCTACCAGGTTGATCTCAGTCCTTGGGGGAGGCTTTGCCCTGGAGGAGGTGGGAATGGGGGGTGGGCTGGGGGGAAGGTGAGGGGGACCGGAGCAGGGAGAACAAGGGAATCCATGGCTGATATGTAGAACTGAATTGTATTGCAAAATAAAAATAAAAATTAAAAAAAAAAGTCACTTTGGGTAGAAACTGTAAGATGATATGGAAACTGAGTAATTAATACCAGCAATGTTCAGCATTCTCTATTAAAAATTAAAGATGAAAAGTCCATGCTGAAAAAAAAAAGGAAATTTCGAAGAATTTTTGTGAATTTTTCAGGAGTTTATGGAGAAATATGTCAAGTGTCCACATGATATCCCCTCTGCTTTACACTTGGGGAGTCATGGATCTTCATTCATCGTTCTAAACTATGACTCACCTTGGAAGCCGAGACACAACACCAGCTGACATGGATGTCAGAACATCATCGAGGCGACCTGGTGCCTTCCCCTTGAGAATCCAGCTGGTGACCAGTTCCAGCAGAATCAGGGAGATGAAAAACGGAGTGGCCTAGAAAGGAGATTTCAGGGAAGAGATGCTATTCTGTTCGCTATGAAATCCTCCACATTTTCTGATATCTTGGGAAGGAGGCACACCAGCAGGAGATGGTCTACATTTATATTTCAGTGCTATTTCCAAACCAATGAGCAGGAAAATTTAGTTATTTTAGATATACACTGAAGATATGTTCAAAATATACCATGCAATTTGCAAATGAAATAAAAGCATAAATACAACTATCACTGTTGTGCCAGAGAACAATTAAAATCAGGAAGGAGGAGCAGAAAGTGCGTTTCACATGGGTTCAGCCTGTAAGAGCCTATCTTCTGCCCTGAGCAAGTCTGGGTCACTCCAAGAGAACTCCTTAAAAACACCCCCAATTAGAGTGTTTAAAAATTAGAGTTTCTAGAACTACTTCTGATAATAACATGAAAGTAGTAGAAACAAAACCCAAGACTCTTAGCAAATAAGGTAAATTCCTAGGATTGTATCACCATCAAAGTTTCATTCATTCAGCTTTGATTTTGTGCTTTTATAATAATGAGTATTCAACTATTTATCAATGCATATTAGACTAGTATTGATGGTAGAATCTACAGAATAATAATTTTTGAAGACAAAAGTAGCACTTTTTTTTCACTGGATAAAAATGGCAAATATCAAATCTCAAAAGCAATATGGGCCTCAGTCATTTGGAAATGGATAATGAGTCTGAGGTTTTCTAAACTGAACTCCCAAGAACACACTCTGTGATGTCAGGTTTTCCTTGTTTCTGGTCTGAACTAGTAAGTGTTGTAGGAACAACTTTCACAGGGTGGGGAGCATCAGTGCTCAGTTTCTAATTCTGGATATTTCCACTTCCAATCACAGCCAAGCAACAGAAGTGAAAAATGCCTCAAAGGCTTGAAATGTTACAAAAAAAAAAAGGTTCAAGTTCAAACTTAGGAAGTCAGAATTATACTGTGCCAAGCTGTGTATCTTTCATGCTGCAGAACTACTCTACCAAATTAAAGAGGAAACACCTTCCTGGAGGTGGTGGACAAGTTAAACATTTTAAAACAAAATTGTTACAATGCCTACTGATGTGGTATAGCTATTTAATACTGCTTTCCAACAGCTAAATTTGCAATGTCACCAGGCCCAGGAAACTTTGAATTTTTTTCTCATATTCTAGAGGGATGTATAAGGGGATTTACAAACAAAGACGTAGATATTGTATAGAAATTGAATTCTCTTGAAAACTGTACTTTGGCTTCATGACTGTAAGACACTGGATTTTTATGAGGCTGTAATAATTCGAAGTAGGAAATTGAACGAATCCCCAGGATATGTTGAGTTGATGTTGCAAGAAGAGAGCAAGAGAACCTCTTTGCAGACAGCCTCACCTTTTTAACGTAATCGGGCACCTCTTCAACGGTTGGGAAGGCAGTTTCACTGGGCTTCATCAGATAAAACATCATGCGAACACCCTGGGAAACGGAGACATTGTCTTGGGCTCCCGGGCTCTGCATGTCTGTCCCTGTCTGATTCGCAGCTGGGGAGATTTGTGGTTCTGTGGTAGAAGCCCGAGACTGAACTAAGGAAAGGAGCCGTGCAGCACAGAGCGAGCCTTGTCAGAGAGACTCCGCAGACCACAGAGCTGCACGGGGACCTCCGCCAAACTCCGGCGGTGGAGTTTGTGTGCACAGGCACTGAACACTCGCGACAAGAGCGAGTTCAGAGTTCAGGGGCTGACTCCCCAGGAAGCAGAAAGTCACAAGAGAAGGAGGACCCAGAGAAACAAGCACAAAGTGCAGTTTGCCTCTAGCTGAAGCAACTCATCAGCAACAAACAGGAAAAATAAATAAATAAAGCACATCCAGTCGGGCCTGGGAAAGTGAAAGGGGAAAAAGCAAACAAACCAGTTTTGTAACGCAGGTGAAAGTTCACTCTGATACATATAACTGACTTTTGAACTTCTACCGCGTTATCAGAGTCCAAAAGTCAGATTACAGGAGCAAAATCATATTTTTCCTGAGCTGCACAATGTCTTTGAATTGTTGTTTCTTCACAGAATCCTGTCTTGGAAGCGACAGGGAGTCTGAGTAAGGGTTAGTTGATGCCTTTAAGCTGGAGGGCCTGACTTCTTACTGCCGATGTGTTTCTAAGCTCAGTCCTGCGAACTTTGAACGTTTTGCAAAGCGGTTCAGAGCCACCAGGTTTATCGCACACTCTAACTGTTTAATGGAAGCTTACCTAGTCACAGTTTCTCTAGCCTTCTCGTCTTTAAAGGGTTGTCGTCATGAGACCTCACCTGTAGCTTACAAAATGAGCTAAATTCACTGTACTCTTCTGGAGGACTGGAGGGCACTTTCTTGACTGCACTGGCAGGGAATGTGTGTGTAGTCCTTGCCTGAATAGCGTGGAACTTGTCAAAGCAACCTTCAGTAGTAGCTCTGGTTCCCATGGCATATTTGTTGTGGAGTGTTGTGTGGAACCTGATATCACTGTCCTTGTTACTGTGACAGAAGCAAGGTAAGGAAGGACTGAGGGTTTACGTGCCGTCTCTGCCCTGGAGGGCAGCCCTCCTGGTGGGACAGCCATGGTGGAGGAAGTATGAAAGGGATGGTCAGATTGTGTCTACAGTCAGGGAGCAGGGAAAGTGAAGGTTCCTGCCACTCAGCTGGCTTCCTCTTGCTTTTCTTTTTAATTCAGTCAGAACTCCAGTGTGTGTGTGGGGGGGGGCGCCCCCACCCCTTACAGGGTTCCTATGAGGAGGAGAGAGGCATAAGGAATTAGTAGATAGAAAGGAGTGGAGATGAGATAGACAGAAACACAGGATAGCTTCGGGAGGACCTGGATCAAAATCCACCGGCCCCTTCTGTCTCTTCTAAAGGACTTTTTAAAGGAATGCCAAGGGGCAGGGGCAAAAGATCTCCCCCTTGCTAGATCAAAGCATATGCTGCCAGCATATTTAAACACAATATAATTTGGAAAAGTTTCCTGGTGCAACACAATCCCTAGTGCATAAGGAGGAAATGATTACACTGAAACTAACTCCAAGGACCTGCTAGTTCTTCCAAGAAGATGGGTTCTAGAGACAGACTGCCTGTGCTAGCTTAGGGCTTAAGGAAGGATCTGGCCAGGTGTAGCAGGAATCTTAAAGAGTCTTATTAATAAAATCAAACCCGAGGCCAGTTATTGGGGTGAACACTGGAAGGTCAGAGAGACAGAACAAGCCACAGCTAGCTCACCTCGCCGGATCCTCAGCTGGTCTTGTTTCCTCAGACTGGAAGCCTCTGTGTCCTCATCCCAATGGCTCTCTGCTGAATTGCTGCTCAAAAGCCTGAAGCTTAACCAGCTAAAAGCTTAACCAGCCAAATGCTTCTAGTTTCTGGTCCTCATGCCTTATATACCTTTCTGCTTTCTACCACCACTCACTGGGATTAAAGACTCGCTTTCTGAGATTAAAGGCATGTGTCACCATGCCTGGCCGTTTCCAATGTGGCCTTGAACTCACAGAGATCCACAGGGATTTCTACCTCTGGAATGCTAGGATTAAAGGTGTGAGTGCCACCATTTTCTAGCCTTTGTATCTAGTGGCTGTCTGTTCTCTGACCCCAGATAAATTTATTAGGGTACACAATATTTTGGGGAACGCAATACCACCACAGCCTGGTCTCAATCATACGGATAGCATAGAGGTCATTTGGCTTTTAGCTACCTCTTGTCCTGGTTGTGGAGCTTCAGGGAGTATCTGGATATACAGATAATGTAAGTGTAGATGTAACCAACCTTCTTATTAAATAAGAAACACAGAACCAATGCAAAGAAGAAAGCCAAGAGTTCAGAGCTAAGAGCTAAAACCTTACCCTTCCTCCTGCGGTGGTCCTACCTCTCCGAACCAGAGCTACCCCTGTGTTAAAGTCTTTATATAGAGTTCCTGTTCTGCCTTCTCATTGGTTGTAAACTCAACCACATGATTGCCTCCTCACGGCCTGTCTGTATAGGCCTCCAGGTTTTCCATGATTGGTATTGAGATTAAAGGCATGTGTATCCAATAATGGCTGTATCCCTGAACACACAGAAACTTACCCAGCTCTGCCTACCAAGTGCTGAGATTACAAGAGTACGCCACCACTGCCCTGCTTTCCTATGGCTTGCTAATAGCTCTGACCCCCAGGCAACTTTATTTATTAACATAAAAATAACATTTTAATACAAATAAAATATCACCATATTTCCCCTCTTCTATTTTAATAAAAAGAAAAAAAGCTTATAACTAACATAAGAAAAACTATATACAAAAGTACAATAACTATATACAATATAAGTTCATTTGTATTTGACAAATTCAGAGAAAATAATTCCATTATCTATTCTATTGTATCTAATTCACTTTCTATCCTAATTAATCTTCAACTATAACTAACTAATCTTCAACTCCCTCAGAGACCCAAGAAGGAAATAATATTAGCTAACAAAAAAATAAAAACAGGAAGTATATGCAAGCAACTTCCAAAAAATTGTGAGTTGACAGAAACAGCCAGCTGCCTGGACAATCATCTGAGGTTTCTCCTCAGTGTTGGGGCATCATCTTCAGCCTATAGGCTTAGCATATCTGACAGACTCATTTGTGAAGTAGGATGTACACAAGGTCAACAGTTCAACCTCACATTGGGTGAGAGCAGTCCATGTACCAGAAACACCTGAATTCCACTAGTGTCATGTCATGATTCAGGATTTTAAATTCTGGAAATTGTTGATGGTTTTCTAATTCAGCTGTCCATTCTTCTTGGCTGTGTATATATGGCTTCATCTCAGCATCCCGTTCTTCTCCACATCCCTCTATCAAATGCCAGTCTACTATTGAGAGGCGTGAGCTTAGTTACTCTTCAAGAATAACTGTTTCAGCTGCTGTTCCATTGCACATCAGAGGCCATCAGCCCATTGCCTGTTCAGCTGCCTTCGAAGTAAAGGGCACTGTACCTTTTCCGAATTGCGAAGGCCACTTCAAGGATGGTGCCATATTGTCCTGGCCTCAGAAGATGCCTTTTGATAAAGCCATAACCACACTTGTTTTGGCAAGAATCAGTAGTCCTTTATTTCATTTCCTGTCTGTCCATTTTGTCAGCAGTTGATTCGAGGATACTTTGTTGTCCAGTGGCTAACTTTTGCCACAATGAAAGTTAACACCATATGCAGTTTCTTCAATGCCCATATTTTCTCTGAAGTAGATTGGTACTGCCAGGAGCCAACATGTCTCAAAAAAGAAAAAAATTCTAAGTTATTAAAACATTTTAAATGCCATATTCTGCAGATCTCTAAAGGGTTTGAAGATGACCTGTCTAAAATATATCTGCTCAATTTTTAAAACATATCTAATATGACTACAAGTTCTATTCTAATGTCTAACTACTAAACTTCATTTCTTTATATCCTAATAGTTGGTAATAATAACATTCAAGGATCAGAAAATTGCATTACATTGTTAAATGAATGGTACAATTAGAAATATACATAAAGCATTTTCTAACAATATCAATTTCAATATATATAATTTGTATACAATATAAAACAATCCAATCCAATGTAAAGTATTTAAAACTAGTAATTGTCTTTTTTATTCTTCTTTCTTTCTCTTTTTTTTTTTTTAAACAAGAACCTTAAATCTAATCTCCTTTGCTTAGGCTTTTTCCTAACCCTTGACAACAACTTGTAACCAACCCCCCTAATTAATGAAAATTATCCCAGACCCAAAACCCATTAAAAGACCAAAAAAACCACCCGTCCCACACCACCTCTTTGGGAATGTGGGCGTTGTATTCTTGAAATTGTTTCCTGCTGGGTATGGGCGAAGGTATCTTTATCCTGAAAAGAAAAATTTTAGGTTAATTGTCAAATTCTAGGAAAGGTAACTATATCCTTCGTTATCCAGTCTGTGCATAATGCCAAAGTTCAGGGTTTATCTCAAGTCCTTATTCAAGTAGTCTTTGAGACTGGATCATCTCAGCTAGTCATCTCAAAATTGCTCTGAGCACCTTGTAGTTCAAAGCTGATCTGTAGATGATGTTTGTCAGCTTAGTGATATTATTATTGTCCACGTGGAATTGTTGTTGTTGTGGGGCCCCATCTTCTTCCTGGAGACTTCAGTTTATGTTAGGCCTGACCGTGATTTCCTGCAAAAAACTGATAAGAAACTCGAACACAAAGACTATATATGCGACTTTTTAGAATTGACCATTTATATCTTAACAAGGTTTAAAATGTATATATATCTATATATATTAATCTTGTAAATTTTGATATAAAATTTATACTTTAAGAAAAGTTTAAAGAATCAGAATAGAATCAAATAGTTGAGATTAGTAATAGAGTAGTCCCTTAATTAATTTGGCTTTTCTCCTGTCCCATAGCAGAAGATGACTCTTTTCTTCTGGCATGATACAGGGAGTTTGCATTTTCCTTTTAATAACATGCTTGAGTTTAAAGAAGGAGAGAGCCATTCTCCAACTCCAAAGTCAGCTTTAAATTTTAATTGAACTGGGACTATTAGAAGACCAATAGTGTTAAATCTTTAAAGAAAAACAGAAACAAACATTTAGGAAGACATAAAATTTTTTAGATAACATACCCATACGCCATTTCACTCTGTTTCTTAGGATAGACGATTTGTCCCTTTTCTTCAGTTTGTCATTTGTCCAGTGTTCTTCAGATTCCTTAACCTTCATTCTCCTAAAAAACAAAAACAAAAACCTTTCCCCAAGATTTTTTGGGGATGTTCCTTTTTAACAAGTTATCTGATTAAATGAAAAGGCATGTGTTACTGGTGTAAGTTAGTTTAAATTGGATGTTTATGATAATTGATGAACTATGACCTCCTCTAATTAAGAGGTCTCTCTTGTTCAAATCGAACCTTTATCAATTTTGATGGTACCCACAGCTTATCTTCTTCTGTAGAAATAAAAGCAAAACCTCGTCCCCAATGTAACACATACCCTGGTTTCCATTCTGAGGTCAGCACATCCTTAAAGTATATAGGTTGATTTAATTCTGTAGTTTTTTCTATTATCCAATGTCTCTCTGTAGCTGTTGTTCCTTTCTCATTGGCATTGAGAAAATTCAAAGTTAATAGAGCATTATGTAGTCTACTTCTGGGGGTTTTTGTTACTCCTTTTTGTTTATTTAGCATATCCTTTAGAGTTCTGTTTGATCTTTCTATAACTGCTTGACCTGTAGGATTATGTGGTATACCTGTAACATGGTTTATATTATAATAAGCAAAAAACTGTTTCATTTTAACAGAGACATATGATGGAGCATTATCAGTTTTGATTTGTGCAGGTATACCCATAATAGCCATTACTTCTAGCAAATGAGTGATTACAGAATCAGCTTTTTCAGAACTCAAAGCAGTTGCCCATTGAAATCCTGAATAAGTATCGATAGTGTGGTGTACATATTTCAACTTTCCAAATTCTGCAAAGTGAAACACGTCCATCTGCCGGATTTCATTCCTCTGAGTACCCTTTGGGTTACATCCTGCTGGTAATGGTGTTTGATTGTACATGGAACAAGTAGGACATTTCTTTACTATTTCTTTGGCTTGTTGCCAGGTTATGGAAAAATCCTTTTTTAAACCTTTACTACTTACATGATGTTTTTAATGAAATTCTGAGGCCTCCAGCACATTTCCTATCAATAATTTATCAATCTCATCATTGCCTTGTGCTAGAGGGCCTGGCAGACCAGTATGGGATCGGATGGAGTTATATATAAAGGATGACTCCTTTTTCTGATTGTATCTTGTAATTGAATAAATAATGAAGTTAATTCTGAAGCATCGTGGATAAATTCTGCAGTCTCAATATGTAATACTACTCTTTCAGCATACTGAGAGTCAGTTACTATGTTGAGATGTTCTGAAAAATCCATTAATACCAACAGAATAGCATACAATTCTGATTTTTGAACTGAATTATAAGGACTTTGAACCACTTTACTTAAATTTTCTGATTTGTAACCTGCCTTTCCTTATTTGTTGGCATCTGTATAAAATGTACGAACTCCAGATATGGGTTTTTTCCTCACAATTCGAGGCAAGATCCAATCAGCTCTCTTTATAAGATCAATTCTATTGCTTTTGGGATATTTGCTGTTAATTTCTCCCAAAAAATTACTACAAGCTTTTTGCCAAGCTTCATTTTCTATCCATAATTTTTCAATGTCCTCCTTAGTTAAAGGTATGACAATTTCCGCTGGGTCTATTCCTGCTAATTGACGAAGTCTCAATTTTCCTTTCCAAATCAAGTCAGAGATTTTTTCCACATAAGTTTTTAATTTTTTATTTGGTTTATTTGGTAAAAATATCCATTCCAATATAATATCTTCCCTTTGCATTAATATTCCTGTTGGGGAATGCCTAGAACGTAAAATAACCAAAATGCAATCCAACTTTGGATCAATAGGATCTACATGCCCTTCATGTACTTTCTTTTCTACCAAGGCCAATTCTTTCTCAGCTTCAGGTGATAATTCTCTTGGACTATTCAAGTCCTTATCACCTTCTAAGGTTTTAAACAAATTATTCAGTTCATCATTTTTTACCCCAACAATAGTTCTTAGATGAGAAATGTCTCCAAATAATCTTTGAAAGTCATTAAGAGTCTGTAGTCGATCTCTCCTAATTTGCACCTTTTGAGGTCTAATTTTTTGAAGTTCTATTTTATATCCTATATAATTAATAGAATCTCCTCTTTGTATCTTTTCAGAAGCAATTTGTAATTCCCAACAAGGCAAAATTTTCTTTACTTCTTCAAACATTCTTTCTAAAGTATCTGCATTTGAGTCAGCTAATAAAATATCATCCATATAATGATAAATTATAGATTTAGGAAATTTTTTACGTACCACTTCTAATGGCTGTTTTACAAAATATTGGCACAAAGTTGGGCTATTCAACATTCCCTGTGGGAGAACCCTCCATTGAAATCTTTTAACCGGTTGAGAATTATTATAAGTAGGCACTGTGAAAGCAAATCTTTCTCTGTCTTTTTCTTGTAAGGGTATTGAAAAGAAACAGTCTTTTAAATCAATAACTATGAGAGGCCATCCTTTTGGTAACAGAGTAGGCAAAGGAATTCCAGATTGTAAAGAGCCCATTGGCTGAATTACTTTGTTAATTGCTCTAAGGTCTGTTACCATTCTCCATTTACCAGATTTTTTTTTAATAACAAATACAGGAGAATTCCAAGGGTTGGTTGATTCTTCAATATGATGAGCATTTAACTGTTCTTCCACCAGCTCTTGTAAAGCCTGGAGTTTCTCTGTTGTTAAAGGCCATTACTGGACCCATACAGGCTTGTCTGTTGACCATTTTAAAGGTAGAGCTGTTAGTGTTTTTGGAAAATTATCAGTTGTTGTGCCCTGTTCTTGTATGACATGGATGGCTGGTGAGCACTCATTAGAATAATATCTTTTCATATTTCTCTCAGAAACATGTACTAATTTATGATTTGTTTCTGAGATTGGAGGGATATTAATCTGAGTATTCCATTGTTGTAACAAGTCTCGACCCCACAGGTTCATAGCTATGTTAGCCATATATGGTTTTAATTTTCCTTTCTGTCCTTCTGGACCTATACATTCAAGCCATCTTGTACTTTGTTTCACTCGAGATAATGTCCCAATTCCTAACAGTTGAACGTTTACCTCCTGAAGAGGCCAAGTTTGATGCCAAAATTCTGGTGCAATTATGGTAATGTCAGCACCTGTGTCTACCAGACCAGACAACAAAACACCATTTATCTTTATTGTTAGTTTTGGTCTTTGTTCATTAATAGAAGTTTGCCAAAAAATTTTCTTTATGTTTTTTCCTGAATTTCCTATTTTCTCTGTTTCATCATCTCGACTAACATGATTTATTCCAATAGACATTTGGTTATTTAGTTGCTTTGAGTAGGGGTTTCCTCTACAACTGCAGGAAAGGTTTGAACTGGATTTACTGTGGGGGCCTGCCTGAGGCCCCTCTGGGAGTTTCCCGAAGCTCGAGGCAGAGGATTACCCTGTCTGTCCCTTGTTGATCTACATTCATTGGTCCATTGTTTTCCCTTACCACACCTTCTGCATACTCCAGAAGGAAGGGGCATTATGTTGCCAGTGTTCCTTGAAGAAACATTATTTCTAGGAACGACCTGTTTACAATCCCTTTTCAAATGTCCTTGCTTTCCACATCCAAAACATCTAACATTGCTCAAACCTTTTGAAATTGCTTTTCCTACCCACATATCATCATGGTCATAAGCCTCAACATTAACTGTATCTCTAATCCAATCTTCCAAAGGTGCAGATCTTGCCTTTAACAGCCTGATTATTCTTTTGCATGCTGCATTTGCATTCTCAAAGGCCAAAGATTCAATTATTATCTGACTAGCCTCTGAATTCGGGACCATTTTCTGTACTGCTGAAGTCAATCTTTGTAAGAAATCTGTGAAAGATTCTTTTGGGCCCTGTATAACCTTTGTAAATAACTCAGTTTTTTTTCCTGGTTCTTCAACTCTGTCCCATGCATTCAAAGCTGCCGTTCGACATAGAACTAGGGTTTGGACATCATATAAACATTGTGTTTCTACTGAAGCATATTGGCCTTCTCCAATAAGCTGATCCTGGCAGATTTGTATTCCGCTATCCCTCCATTGTTTTTCTATATTTTTAGCCTCATTATTGAATCACATTTTCCACTGGAGATTTTGTCCGGGTTCAAGAACAGCCTGTGCCAATTCCCGCCAGTCCTTTGGTATAATCCTATTACAAGTTGACCAGGTGTTTAACATTTGCTTTACATATGGAGAGTGCATGCCATAAGATGCTATTGCCTCCTTAAATCTTCTTAAGTCTAACATTTTAACTGGAGCCCAAGTATTTTGTTCTTCTCTTCATCAGGTAGCTGCTATATGGCTACCGGATAAATTAAGGGTGATTGTGTGAAAACTGGCTTTCTTTCTGTAACCTTATGATTCAATTTTGAAACAACTTCACTATTTATTTCTTCTGTCTGAATTTGAATTTCTCTATAATTCATCTTTACTGGTTTAACAGGTTTTTCTAAGACTGTTATCCTGGCACTTAAGTTGACTATCTTTTTAAATAGTAAAATGAGGATAAGAAAAGTAATAAACTGAATAATTTGATCAATATTAATCTTTTCATATAGTTGTTCCATTGTCAGAGTGCCTAAAATTTCAAACAAAGCCCAATTTTCTTCCAATGTACACATAAAGCCCATTTTTTTTCTTTTAATGTAGAAAAAAATTCTCTTTTAAATAGATATGTTAATTGACTTACCAAGTCTGGGTAGAACAGTAGAATTCCAGGGAATTTCAAAACAGCCACCTGGTTTTCGAGGTGTGAATCCAGAGAGAGAGAAAGAGAGAGAGAGAGAGAGAGAGAGAGAGAGAGAGAGAGAGAGAGAAAGCGTAGCCACTTGAGCTGAGTCAAGCCTTGGCTTTACAGGCAGGGGCCCTGTTCGGCAGGGCAGGCCTGAGTTGTTTGTAGCAGTTGCAAGTAGCTCCAGCTGTGGGTCAGTCAGGCCTGGGCCCGAGCTAGGCAGCTGGGCCGCCCAGGCCGGAAACCGGACCTGCCGCCAAGCCAAGCCAAGCCAAGCCAAGCGGTTTTTAATGGATTCTTGTCACGTTGGGCGCCAAATGTAGATGTAACCAACCTTCTTATTAAATAAGAAACACAGAACCTATGCAAAGAAGAAAGCCAAGAGGTCAGAGCTAAGAGCTAAAACCTTACCCTTCCTCCTGTGGTGGTCCTACCTCTCTGAACCAGAGCTACCCCTGTGTTAAAGTCTTTATATAGAGTTCCTGTTCTGCCTTCTCATTGGTTGTAAACTCAACCACATGACTGCCTCCTCACGGCCTGTCTGTATAGGCCTCCAGGTTTTCCATGATTAGTATTGATTAAAGGCATGTGTATCCAATAATGGCTGTATCCCTGAACACACAGAGACTTACCCAGTTCTGCCCACCAAGTGCTGAGATTACAAGAGTACGCCACCACTGCCCTGCTTTCCTATGGCTTGCTAATAGCTCTGACCCCCAGGCAACTTTATTTATTAACATAAAAATAACATTTTAATACAAATAAAATATCACCATGTAAGGGTCATTTCAACTATTATGTATCTCCTGTCCTCGTTGTGGGAGCTTGGGGGAGCCCCTGGCTGTACAGGTAATATAAAGGTCACTTAGATTATTAGCCACTTTCTTTTTTTTTTTTTTGGTTTTTCAAGACAGGGTTTCTCTGTGTAGCTTTGCGCCTTTTCCTGGAACTCACTTGGTAGCCCAGGCTGGCCTTGAACTCACAGAGATCCGCCTGGCTCTGCCTCCCGAGTGCTGGGATTAAAGGCGTGCGCCACCACTGCCCGGCTATTAGCCACTTTCAATCCTGGTTGTAGGAGCTTGATATTGCCTGATCCAACAGATACTATAGATCACCAGGTTATCAATTACCTCCAATTTCCAGCTTTCTGGAAAAACAGGCTATATTCTTTGAAAGGACATTGTTATATTGTCCTTCGAAAGGACAATCCTGGATGCTTACTCCTGGTTTCCTTGGAGATCTGTGGTGCAAGGACCTTTATGCTCCTAATATAAACCTAACTGGAAACACCTTTCTAGACATACTCAGAGGTGTGTTTCTAAGGTTACTGAAAAGTCATTCCACTTGACAGTGGGCTAGCCATCAGAATCTCAGAAAGTTTTAACACCAGGAATGGAAATTAGAAGTGAGCACATAACACACAGGAGAACTGAGGCTCTCAGTGCTTGTATAAGGTGGTTGTATAAAGTGTGTGTGCTTGTGTGTGCATACTCACATTTTATATATTACTAAGTTGGAGAGTTTTTCTATGTTCAGAAAGATATCATATCTAAATGTCACCTGGTGATTTTCACTGAGAAATTCCTAGGGACTATGATGACAGGTTCACTGAATCAATTCCATTTCAAAGTAAATCCACAACATGATTGCTTGAAATACAAACAATTCTCATTACAGATAAAAAACACATATAGGTATGTGCTGTGGGATGTCTTTCTGTATGCTGTGAATATGTGTCACTCTGATTGGTTAATAAATAAAACACTGATTGGCCAGTAGCCAGGCAGGAAGTTTATGTGGGGTAAGCAGATGAGTAGAATTCCGGGAAGTGGAAAGGCAGAGTCAGGAGTCTCCAGCCAGACACAGAAGAAACAAGATGACAAGGCAGAACTAAAAAAAGGTACCAAGCCACATGACTAACATGAATAAGAATTATGGATTAATTTAAGCATAGGAGCTAGTCAGTAATAAGTCTGAGCTAATGGCCAAGTAGTTATAATTAATATAAGCTTCTGAGTGATTATTTTATAAGCAGACCATGGGACTGTGGGGTCCTGGTGGGGCCATAGATAACTTCTGGCTACATTTGGCACCCATTCCAACACTAGTTAACCATGGAGGTCTGGAGATCTGTACAAACAGACAGGAAGTGACAGAGCTGGGCAGGAAGAGGAAGTGATGTAGCTGGGCTGAGAGAGCAAATTAAAGAACAGAACAGAAAGACATATAGGCGTGGGTAGACAGGAAGTAGTTTGCTTTTTGGAAGCTGCAGAGTTGGTGAAGTGAGGTTAGCTGTGGCTTTCCCTATTTTCCTGATCTCCCAGGTTTTCACCCCCATATCTGTCTCTATGGTTTTTATTTAATAAGACTGTTTAGAATTCGTCTACAGGTATACTCTTGTAACAAAAGTGATTATGCAGAGCAGAGTGTTTCTTTTGCCTTTTATTCATTTATGAAATTAAATGTGGTACAAGAACAGATAAAAATCCATGTAACTTAATAATAAGTAAAGTGCAAAATGGCAACAGCCCTCCATCTCTTAATGGAGACCCTCTACGTTGACTTCAGGGGGGCAACCTCCCCTCTCAGTGGGTATTTTATTTTATCAGTTATTATTTTCCTACAAAAGACAGTTGTTTTTGTTGGTACATATCAATTTAGACATACACCTATGGGTTGGCATTTGTAGTAGACTGTATTAACGCCTTCTTGGAGTCCCAACTTAATCAAGAACATTCTTCACGGCAGTCTATAATTACATGCTGAGGCTTTGTTTGGTTGTTGAAACAGACAGCAAAAGGGTGTGGGAAGACATATGTGTGGATACTAAGTAAACAAAATCATCTTAGGTATTTAATGTACAGGAAGATTAATACAAGAATTATTTACAGAGATAATGAGATAAGTAAAAGCTAAAGAAAAAAAAAACCTAGGGACTACTGTCACTGGGAAGGAAGCTACTAGCATTTTTAATCCATAGAGACAACGGGGGCGGGGGGGTTATTCTATGAAAAGCCAAGAGCTGCCATAACTCAGTGGAAGCTGAAATCATAAGGAGAGGAGGTAGGGTCTCTGAGCAGACCCAATCTGTGCCAGAAGCAATATCCAAGGGAGAGAAAGAAAAGAAAAACGTCCTTGAACTTTCTTGTAATTTATCTGAGGCAGAGTCAACAGGCAATTGAGAGAGGAGTGCAGACACGGAGTCTCCAGGGGATAGCCCCATAGGACCACAGCGGTCAAGAAGGAGGAAGAGTGGATCTGAGGTAAGTGAAGCAATGGGGAGCCTGGGCCCTGCACCACACTGATTACAGGCTTCATCCTCCACTGCAGGGAGAACAAACCGTGCTCTGGAGAAGCAGCATAGGGTCTGAGCCCTTCCTATTGGAGTTAACCAGAGGATCCAAGAGTGGATTCCAAGACAGGAAACCTTTGCTACCCTTGGTACCATCGCATCTCCTGTCCCCGCCCCTTCAAGCGAGGAAAAGTGGATTTGTAGGGTGAGGCTCTGTTGCCTCTCCTTTGCCATCCTCTTCAGTCTTTAGAACCAGTTTCTAGGGATTAGACTGGAGACCTCTTCTGATGGTGCCATCTTAACACTGCGCTTCTGCTATTAAGAGAAGAATTCATGTTAGTCATAGGTATTAGAGGAAAAACAAAGACGATAATCTCGTAAAAATGTTCCATAACCACACTGGGTGGGTTACAACGGCACACACACCTAAAGGAGCATCTTCCACTGGAGACCCTTTTCTGGAGTATTTTTCTAGCTGCTGAGAGTCAAGCCTATGAGGCATTTGAAGTTCAACTTGTTAAAATTTAGAAACTGCGTGGTGAAATGAAAAAGCCTCAAATTGGAAGGTGTCTGGACCTCTGAAAAGCCCTCTTGAAGACAACAAGCCATCAAGCAGGCCATCATGTGAGCAAATGCTAAGCTTGTATTGTGTGATGTGCACCTGCTGGAAACTTCTTTACTTAACATCTACCATTGCCCAAAGCAATAAAAACAGAAAGGAGTGGATGCTTAAAACATGAGTCACATGGTCCATCTTAAATGTTAAAACAACCAGTTTGGTTTACTCTGCGGATAAACTAGAACTGGATTTGGGGAGCAAGGAAGAGTCCCCAGGACACCCGGGTGACTCTCTCAGGTGGATGCAGTAGAGTGAAATTAGAAAGATGTGTCTACATCCGTTATAGTCATAGAGCTGACAAGGCTGGAGGAAACAACTGATTTGAAGATTTTTAATCCACTGAAGGAAGAGACATTCTTTACAGAGAGCGGTACACTGAGGGTGAAATGTGAGCTGTCTACGTACATCTAGACTCAGGCAGTTATAAGTAGAAGTCTAGAGTTCAAAGATTGAAATAAAAGAATTAGCTTTGAATAGCACAGGAAAGACTGACAGAATAGTTACAGGCCAAAATGATTTTGTGTATAGCAACTTTGACCATGTCCACAGAAGTAAATAATTCTCATCTTAATCTGAAAACTAGAGTTATTGTTACATTAATTTCATTTTCATGGCAATTGCTTACAGATCATGAAATACAATTTCATAATGATTAAAAAATAATCTCATGGCAGAAGTAATTGAAAAACATACTCACTTTGTATTTCAATAAAGTGTGGTAAACTTGTTTCAATAGTAAGAAATGCACAGATTCCTTTTCACAGACAATATGTTTTGAACGTTGCCCCCAGTGTGAGCGTTTGCTGGGGCTCGTGCTTCTGAAACCCAGGCATGTGCTGGCTTATGTTCAGTGATTGCTTTCTCTCTCCAGCGTGATTGGCTGCATGACTTATGTAGCACGCTGCTGTCATCATGTGAAGAGAGCTGTTTCCCTACTACTGTGTTCCTATGTATTTTGACACAATTTTTAGAGACTCCAGTTAGTAATGTCTCTAACAGTCCCCCGCCTCCTAGAACTAACACTTCTTAGAAGAGAGCAGCACAGGAAGCCTTAATCACTCTCCCTATTTTCTTAGATCAGATTTTTATTACTTTTGGCTCAGTCCTCTCCATGACGTAGAAAAACATCAGGTAGAAGATGAACTTTGAAGAAATTTATGTCATACACTTGAGGTTGGAACATGGAAAAAAAAAAAAAAAACCCTGTATTTCCTAAGTTATTTCTTTACAGCACCATCGAATTGATGCATCTTATTGTTTTAACAGTAGTCAAGTGTCAGAAGAACAGCTTAAAGAGCTGCATGCGTGTCGGCCTCAGAACGTGTGTAACTCTCTCTTTATAGAATTGATTTTGAGTCATTGCTGGAATTAATCCAAATTCACAGTGCAGCATAAAAGAATGTCAAGAGATCTCAAGTGTATTTCTTGAAATAGCACATGAGATGCTCTATAAAGAGAATGGTTTTCTTTGCAAAATAAGTTGGAAAATTCTAAATACTGCATATGCTTGTCTGAGATTAACCTTAATCTTAATCTTAAATTAATCTTAAAATGCTTGTTAAGATTACAGAATCTGAGAAGGTAAGCAGAAAATAAACTTTTGGTAACTTGCTTAACCTGCAACATTTTCTACTGTAGCATACTGAAGAATTACTATTTACCTAGCATGTAGAAAACCCTCTGAAGAACTATACTGCATGACACTAGACTCAGTGTAGACCCTGTTTATCTATCTAGGAATATGAACATGAACATCTACCTTTGCTAAAGTAACTAACTATTGTCTATATTTGGGGAAAATGTCCTTATAAAAGACTTGCTTGTGTTTGAAACTGATCAGGGTGTGGCTAATCAAATATTTTTCTATATGCAACATAGAATGAATTTCTAATAATGTCCACAAAATGGGCACAAAATGGGCACCATCTCTGGTCCTAGTGTTCACAGATCCTCCTGCCCAATCCTGAAATGACCTGGGGAAACACTTTTAGGAAATTCAATGGATGCCTTGTAGACTTATCTTTTTTAACTTACATTCTTGAGTATTTCATATGAGTACTGTGTTTATATCTTCTACTCATCTCTCTTCCCTTCTCACTTTTCCTATGGCCTTCTTTCCAATTCATGACTTCTTTTTAATTGTTGTTACATATATTTAATTATGTTACATCCATAAAAGACTAATCTCCTTCTGCTGTGGGATGTTCTGTATGGCAAATGTGTTGCTAATTAGTCAATAAATAAAACACTGATTGGCCATTGACTAGGCAGGAAGTGTAGGCGGGACAAGGAGGAGAATAAAGCTGGGAAGTGGAAGGCTGAGTCAGAGAGACACTGCCAGCTGCCACGATGAGAAACAGAATGTGAAGATACCGGTAAGCCACGAGCCATGTGGCAAGGTATAGATTAATGGAAATGGATTAATTTAAGCTGTAAGAACAGTTAGCAAGAAGCCTGCCACGGCCATACAGTTTGTAACCAGTATAAGTCTCTGTGTTTACTTGGTTGGGTCTGAGTGGCTGTGGGACTGGCAGGTGAGAGAGATTTGTCCTGACTGTGGGCCAGGCAGGAAAACTCTAGCTACATCCTTCTCTTAGCCACTATTTGCCTATAGCTTTTTAACTAAGAGTAGGGCCTTCCTCATCCACATGGGCATGACAACTGGTGTTCTTGTTGTGTATGTCTTGCTTAGGTGTCCATATGGTTGAGATTTCATGAGTTAAATTTCCCTCTCATACACAGAAGACACATTCTCACAACAGACATTTTGAGCCTCTGGCTCTTTCTGTTTCCTCTTTTATAATGGTCCCCTGAGCCTTAGATGTAGTAGCTGCATTCTAGATATGTCACTTGAAACTGGACACTTGAAGGTCGGTTTTTCTCTGTGTTTTAACCACATGTGGATTGCTGTAATCTTCTCTATCTGCTACAAAAAAGATGCTTCTTTGATTACGAGTGAGAACTATACTTATCTGTTGGAATAAAAGTAAGTATTTGGAATGCAGTAGTAAGTGGTGCTGGTTAAGCAAAGTGCCAGAAATAGGTTTTCTTCAATGGTCCATGATCTCAACAGCAATGTGGAGTTGGCTTATAGTACTAGGCATGATTTTCTTCCTATTGTGAGGGCCTTAAGTCTAATTAGATAACTGTTTGTTGCCACTGAAATACAAGGGCCATAATTGCATCCTTGGGAATATCTCACCCTGCTGATCTTTGTAGATATTACAGCTGGGTTGGGCTATCTATTGTTTTGTCCCTTTGCAGCTTACATAGAGCCTTCAGATATTATGAGAGCTAGCCCTTAAGGAAGAAATTTGCAGGTAAGTTCTAGTTTGAGTCCGCTAAGTCTGCTCTTCTTCTTTTTTTTTTAACTTTTTATCTATTCTTTGTGAATTTCATGTCATGCACCCCAATCCCACTTATCTCCTTATCTCTCTATAGCCTCTCTCTGTCCCTGCACTCTCCTCCCCAAAAGAAAACAGAAACTAAAAATGATAAAAAATAAAATATTGAAATGAAAATAAAAATATACATCTCACTGTGGAAGCTGCAGTGTGTCATGACCACTCTAATGTTTTGCCCAAACAACTTTCCTTGCAAACTCTCATTGTAATGAGTCATTGGTCTGGTTCGAGGCCTCTGGGTTCTGCTACACTATCAATACTGAACCCTCACTGAGCCTCTTCCCAGCGACCCTGTTGCTGCCCTGTGTCATGGAGAGCCTGCAGCAGCTTTGATTCTGCAGGACTGGTCCCTTCACACGCTTCAGCAGTTCTGAGTAGATGGGATAGATGTTGAGGTGGGCCAATTCAAAGCCCTGGATATGGACCTGGGGAGTGTCTGAGTTGGGCAGCCTGTCTGCTCTCCTATGCCTAAGCCATCAGGGCCAGTTCACCTGCTTTGCTCAGGTGAGAGGCGGAGCCAGCTCTCCTGCCTGTGATAGTTGGCAAGGGGCAGGACTTGCTCTCTTGTACTCTTGCCATTGGGGCCAGCTCTCCCACTCTCACACCCTCAAGACTGGCTCTCCCTTGCTCATGGCATGAGAACCCAAGAGGTGCAGGACCAGCCCTCCTGCACCAGCTCACCAGCAGGAAAAGAATGGGTCTATTTGGTTTCAACTTACATATCAAAATCCATCACTGAAGGAAGTCAGGGAACTCAAAGGAACTCATAAACGGCCATAACTTAGAGACATGACTAATGCAGAGGGGTGTTGCTTACTTGCTTGCCCCCCCATGGCTTGCTCAGCCTTCTTTCTTAAAGAATCCAGGATTACCAGCTCTGGGTTGGTACCACCCACAATAGGCTGGGCCCACCACCATCAATGGCTAATTTAAAAAAATGTCCTACAACTAGGGAAATCTACAGAGACAACTGAACCAAGCTTGTGGGGACTCATGAACTGTAGACCGACAGCTGAGGAGCATGAATGGGATTGGACTAGGCCCTCTGCATATGGGATACAGTTGTGTAGCTTTGGTCTGTTTGGGGGCCTCTAGCAGTAGGATCAGAATCTGTCCCTGGTGCATGAGCTGGCTTTTTGGAGCCCATTACCTATGGTGGGACACCTTGCTCAGCATAGAAGCACAGGGAAAGGGCTTAGTCCTGCCTCAGCTGAATGCACCAGGCTTGCCATGGGAGGCCTTACCTCTTTTGAAGGAGGGGCTGGGGACTGTTGCTGGGGGGATGAGCAGGAGGAAGGATGAGAAGGGGATCTGTGATTGGTATGTAAAATAAATAAAAAATCATTTCTTTGTAGTTGGAAGTTTTCCTGTGTCCTGCTTAGTCCTGTAGCTGCTCAGACTCAACTAAACACACAGAGGCTTATATTAATTACCAACTGCATGGCCTATGGCAGGCTTCTTGCAAGCTAGCTCTTATAACTTATCCCATTTCTATTAATTTATAAGTTGCCACATGGTCATGACATACCAGTTTGCTGGCATCTTGCTGCTCCTTTGGTTGTGACTGGAGTCTCTCTCTCTCTCTCTCTCTCTCTCTCTCTCTCTCTCTCTCTCTCTCTCTCTCTCTCCTTTCTTCTTCCTGTCTCTCTCTTCAATTTCCTGCCTAGCTATAACTTGACTTTCCATAGGCCAAATGGCTTTATTTATCAACCAGTCAGAGCAACACATATTCACAGCATAAAGAAAGACATCCCACAGCACTTCCCCTTTTCTGTCTAATCAAAAAGGAAGGTTTTAATTTTAACATGGTAAAATTACATATAATAGAACAGTTATCAAGAAAGAATTACAGTTATAATATCTAGTCTATTTGTATTTGGCAAAATTAAAGAAAATATTCTATCTATCCTATATTTGTGAGTCTAAAGTTTCATATCTACTTTACCTCTTATCATGAATAAGGAAAACTATAATTGTAACTATCTAGTCTTTAACTACATCAAAGATCCCAGAAGAATATAATATTACCTAAGTAAAGAGGAAATGCATTGTAAACAACTTCCAAAATTCTGGAAAAGACAAGAGACAGCTGCCTTCCTGGGCAGTCATCCAAAGTTCCTCTGTAACATTGGGGCATCCATCTTCAGCCTATAAGCCTAGAGTCTTTTAATCACTTCTACCTGTGTCCTGTACAATATCTGGCAGTCTCCTCCACAAAGCAGGAACCTGAAGGGCCATCTTGGCTTGTCTTGGCAAAATTTAGTGGTCATTTTCTAAGGATCCTGCATGTACAGTTTATATAACATACTGTCGAGCAGTCCATGCAAAAGTAGTTCTTTGCTCAGCAGGCCGTTTTGTGCCAAGAAGATAAACTCCATATGGAGTGTCTTCAATGCCCATCCTCCTCTCAGAAGTAAATCGGTTCTGCCAGGAGCAGACATGTCTCATTGTCCAGAAAGTCTAAGTTTTTAAAACATTTTATATGCCATATTCTGTAGGTCTTTTAAGTGTTTGAAGATTACCTACATAATTAAAATATATCTATGTATACCTAGAAAACTAACATGACTATAAGTTTATCATGGATGACTAATTATTAATCTATATTTCTTAATTATATATTACAATTTCAAATGAACTGCACAAACATAGCTTAAACAAGAGTAGAAATATACATACAGTATAACAAAATTAACTTTAAATTTGTAATAAATTAAAAATCTATAGCAATGCAAAACATTTCAAGCAAGTTGTTGTTCTTTAAAAGTAGATTCAATAGTCTACCCTTTTATCTTCTCATATCTATACTAACCCTTTTCTTTTTTAGAAAGAGATTTCATTTATAATCAACCTCCTTTAAATAAAAATAAACATTTATAAACAGTATTTTGGGCATAGCTTCTCCTACTACTTCCTACTGAGTGGGAATGCTGGTCATCTTAAGGATATCCTGAGAAAATTAAGAATTATAGTTAAATCTTGGCTGTAGTCTGAGAGGATGGAGGATGGATCGTCTCAACCAGTTGCTTTGAAGCTGATTTTGGATTTTGGACCATCTGGGCCATGGCTGTCATCAGAGACCTTTTAGGGCGTCTTGGATGATCAAACCATATTAGCCTGGAAACAAGCCATAGGTTCTCATCTTCTGTGGAAATAAAAGCAGCAACTCTCTTCCAAAACAATTTATCCTTAGACACAAATTTTGAAGTCAAGATACCTTTAAAATATACATATTGGTTTAACTTAGCAGCCTTTACAATCAAATATGTTTCTGTAGTTAAAATTCCCAAAGACAATATAATAATATGTAGTATCCAAATTCTTTGTGTAATATCCATCTTTATGTGGCTTAACTTTTATATTGCTTTTACTATCTCTTTAAGGATTTTATTTTTATTTTTATTTTATTTTATTTTTTTTTAATTTATTTTAATTTATTTTGCAATACAATTCAGTTCTACATATCAGTCACGGATTCCCTTGTTCTCCCCCCCTCCCGTCCCCCTCACCTTCCCCCCAACGCCCCCCCCCCCCCATTCCCATCTCCTCCAGGGCAAAGCCTTCCCCACAGACTGAGGTCAACCTGGTAGACTCAGTCCAGGTAGGTCTAGTACCCTCCTCCCAGGCCAAGCCAAACAATCCTGCATAGGCCCCAGGTTTCAAACAGCCAACTCATGCAATGAGCACAAGATCTGGTCCCACTGCCTGGATGCCTCCCAAACAGATCAAGCCAATCAACTGTCTCACCCATTCGGAGGGCCTGATCCAGTGTGGACCCCTCAGCCATTGGTTCATAGTTCATGTGTTTCCATTCATTTTTAAAACTATTTATTTCTTTATATAACTGTCTATATTCATTTTTCTTTTTCTTCTAAGCCTACATATATTTTTACACACACTGTAAACCATGTAAAGTTTTATTCCATCTGAATCTGCCTTATTGTGAATATATAATCCTTTTCTGTCCAGGAGAGATTTTAAACTGCTAACCTGCATGTTTAGGACTGAAGCAGCAGCCCAGGCTGCTGACTCTGCCCACTTCAGCTTTTCAACATGGTGGTGGTACATTAACCACCAGCTCTGGGAAGCAGTGGGTCTATGACTCCATCAAGGAAAGTGTAGCCCAGAAACTTTTATTTTATTTTATTTTATTTTATTATTTTTTTTTATTTTATTGCCTGTACTAGCAAGAGCTAAATCTACCACACAGTGTACTGTGTGTCTTGGAAATGCCACTGTGTACAGCAGGAATCCATCATGCTGTGCTCAAGCCCATACACCACAAACCTGCCATAGTGTAGCTCAAGCATGCACACACAGCATCTCTGTATCAAATGCTGTGGCAGCATATCTGTTCTCTGATGTCTTTGTATGCAGCTCACATGAGATATGAAGCAGGAGGCTGTTTTTTTTTAAGTCCTCTCAGGTTTTAGGTGAAAACTCTAGCCAACATATTGTTCAGCCAAATGTAGCCGGAAGATTTTTCCTATCCCAGAGGCCCCACGTTCCCATGTTTCTCCAGTTCTCTCAGCCCCGTGGTCCTGCAGCTGCTTATAAAATAATCATTCAGAAGCTTTTATTAATTACCAGTTATATGGCCTATGGCAGGCTTCTTGCTAGCTAGCTCTTATAACTTAACCCATTTCTATTAATTTATAAGTTGCCACATGACCATGGTATTACCAGTCTGCTGGCATCTTGCTGCTCCTTTGGCTGTGGCTGGAGTCTCTCTCTCTCCTCTCCTTTCTTCTTCCTGTCTCTCTCTTCAATTCCCTATCTTTCTATAGGCCAAATGGCTTTATTTATCAACCAATCAGAGCAACACATATTCACAGCATTAGAAAGACATCCCACAGATTTTCTTTAATAAAAAAAGATAACTTTAGCTTGTGTCAAGTTGACATAAAACTATTCAGGACACCACCCTTTTTAAAAAATTGCTAACTCTGTCAGTGTCTCTATCCATGAGTATCAGCTTCTCATGGCTGTTGGTGTCTATGTTCTCAAAATCTCGTTTGCCGAGTTGACTGGTGAGCATCCTTGCTGGAACCCAGTGATTTAGTCCACTCCTCCAGCCATACACTTCTTTAAGGGCTGCTGTTTGTAATAGTGTTCTATCATTATTATAGCTGCAAAATTTCTTCAAGTGATTAAGTATTTGTGCTCTTTGCCTCAAGGGCATATTTCCCCTCCTAATATTATCGGCCTCTTTTTGCTCCCACCTTTTCTGTTGGTTTCCAGTGCTATGCTCCACAGTGACCTCGGTTTCACGTGGCAAACGCTGCCTGGACTCTTTCACAATTCCAACAAACTCTCACATGATTTGAACACTTTAAAGTTTAGAAATAAATAAGCAGGGTCTGAGTGAAAGGACTAGATAAACATTGTTCCTCCTGATCAAAAGTCATAAGGATTATACGTTCTTTGCAGTATCAAGAACCTGGACTATGCAGGGAATGTTGTACCTGCATTGCTCTGTAAGACCTCCTTCAACCATTTCAAATCATGGCATATTTTGGCTGGTTTCAGACTTGAAGGATAGTTTACTTACATGGCTTTTAAATTTTCCCTGGACCTGATCCGTTTTTCGTTTTTTTCAAGTTAGAACTGTGACTTTATTCTATTATACTTCATTCACATTTTCCAGAAATCATTTGAATATGGTATCAGTTTCAGAGGATACTGTCACATTTGTAGGAAAAGAATTCCAGTGGTTCCATAAGGCTTAACACACATAAAAGAAGTCCTTACTTTGCCTCCCCAACTCCATACTCTTCCAAAGTTCTAAGGCCAGAGAATTTGGAGTTCTCTTCTCCAAGGGCTCGAGAAGAAAGGCATCCCAGGTCTAGGGCAAATGCCCCTACATGTGGGCAGGTACCAGTCATCTCAGGACTCTAAATTAAACCAGAGGACCAAGGGAAGGCACACTCACTTTCTCCAGTGTCTTAAATCCATCTCTCTTTCCTCTGTCTTTCTTGTCTCATCAGAGTCTTATTTTTTTTAATCTTTCAGCCATGTCAACATTTTTTATGTTTCTCAAGTTAAACCTGCAAATTCCTGTGATTCACCCCAAAACTTTCAAGTGAACTTAAAGGCTAAAACTATTTTCATAATATTACTAAATATCACTAAACCTTGACTGTCTCTTTCACTGTGGGCATAAGAAATGTTTGTGAAAGGCCAGGAAGAAAGTTGTGCTGAAAGTCCTAACTTCCCAACTGGCCAGCAGTGGAAAAGAAGAAGGAGAACTCGGCCATGCTGCAGAACATCCAGAGGAAGCAGCTAGAGTATTAATGTCATTAATCTCAACCCTTCAGTGAGCCAGTGCTCAAGAGCTCACCCTGGCGCTGCTTTCTCATGTGTGATGGGTTCTCCAGAAAACTACCTGGCTGGCTGATTATCTAGGGAAAATACCTAGGTGTGAAAGAGAAAGAATATGGGAAAGGTTCCTTTTGGCTCTTGTAGGGACACCAAACAATCCTCTAAGCACTATGTTATGATCCTGCCTGTTACGTTGAAACCCCCTCCCCCAGTTGCTCTGTAACCCTAGCTATGTACTTGATGTAGTTGATCTTCTTTTTTTTAAATATATGTTTATTTTATTAAACTTTTATTAAGCATCAGTTAGGTATCAGCAACAACATATACCAGGATGATATTGCATTATCATTTTTAACTTTATTTTTGAGATTATAATATAAGCACAGAATTTCTCCTTTCTCTTTCCTCCCTCTAAATACTCCCATATACCTCTCTCCAGTCTCCTTCAAATTCATGACCTCTTTTTTTTCCAGGAATTTATATTGAAAGCACACATGTGCCAGGGTCCAGCCTTGGCTCGGGTTCAGGTCCTGAGACAGGGAAGAGGCATCAGTGCAAGGAAAAATTTTGACCACCTGGTGGATTGCACTCAAGTGGCCCCAATAGTGTGAGCTGTCTTTATTTGTACTTAACATGAACGCTTTATTATTGGCTTCTACTTTTGACTTTTAAGAAATACATCATATTTTAAGAAATACATCATAATCATTATAAAAGCCCCCATTGTTCCTCTTTATCCTTCTCCAAATACACTTCCCACCCCCCACATAACCTTATTCTAGACATAGACTTCAACATTTTTCCAGGCCTCACTAAATATTGAGCCAGACACATCCTGCTCTCACAGCACTTATGTCAGCAGGCAGCTACTTGCGGTTACAAAGTTAAAATGTAATAGATATGCATACAATTCTTCAAGGACAACAATATTCAAACCCAAACAATCCTTTCATGTCTGCAAGATATACTTTTTTTTTTAATTTATTTTAATTTATTTTGCAATACAATACAGTTCTACATATCAGTCACGGATTCCCTTGTTCTCCCCCCTCCCGTCCCCCTCACCTTCCCCCCAACCCCCCCCCCATTCCCATCTCCTCCAGGGCAAAGCCTTCCCCACAGACTGAGGTCAACCTGGTAGACTCAGTCCAGGTAGGTCTAGTCCCCTCCTCCCAGGCCGAGCCAAACAATCCTGCATTGGCCCCAGGTTTCAAACAGCCAACTCATGCAATGAGCACAAGATCTGGTCCCACTGCCTGGATGCCTCCCAAACAGATCAAGCCAATCAACTGTCTCACCCATTCGGAGGGCCTGATCCAGTTGTGACCCCTCAGCCATTGGTTCATAGTTCATGTGTTTCCATTCATTTGGCTATTTGTCCCTGTGCTTTATCCAACCTTGGTCTCAACAATTCTCGCTCATATAAACCCTCCTCATTCTCGCTAATTGGACTCCCAGAGATCCACCTGGGGCCTAGTCATGGATCTCTGCATCCAGATCCCTCAGTAGTTGGATGAGGTTTCTAGCACAACAATTAGGGTGTTTGGCCATCCCATCACCAGAGTAGGTCAGATCAGGCTGTCTCTCGACCATTGCTAGCAGTCTGTTGTGTAGGTATCTTTGTGGATTTCTGTAGGCCTCTCTAGCACTTTGCTTCTTCCTATTCTCATGTGGTCTTCATTTACCATGGTCTCCTATTCCTTGTTCTCCCTCTCTGTTGTTGATCCAGCTGGGATCTCCCGCTCCCCCAAGCTCTCTTTCCCTCAACCCTCGCCTTTCATTACCCCCACTCATGTCCAGGCTGTTCATGTAGATCTCATTCCATTTCTCTGTCATTGGGCGATCCCTGTGTCTTTCTTGGGGTCCTGTTTTCCAGGTAGCCTCCCTGGTGATGTGAGTAGCAGACAAGTCATCCTTGTTTCATGTCTAGTATCCTGCTATGAGTGAGTACATACCATGTTTGTCTTTCTGAGTCTGGGTTACCTCACTCAGGATGATTTTTTTCTAGGTCCATCCATTTGTCTGCAAACCTCATGATGCCATTGTTTTTCTCTGCTGAGTAGTATTCCATTGTGTATATGTACCACATTTTGTTTATCCACTCTTCAGTTGAAGGGCATCTGGGTTGTTTCCATGTTCTGGCTATTACAAACAATGCTGATATGAACATAGCTGAACAAGTGCTCTTATGGTGTGGTTGAGCATTTCTTGGGTATATGCCCAAGAGTGGTATAGCTGGATCTTGGGGGAGATGGAATCCCAATTTTCTAAGAAAGCGCCATATTGATTTCCAAAGTGGTTGTACAAGCTTGCATTCCCACCAGCAGTGGAGGAGAGTTCCCCTAGCTCCACATCCTCTCCAGCATAAGGTGTCTTCAGTGTTTTTGATCTTAGCCATTCTGACAGGCGTAAGGTGGTATCTCAGAGTTGTTTTAATTTGCATTTCCCTGATGATTAGGGATGTTGAGCAATTCCTTAAATGTCTTTCAGCCATTTGAGTCTCCTCTGTTGAGAATTCTCTGTTTAGTTCTATAGCCCATTTCTTAATTGGACTGTTGGGCATTTTGATGTCTAATTTCTTGAATTCCTTATATATTCTGGATATCAGTCCTCTGTCAGATGTGGGGTTGGTGAAAATCTTTTCCCATTCTGTAGGCTGTCGCTTTGCCTTGTTGACCGTATCCTTTGCTCTACAAAAGCTTCTCAGTTTCAAGAGGTCCCATTGATTGATTGTTTCTCTCAGAGTCTGTGCTACTGGTGTTCTATTTAGGAAGTAGTCTCCTATGCCAATGCGTTCAAGACTACTTCCTACTTTCTCTTCTAGCAGGTTCAGAGTAGCTGGATTTATGTTGAGGGCCTTGATCCACTTGGACTTAAGTTTTGTGTACGGTGATAGATATGGATCTATTTGCAGCCTTCTACATGTTGATATCCAGTTTTGCCAGAACCATTTGTTGAAGATGCTTTCTTTTTTCCATTGTGCACTTTTGGCTTCTTTGTCAAAAATTATATATTCATAGGTGTGCGGATTAATGTCAGGGTCTTCAATTCGATTCCATTGGTCCAAATGTCGGTTTTTATGCCAGTACCAAGCTGTTTTTATTACTGTAGCTCTACAATAGAGCTTGAAGTCAGGGATCGTGATGCCTCCAGAAGTTGTGTTATTGTACAGGATTCCTTTGGCTATCCTGGGTTTTTTGTTTTTCCATATGAAGTTGAGTATTATTCTTTCCAGGTCTGTGAAGAATTGTGTTGGTATTTTGATGGGGATTGCATTGAATCTGTAGATTGCTTTTGGTAAGATTGCCATTTTTACTATGTTAGTCCTGCCTATCCATGAGCATGGGAGATCTTTCCATTTTCTGACATCTTCTTCAATTTCTTTTTTCAGGGACTTAAAGTTCTTGTCATATAGGTCCTTCACTTGCTTGGTTAGTGTTACCCCAAGGTATTTTATGTCATTTGTGGCTATAGTAAAGGGTGATGTATCTCTGATTTCCTTCTCCGCTTCTTTGTCCATTGCATATAGGAGGGCTACTGATTTTTTTGAGTTGATCTTGTATCCTGCTATGTTGCTGAAGGTGTTTATAAGCTGTATCAGTTCCTTGGTGGAATCTTTGGGGTCGCTCAAGTATACTATCATGTCATCTGCAAATAGGGAAAGCTTGACTTCTTCCTTTCCAATTTGTATCCCCTTAATCTCCTTATGTTGTCTTATTGCTCTGGCTAGAACTTCAAGTACTATATTGAATAAGTATGGGGAGAGCGGACAGCCTTGCCTCGTTCCTGATTTTAGTGGAATTGCTTTGAGTTTCTCTCCATTTAATTTGATGTTGGCTGTTGGCTTGCTGTAAATTGCCTTTATTATGTTTAGGTATGTTCCCTGTATTCCTGATCGCTCCAATACCTTTATCATGAAGGGGTGTTGGATTTTGTCAAATGCCTTTTCTGCATCCAGTGAGATGATCATATGGTTTTTTTCTTTGAGTTTGTTTATATGGTGTATTACATTGACGGACTTTCGTATGTTGAACCACCCTTGCATCCCTGGAATGAATCCTACTTGATCATGGTGGATAATTGTTTTGATGTGTTCTTGGAGTCTGTTTGCCAGTATTTTATTGAGTATTTTTGCATCAATGTTCATGAGGGAGATCGGTCTGTAGTTCTCTTTCTTTGTTGTATCCTGGTTTGGTTTAGGAATTAGGGTAATTGTAGCCTTGTTGAAGGAGTTTGGTAATGTTCCTTCTGTTTCTATTGTGTGGAACAATTTAGAGAGTATTGGTATTAACTTTTCTTTGAAGATCTGGTAGAATTCTGCACTGAAACCATCTGGTCCTGGGCTTTTTTTGGTTGGGAGACTTTTAATGACTGTTTCTATTTCGTTAGGGGTTATTGGACTATTTAAATAGTTTATCTGGTCTTGATTTAAGTTAGGTATGTGGTACCTATCCAGAAAGTTATCCATTTCTTTTAGGTTTTCCAGTTTTGTCGAATAGAGGTTTTTGAAGTATGACCTGATGATTCTCTGGATTTCCTCAATGTCTGTTGTTATGTCCCCCTTTTCATTTCTGATTTTGTTGATTTGGATGCTCTCTCTCTGTCTTTTGGTTAGTTTGGATAAGGGCTTGTCTATCTTGTTGATTTTCTCAAAGAACCAACTCTTTGTTTCATTAATTTTTTGTATTGTTCTCTTTGTTTCTATTTTATTGATTTCAGCTCTCACTTTGATAATTTCCTGGCGTCTATTTTTCCTGGGAGACTGTGCTTCTTCTTGTTCTAGAGCTTTCAGGTATGCTGTTAAGTCTCTAGTGTGAGATTTCTCCAACTTATTTATGTGGGCATTTAGTGCTATGAATTTCCCTCTTAGTACTGCTTTCATAGTGTCCCATAAATTTGGATATGTGGTGTCTTCATTTTCATTGATCTCTAGGAAGTCTTTAATTTCTTTCTTTATTTCTTCCTTAACCCATTGGTGATTCAGTTGGGTATTATTCAGTTTCCATGAGATTGCAGGTTTTCTGTAGTTTTTGTTGTTGTTGAAATCCAACTTTAGACCATGGTGGTCTGATAGAACACAGGAGGTTATTCCAATTGTTTTGTATCTGTTTAGATTTGTTTTGTGGCCAAGTATGTGGTCAATTTTAGAGAAGGTTCCATGGGGTGCTGAGAAGAAGGTATATTCTTTTTTGTTAGGATGGAATGTTCTGTAGATATCGATTAAGTCCATTTGAGTCATGACATCAGTTAAGTCCTTTATTTCTCTGTTAAGTTTCAATTTGGGAGATCTGTCCAGTGGTGAAAGTGGGGTGTTGAGGTCTCCCACTATTAATGTGTGGGGTTTTATATGTGATTTAAGCTTTAGTAATGTTTCTTTTACATATGTGGGTGCCCTTGTGTTTGGGGCATAAATATTCAGAATTGAGACTTCATCTTGGTGGATCTTTCCTGTGATGAGTATGTAATGCCCTTCTTGATCTCTTTTGATTGATTTTAGTTTGAAGTCTATTTTGCTGGATATCAGGATGGCTACACCCGCTTGTTTCTTAAGACCGTTTGATTGGAAAGTCTTTTCCCAGCCTTTTATTTTTAGGTAGTGTCTATCTTTGAATTTGAGATGTGTTTCTTGTATGCAGCAGAAAGATGGGTCCTGCTTTCGTATCCATTCTGTAAGCCTATGTCTTTTTATAGGTGAATTAAGTCCATTGATATTGAGGGAAATTAATGACCAGTGATTGTTCATTCCTGTTATTTTTTTGGTGGTGATGTGTGGGTACTTCTATACGTTGGGGTTTACTGCTGTGGCTTTATCTGTTGCCTGTGTTTTCGAGGGTGTATCTGACTTCCTTAGGTTGGAATTTTCCTTCTAGTGCTTTCTGTAGGGCTGGGTTTGTGGATAAGTATTGTTTAAATCTGGCTTTGTCATGGAATGTCTTGTTCACTCCATCTATGGTGATTGAAAGTTTTGCTGGGTATATTAGTCTAGGCTGACATCCATGGTCTCTTAGTGTCTGCATTACATCTGTCCAGGTTCTTCTGGCTTTCAAAGTCTCCATTGAGAAATCGGGTGTTATTCTGATGGGTTTGCCTTTATATGTCACTTGGCCTTTTTCCTTTGCTGCTCTTAATATTCTTTCTTTATTCTGTACGTTTAGTTGTTTAACTGTTATGTGGCGAGGGGACTTTTTTGGGGGGTCTAGTCTGTTTGGTGTTCTATAAGCTTCTTGTATCTTCATAGGCATTTCCTTCTTTAAGTTGGGAAAGTTTTCTTCTATGATCTTGTTGAATATATTTTCTGTGCCCTTGAGCTGGTATTCTTCTCCTTCTTCGACCCCTATTATTCTTAGGTTTGGTCTTTTCATGGTGTCCCAAATTTCTTGGACATTTTGGTTCATGACTTTGTTGGCTTTAGTGTTTTCTTTGACTGATGAATGTATTTCTTCTACTGTATCTTCAACGCTAGAGATCCTCTCTTCCATCTCTTGCATTCTGTTGATTATACTTGCATCTGAAGTTCCCAATCGTTTTCTCAGATTTTCTGTTTCCAGCATTCCCTCTGTTTGTGTCTTCTTCATTTTTTCTATTTCCCTTTTCAGGTCTTGGACTGTTTCCTTCATTTGTTTCATTGATTTTTCTTGATTTTCTCTCAGTATTTTATTGTTTTCTTCCAGGACTTTATTGATTTCTTCTAATTTGTTTGCCCTTTCCTCTAGTTGTTTACAGTGTTCTTCACATTTTTTTGTCTTTTCCTCTACACAAGCCTCTAACTTCTTCATGATGTCATTCATAAGGCTGTTTTCTTCTGCTTCTTCCAATTTCTGATGTTCAGGTCTAGGTGTTGGAGGAGGGCTAGGGCCTGGTGATGCTGTATTGCTATTCATTTTGTTGTATATGTGTCTGCCTTGATGTCTGCCCATCTCCTTGTGGTTCGTTCTTGGCCTTATCCGCACACTTGGTTCAGACAGACCAGTGTTCCAAAAGGGAAGTCTGGAGCAAGATGGGAGCTGGGGGCCGGCCTCTAAGTCTCAGGAAGAGGCTTGGGGCTCGGGCGGATGGGCGTGGGGGCAGGGTGTGGAGACTGCAGGGTCTGCCAGGGGTCTTGGAGAAGGGGATCCTTCCCGGTGGGGCTAGCAGGGAACCTGCCCGGTGGCCAGAACCTGGGGCCAAGTTGGGCAGGTCTTCCCTGGAGTGGCTGGTGCCCAGGGATGGGGTCCGGGGCAAGGAAGGGCACTCACCAGTGTTGCAAACGGGAAGTCTGGAGCAAGATGGGAGCTGGGGGCCAGCCTCTAAGTCTCAGGAAGAGGCTTGGGGCTCAGGCGGATGGGCGTGGGGGCAGGGCGTGGAGACTGCAGGGTCTGCCAGGGGTCTTGGAGAAGGGGATCCTTCCCGGTGGGGCTAGCAGGGAACCTGCCCGGTGGCCAGAACCTGGGGCCAAGTTGGGCAGGTCTTCCCTGGAGTGGCTGGTGCCCAGGGAAGGGGTCTGGGGCAAGGAAGGGTACTCACCAGTGTTGCAAAAGGGAAGTCTGGAGCAAGATGCAAAGATATACTTTTATATAGTTCCTTTTTCTACAAGATGGTCTCATGTCTTAATCTCTCTATCAAAGGTTGACTTCGATAAGGCACTCTTTTCCCATCATACCATACCAATATAAGCTTCTTCCACCAATGTAAGTTCCTGTGTATGATAAAGATGTTTTTACTCATTCCATATTTTACAATGCGTTTTTTCCATTGGATTATATTAGATCTTACCATTGATTCTATACGCTTGGTGTCCAGGGAACTAACTCTCAACAGTTGGCATTATGTATACTCCTGAGGCTTTTTCCCTGTTCTGTGTATGCATGCCCAACTGTCCTTTCCAGAACTGTGAGACATGGTTAATGTTCCAAGTGCTGTATTCTCATATGTACCTAACTGTCTCTATTGAGTCAGAAAAAGTTCCCAGGATTAAGCATTGTAGTTAGTGATTCCAGAGAAGAGATATAAGAAGTATTAGCCCCCTGCTGAGTCTTAGGGGAAAATATTTGAGAATAAACAGAAATTTCCAGGGAAAACTACAACATTGTATGAATGACTGATAAAGTAAAACCAATGAATCAACAATAAACAAGAGAGAAAAGAGCTTGAAAGCTGCATGAATTTTTCAAATTCCTATGCTTCCCCATATTCTACTGGTCCTTGTCAAGTGAGAACCCATTTTCATGGGTGTCCTGTGTAGCTGGAGTTTTTTCCAGTCCCACCCAGGCCTGCAGCCACTCAGACCCAAATAAACACACAGAGGCTTATATTAATTAAAACTGTGTGGGCTAATGGCTCAGGCTTCTTGCTAGCTAGATATTACATCTTAAATTAACCCATTTCTATAAATCTATACCTTGCCAAGTGGCTCGTGGCTTACCTGTATCTTTACATCCTGCTTCTCCTGGCAGTGGCAGCTGGCAGCGTCTTTTGACTCAGCCTTTCTCTTCCCAGAATTTTCTTCTCTGCTTGTCCCACCTATACTTCCTGACTGGCTACTGGCCAATCAGCATTTTATTTGTTAACCAGTCAGAGCAACACATTCACAGCATACAGAGCAATATCCATACCAGTCCTGCCCTGAGGAAACTCATTGGACAGGTTGGACATATGGTGATCTGTGGCTAGGCTTCACGGCTTCTGACATATATGTATATGCGTACACTTATATATAATTAAATATTACTGTGGGATACCTTATTGCACTATATGAAGATGTGTCGCTGTTTTACCTTGACTGCCTAAGGCACCTGCTTGGTTTAATAAAGTGCTATATGGACAATAGCCAGGCAGGAGAGAGTAGGCTGGACCTCCAGACAGAGGGGAACTGAGGGTTAGAATCTGGCATGGCAGGAGACACCAGCGAGACACGGAAGGAGTCAGACATACAGAATGGAGAAGAGGTAAAAAACCATGTGGCAGAACAGAAATTAATAGAAACAGGTTAATTTAAGTTATAAGAGCTAGTTGGGAACAAGCCTAAGATAAAGGCCATCTTTCCAGGCCCATGCTGTTACATTTTTATTTGTTCCTTTGTAGACATCTATTGCTAGTTCTAGTAAGGTCTAGTTATATTTAGAGGGGGAGTTTTGTATGAAATTTTACAATGACTGAGGCTTGTGTTTTATTGCTCTAGTATGACTTCTTTATATGTTCTCTGTATAAAGGGAAAATGATGTACTTTGCTGGTATTTGTTATACTTGTCTATAAATACCTTGTAAACCAAGTTGGCAAATCATATTCTACTTTCTATACTCTTAATACTTTCTACTGGGTTAATGTATTTTTGTATGTTCATATCAAAATATCTGAATATAATTATGAATTTCTTTATTTTTCAGTTCTGTAAATCATTATATTTTATGACTTTAGATCTATATTTCTAGGTGATAAATATGTATAATTGTTATTACACATTAGTATGTATGGTATGTATTAGTATGTATGGTAGTTACATTACTTACTTTTCTATTGCTGTGATAAAAGACAGTTACCAAAAGTTACTCACAAAAGGAAGAGCTTATGATGGTTTGAAAGAAAATGGCCCCCAAAGGGATGGCACAATTAGGAGGTATAGCCTTGTTGGAGTAGATGTGTGGTTTTATTGGAGGAAGTGTGTCACTGTGGAGGTGAACTTTGAAGTCTCATATATGCTCAAGCCACCCCTAGTGAGACAGACCACTTCTGTTAGCTTGTGCAAGATGTAAGGACTCTCAGCTCCAGCACCATGTCTGTCTGAATGCTGCCTTGCTTCTCACTGTAACAGTAATGGACTAAACCTCTGAACTGTAAGTAAGTCACCACAGTTAAATCTTTTCCTTTATAAGAGTTGCCATGGTCATGATGTCTCTTCACAGCAATAGATACCCTAACTAAGAAAGAAATTGGTACCAAAAAATGGGGTATTGCTGTGATAGGCTGGATCATGTTTTTGTTTGGAGTAATATTTTGTTGGGAGTTTGGATTAGGAAAGCAGCTGAATGCTTCAAGCACTGCTTCATGAGCCATGCTACTGGGGGCATGGAAGACAATCGTGCTAAGAATGACTTGAACTGTTAGGGAGCTGGTTCAAGCGGTTTCAGGGGAGAAGAATGTTAGTCTTTGGCCTAGAGACTGTTCTCATGATGTTCTGGTGAAGAATGTGACTGCTTTTTGCCCTTGTCTAAGGAGTCTGCCTGAGGTTAAAATGAAGATATTTGAATTAATTCCTTTTGCAGAGGAAATCTCAAACCAGCCTAGTACAGACTCTGTTGTGTGGTTACTAGTGTTCATGCTTATAAAGATTTATAAAGAAAAGGAGCAAGCTGAGGAGAAAAGGAGCACTCGGAAGTGGAATAGAGTTAAGTCCTGTGTTCAAGGAGATACACAGATTAAGAAATGGAATAAAGGGAGTGGTGACCTCAGGGTAGGATCCCACCCAGCTAAGTTTCCAATTTGTGAAAAGGAATTAAAGAAAATCTTAGACCCAGGTGTGGTGGTGCCCAACTTTAATCCCAGCTCTGGGAAGGCAGAGGCTGGTGGATCTGAGTTTGAGGCCATTCTGGTCTACAGAGCAAGTTCCAGAACAGTCAAGCTTAGGCAGTGAAGAAAACCATGTAAAACAGAAAGCTGGTGAAGATGTAATTGAGCAAGGGGATCATGTTTCAGCCCCAGCAAGCAGCAGAACCTGGCAGCTTTGGCCACATGATTATGACTTTAGAGTCAAGGATAGAATAAAGGCATTATGGAAACTTCCTCTTGACTAAGGAAAGCCACTGAGACTAGGCATGTGTTGGGGTGTCCCTGAATGGAGGCCCAGTGAGGCTACTGCATGAAGCTGTAAAGGAGAAGCCTGGATTGCCTGGGAGACCTCAAGGTATTAGAGATGACAGAGCTGTGGGATACCTGCTTAGGAAAGCTACTAACAGGGAGTGGAGCCAGCCCAAGAGAAAGAAGTGTGTTGCAGTCAACAAAGCTGAATGGAGTTGGAGATCTGAAGAGCGTTTTGACATCAGACATGGAGATGCAGAGTTTGGAGTTTGCCCACATGGTTTTTGGTCTTGCTTTGGTCCAGTGTTTCCTCACTATGCTCCCGTTCCTACATTTTAGAATGATAATGTATATCCTGCACATTATATATCGGAAGTATGTGATCTATTTTTTATTTTTATTTTCTAGGGGATTGCAGTTAAAAGATTGCATGAATCTCCAAAGACACTTTGAACTTTAGACTTTTAAATAAGTTTGAGACTGTGATAGACTATAAGGACTTTTCAAGTTGAACTGAATGCATTTTTTATCATGATATGCCTACAAGCCGTTAGGGACCAGGGAGTAAGTAGAATGTGGTGGTTTGAAAGAAAATGACTCCCAAAGGGAGTGGCACTATTAGGAAGTGTGGCCTTGTTGGAACAGGCATGACATTGTTGGAGGAAGTGTGTCACTGTGGGGGTTGTCTTTGAGGTTTCAAGGCATGCGCAGTAAGACAGACCACTTCCTGTTGCCTGTGCCTGAGGTAGGACTCTCAGCTATTTCTCCAGCACCATGTCTGCCTGCATGTTGCCTTGCTTCCCACTGTGATGATAATGGACTAAACTTCTGAACTGTGAATTAAATTAAATTAATTTTAAATTAATTAAATATTTTCTTTATAAGAGTTACCATGATCATGGTGTCTCTTCACAGCAAAACTAAAAACTAAGATAGAGCTCACTTGATCTATGTTTCTGGGGGGATAAGAGGTTTCTTTTTTGTTTTTTTGTTTTTTGTTTTTATCGTGGCAGGGAAGTGTGGCCGCAGGTGGCAGAGACATGGCGGCACACCCGAGAGCTCACATTTTGTTAAATTAAATGTTTTCATTTATTTTACATATTGACCATGGTTTCCCCTCCCCCTTCCTCCCTTTCCCTCCCCCCACCTCTCTTCTCCCCCCTCCTATCCACTCCTCTCCATGTCCATTCAGAAAGGGTGGGCCTTCCATGGGGGTCAACAAAGCACGGCACATCCAGTTGAGGCAGTAGAGCTTACACCTTGAACCACAAGCTTGAAGCAGAGAGGGTGAAGTGGGTGCAGTGTAAGGCTTTAATCTCAAAGCCTGTCCCCAGTAGTAAGACCACATCACAGCTGCTAACTAGGGATCAAGTTCAAATACCTGAGATTGTGGGGACGTTTCTCACTTTAAATTCTACTGTGATGATTATATTTCTCTGAAATGTTTCCCTTTTAGTTCCTTTCCTTTTTTATTTTTCAAGACAGGGCCTCCCTGTGCAGCTTTTGCTGCCCTGGAACTTGCTCTGTAGACCAGGCTGGCCTCAAACTCACAGAGATCCTCCTGCCTAGGCCTCCTGAGTATAAAATCTATTTTTTATATTAATATAAACATTTCATGAGCAAAGAATCAAAAATAGACTTTTTCAAACTTAATTTTGCTTCTACAGATTATTAACATTAAAGTGTGATATGTAATCAACAAGAATGAAAATTATTTTTAATTTTTGTAGTTCTGATTAAATTATTCTCATGTAAGTATTGACACAATAATATAAATGAACTTATTTTGAACTTCTACCAAAACTCTAAGGGGCATGCCTTTTATAGCTCCTGCTACAAATGTGTATTACATTAGAGGCTTCTTGAGTCAACTCTAAAAATCCAAGAAACTTTGGATGAACTGAGACACAAAGGAGTCTGACTTTTACAGAATTCATTGATTTCCAGGCTTCATCTCTAAATTACAAAAACGTTTCAAAGGAAGGCAGAGGCAGCTGAACATTATAAGCTCTGAAAATGGAGATGTTTGGATGACTCCCGTCCACAGGGCTTATGAGTTCTTAAAATAGGAAGGCTTGTTGCCTAGATTTCACTGAGGCAAAATTGGCACAGAATCCTGCCTCCCTGGAAAAACCTACAATGGACTGATGTATAAAGCAGAACCAAGGGCCTGTCTCCTCAGAGTGATGTGGCCACATAAAGGGCATGCATGGCTCTGCTTTAAATAGTTTATTTTCTCAATAAAAGTCTGTGCTTCCTTGAGTTGGTCCCCCACTCACAACTTCACAACTGTTTGCATAACTATGGACTGTAAATGTGTTGTTTGTTTTCTTTTCTGCTTCCTTGTTTGTTTGTTTTAAGGTACAGATCTTGGGGATTTAGGAAGTCCTAGTACAATATAACTAGAACAGCAATAAATAAAATTTTAAAGCAATTTTCTTCAATGTTGATGTCACAAGAGTAATCAGATCTTAAAAAGCATGTGTTAAGTTATGCCACCCTTTGCTCAGAATGGGAAACTCTTCTATGCATGTTTTTCATAATGGATCATTTGTTTTAAAAATTGTAATTGAGTGTAAGAAATATTGAACCTCAACATATGAGCTGCAGCCATTTTCTAATTTAGGGTAGAAAATTCACCTTATCAGCTCTAACAGGAACCTGTAAATGATGTGTAAATAGAGCTAAAAGAATGAGTCACAATAAAATGCAGTGGCAGAATCAACAGAAGGAGCAGGAACAAGTGAAAAGTTTAGGGAAGTATGCTGAGGCATCGAATGACCAGGACTGCACTTGGGAGGATGAGAAAGGCTATGTGAGTTCATTTGGAATGTGCGACTTAAAATCCTGGAGCACATTCTAGGAATATAATAAAGGCTTTTGGTTTGCTAGAGCCAGATTAGTGTAACCCTTCAATGTGAGAGAAATCAGAAGATGCTTACAACAGATGCTAACATTGTGAAGGGCGTATGAATGGCAGTCTGTGGCAAGTGAACTCTTGTGATGTTAGCAAATTCAAAGTGTAGGTTGTAGCTAGAGTTTTCCTGCCTTGCCTACCGTCAGGACAAATCTTTGTCACTTGCCAGTCCCACAGCCGCTCAGACCTGACCAAGTAAATACAGAGACTTATATTGGTTACAAACTGTATGGCCGTGGCAGGCTTCTTGCTAACTGTTCTTACAGCTTAAATTAATCCATTTCTATAAACCTATACCTTGCCATGTGGCTTGTGGCTTACCGGCATCTTCACATGCTGTTTGTCATCGTGGCGGCTGGCAGTGTCTCTGACTCAGCCTTCCACTTCCCAGCTTTATTCTCCTCCTTGTCCTGCCTATACTTCCTGCCTGGCCACTGGCCAATCAGTGATTTATTTACTGACCAATCAGCAACACACTTGACATACAGACCATTCCACAGCAGTAGGTAAGGAGATCAATTGAGCAGTCTGATAGGACTGGTTGGGGAGAGTAGAGAGCATAAGCAGGGTAAGAACGTGTAGGCTGCAGCAATAATTTGAGATGTATTCAGAGACTGGCGATGATGTGGAAATAAGATAAAAGAGCTATTAAAAGGGAAGACTGAATGTGTGAGGAGAGCATATTAAAAACATTTAATTATTGCAAAAATTCAGCCCTTTATTCTCTAAGAATGACGTCACATTTAATGAGAAACTAAAGAGAGATATTTTTTGGAAAGTGATAACGCCACCACCACCCGGCCGTCTTTTAATTCTTACCCACAGTAAATGAAAGTTGTTTCTCAATTTCTCCACCTGTGGGTATTAGTAATCTGAAATTTTGTAGCGCCCTCACTACCACCTGTTCACCATGACCCAGCAAGGGGCTGAGGATTAAAAACAGAGACAAGACAGCAGGTCATTGTTTCAGTAGAATGCCAAATGCCATTTATTGAAGGAGAGAAGAGGCCTTAAATACAGGCTTACAGCACAGTGGGAGAACCCTGGAGGGCAGAAGTTCGCTACAGATGTTTTACATACTTGCATCCTAGCTGTTTACACCAAATATGCAGGATACACAAACAAGGATCCTCCGGTAAAAAGCTGTTCAGGAGGGAGGAAACCGGCAGGGAACTAGCATAGGGAGGCCATCTGATCAAGGACAGCTACTCAAGGAACTGGGGTCAGGGCCTAAGAAGGACTTCATGGAATTTCATTGTTGCTGTCGTGATCAGTCCCCTAGTGGCATCTGAGGGCTAACACGTTTCCACTTGCTTATTTACAGTTCCTACTCTGTGTCTTCTTTGTCCATGTCTCTGAAGGTTCTGTTCATATTCTCTGCTTATTTTTCAAATTCAGTCGTTCACTTTTGTAGTTTATTTGTATACTTGTGATACAGGGTCAGTACTCGTTATTCAACCTGTCTCCAACCCCAACCCCTCTCCCACTCCCAGACTCTACATCTGTGAAATCAACCTTTTAAAATTCCACCTATCAGAACATTCTTACCTGTCTTTTTGCGTTTAGCATATTTCACCTAAAATAGTGTCTCCCAGATCCCTTTTCCTTTAAAGAGGACAATATTTCATTATTTTTCCATGGTGTAAATAAACCGCATTTTTATCTATTCGCTCACCAATAAACACCTCACTTTATTGAATATTTTAATGAATGCAAATATATTATGAATAATTGAGAATATGAGTCTTTCTTTGATATTTTTTCCAGAGCAAAGTAAACAAGCAAGAAAATGAAGAGCTAGCTTACAAAATTACAGAAAATATTTGAAACCAGACTTCACAAGAAATTATAAGAACTAGGACCAAGGATACTCAAAGCAATACTTGATTTCAAGTTCCATCAAAAAGCCATAGCAACAAAAATGCAGTGATGCTGGCAGAAAAATAGACATGTAAATCAGTGAAACAGAAGGGAAAAGTCAGATACTTAAGATAACGTAGGTACAGTCACCTGATTCTCGACAAAGGTGCCAAAAATACACACCAGAGAAAGCATGGTACCCTCAATAAATGATGTGGGGGAGAAACTGGATGTCTACATATATGCAGGGAGGGATGAATAGCACTAAAGACCTTTTCAGTTAATAAGAAAACCTATACAAGCTTCTACACACACACACACACACACACACACACACACACAGAGAGCTTAAGTGGAGTTACCTTATAATGGGGTGACAAAGCCCCTATGAGACACCACCAACTAACAAGTAAAAATGGCACTACCAGCAATTAATTATCTCTTTTAAAGTTGTTAACCAGTGAGCCCCATAGACCCCACATATTAAAGGTTATTCACAATTCTCTTGATTATCTTCCAGAACTTGACAGTAATATCCTTTCACAAAAGACACCACACACTTGATAATGTAACAAGGAGAAATCAAATTAGTTATAACCTAATCTCTCCTGATTAGCTTTTTGTAGTGGTGAAGGGAGTTATGCATGCTAACAGAGAAGAAAAGTAGTGCTAAATTTTGCCCATCTACAAACACAATGAGCTACAATAATGTCTGGTGTGGCAAGAAACCTCCACTGATGGAATAGTGGCACAAGTGTCATTGGGGTCCCCAACCAATTTCTCACTGAATTTAAAGCCACTCCCCAAGAACCCACACCTGGCACCAATATGCAAGCCAAGAACTTGGCTAGACAGATTATAGGCTCTAAGAGAGAACTACTCCTATTATTCTACTCTAAGTCACCCTATTAAACCAACTCCTAGTGACTTCTCCTTACACCCATAGGTTAGTGCATCTCTCAAATCTCATCAGAAAAGCTCCTTTTAATAGAAGATATTGATTAACAAAGAAACCAACTGGTCAAGGTGCTGAGAGGGAGAAACTAAATAATCCCCAGCCCTCACTTGAATATCTATGTAAGATCTCCTTCAATCAAAGCTCAGGAATCATTTCAGAAGAGGAGGCAGAAAGATTACAAGAGCCAGAGGTGGCAAATAACTACACGGAAACAGCAGGGCAATTGTTCATATGAACTCACAAGTGCTTGTGACTGCATTCGTCAGTCCAGCACAAACTCAAGCCAGACGAAATTCAAGCATGGTGAGGAGAGGAGAGTAGGAAGTCCTTCTCTTAGTTGAGGAGCTACTGGCAATTGTTAGCTTCTGGGAGAGAGGATAACCAAAACTAAGGCTGTGTGAAAAAGGCATACAGTAACCTATTGCTTTATAAGCTAACTGATATTATATAAATGATCATATATATATATATATATATATATATATATATATATATATGATTTCATGTTAAGAATCTTAAATAGAACTACCCTAGTTGAGTGGATAATACTGCTCCCAAAATTCATAAGCTTTTCACCAAAATATAAGTGCCAGTTAAAGGATACCTCCCATTAGTTATAGGCCATTGAGACCCCAGGTGCTTCCAGAACAATACAAGGTGCTTCCACTGATCTTCATTGCTCCCCAGTACTAGACAGTAAGACCTTATTCTGGTTTCCTTTCTGTTACTGTGATAGAAATCTCTGACAAGAAACAACTTCAGGGAAGAAGATGTTTCTTTCATTTTGTACATTATAGTCCATTATTGAGAGAAATACTGCTGGGAACTCAAGCAGAAAATTAAAGCAGAAACCTTGGATGAATATTGCTTGGTGGCTTGTTCACAGGCCAGCTTATCCTCAGCTTTTGTATACAATTCAAACTTACCAGCCTAGGGCTAATACTCCCATAGTGGGGTTGGCTCTACTTTATCAATCAACAATCAAGACAAAAGATGTTTCCACAGGTCAATCTGATCTAATAATTGCCTGGCCTGTATACTGCTATTACACAATATTAAGGGAAGTCTTCCTACCTTAAAAAAATCTAATTAAGAACGCCACAGATATAGCCAGAGGTTTAATTCCTAGGCATAGTAAATACTGTCAAGTCATTGAGATTAACCATCCAGTTATTCCTAACCAAGTTGAGGAAGTCCCTTTTACTTGATAATCACTCACATTTAAAATTTTATTGAAAGCCTCATCTATAAATGTCTGTATTTAAAATTGGTTTGCATCATTTCAATGCACTAAATATAATCTTCTATTCAGAAACTGGTTTCTGTACACCTATGTGACATAAACCTGAAGCAATCTATTCACTCATGTATTCATATTTCTGGTATTCTGTACCTTCATTTTAAACACAAGCTAGTTAGTTCAAGATGATTATACAGTGGGCCAAATTAAAGTTGAAATCGATCTTAAACAAGGGTATCTTCTTGCTGAAGATGTTGAAAGTCAAGGGGGTTTATTGAAAGTATCAGGGCAGTAGAAGCTGGAGAGCACATAGCAACATTCTGCATTTTAATTCAGTTTTTCCCTAAACATAACCATGCTCTTTAAAATAAAGTGCTAGAATTCTTATTTTGAAGAAGCTAGAAAAATAAAACAAACTGAAGATAAAAATAAATGTGTTCATGAATTAGACAGAACAGTTACTGTGGTATCAGGTTCGTGAACTTGGAACTCTAAAATCCCGGCCCTTTATGTTGTTTTCATAGGCATGAAACATGCAATCATAAAACTCATTTGGATGTTAAAATGTCATGACTAGTCTTAAGGACATTTCATTAAAAAAGAAATAATAGACCCAATGTGACAACTTTCTACCCACATTGAAAATCTCAAAGACTTTCCTGCAGAAGTTTGGTAGGTCAAATCCCAGAATTGAAAAGAAAAGCCTTGAGAGTCTGATGCCCAAGGACAACAGCAGCAAAAATGGTCAGTCCTAAAAAATACTCACAGGTAGAATTACACAGACTGAGCAAGTTGTTTTTTATGTGTTTAGGAGTGTGTGTGTGAAAAATTAATGAAAAAGACACCTCAAATTTCAAAGAAAAAGGGAAGGAAAACTGGAGGGCTTTAAGGGAGGAAAGAGAGGGAGAGAATGATGTGATTATCTTATAATATCAAAAGATAAAATAATTTTTAAAAAATTACCAGCTCCAAAAGAGCCATGCAGCATTCCTTTCTTTCATCAGATTCCTGCTCTGTTTACTCCATTTGCCTCAGCCCCCTTGGATGATAACCCCCAAGTTTAGGAGACAGGCCTTCTCCTTACCTACAACCAACATGCCAATGGCTGGACATATTCTCACAGACATATCACTAGGGCTGGCTGTACAGGAATCTTTCAATCTAGTTGAGCTGACACAAGTTTATCCTTCCTAGAAATGTCTCCTTTACAATGGTATCATCTGCAGCAAAGACATTGTGAAACAGTCATAGTGTCACCTAGCAGATCAAATATACTGTCCTATACATACAATCGCATATTAATTACCCATAAAGCTGAATGAGACTCTGGTACATAGTACAATACAACTGGATCCTGAAAATATTATATTGATTGAATGAAGCCAGATACAGAAATCATCTATCATGTGATTTCATCATATGAAATAGAAAAACAAGTAAATCATAGATACAGAAGCGAGAATGATTGTCTCTAAGGTACAGCACAGTAAGGAAAGAAGGGAAATATGTTCACAAATGCTTAGTGCATATCAATATTCTTTTCTTTGAGGATGATAAAGTGTTTGGAATTAGCTAAGCATGATTGTTGTACAACATTGTAAATCTAAGAAAGACTACTGAATACTCACCTTAAAACTAATTTTATGCTATGTAAACTTTATTGTAAAAAATCAAATCACCTATTTGTAGATAGAAACGAGTGATTAATGTAGGAAATTCTGGGGGGCCCAAGCTCCTAGGAAGAAAGCTGAACCCTGAGAGTCACCTACATCAAGATACGTGTGATTCCGAGTGTCAGTTAAGAACCTCAAGAACAAAGCTACATGTCTTAGTATTCAGCTTATTAATAAGAGCAAAGGAACCAGACCAAACAAACAAGAGTTCTGTTTAACAAAGTGAGGCCTAAAACATTACAACTTACAGAACAACTGAAAAAGGTCACTCTCAAATAGATAAAACTGAACTTCAAACGGCCTCATTCTCTTCAGAGAATTTGAAGATGTGTTTATTTTTACTTTACTTTCGTGTTTTGTCTGAGCACATATGTACAGGTGTTCAGATTGTGTCTGCAGTACCTTCAGAGGATGAAGAAGGATCCCTAGAACTGTAGTTGAAAAAGGTTGTGAGCTGCCATATGGGTGCTGAGAACTGAACCCTACCTCTGCAAAAGCAGCAATTGCACTTAACCGCTGAGGAGTCTCCCCAAAACCTGCAACTGCCTCATTCTAAATTGAACTAAGACTTTTCTAAAAGGAAGTTAGATTGTGGAGGAAGATAAAATTGCCCAGCTATCCCATAGTAAACACTGTCTTTATCAGGTAGCAAGAACATAAATGAAATAGAAAGGATGGACCTATAGGATATTAACTGAACTATCAATTCCCAGCCATGATGAGGGCAAGTAGGCTAAGCCAGAGGCAGTCTAGCTTTAGGAGGACAGCGTAGTATTCATCTAGCACAATAGTAATGGTCTGGTAAAAGCAGGACATAATACAGAAAGAGCTAATGTGTTTGTATGGAATTTAGTTAAGTTAGAAGGATCTGTGGGTTTTTTTCAGGTAGAGATGTGTCCTGTAACAGGAAGCATGTCTAGGAAACAGGACTTTTATATGTCCAGACCTGGCTTTCTATTTACCATCTCTGGCAGCATCCATGGGCATGATGTGAGTCCTCCACCCCCCATTACAGTTCATTTGAACCAGCACCATGGTGAAAATGTAAAGCATACAGCTGGCCCCAGTGATTGTGAACTTTTCTAAGTTCATGGAGAACAAGTACATTTCTAACAATGAAATGGAAATATTACTTTACAAATGTAAAGTAGCACTTTTAAACCTCATTTTTTAAATTTCAGCATAATTTTACAATTCTACTAGAATACCAAGGCTATTGAAATATCACTGTTTGCTAGAAATATGTGTCTATGACAATGTAATTTTATGAAAGACATTATTATCCCAACTCTAAAACTGATAAAATATTTCAGTAATACCTGAAAACTAAATAACTGGAGACATTTTTCAATTGCTTACAAGGCTTAGTTTAATTTTTAATTATTTCTATACGACATGTTATAGTCTATGCAGTTTTTATCTCGGTATATTTATTTATTTTCATTATATTTCAATCATTTTATGGAAAAAATAGTTATAAATTAGTTCTAGACCATATACAAAGTAACAATGGATAAAAGTGATTAATTAGTCTGCTTGGAAACTATTTTTAGAAAAATATGCAGTTTTTATCTACTTAATATAAATATATATTCCTTTCCTTATTAGTGTAAAGAAACTATACTAGAAATCCAAACACAATGTCTGTTTTAATTCCTTCTCCTTAGCTATGAACTAAAGATCTGGTATAAACAACTTAAAGGCAGAGTGACTTGTTTTGCTGAAGCTTTTAGACCTCTCAGGTCATTATTTTTGGTATCACTGCTTTTGGCCCCTTGGTAAAATAGGTGACCACTGTGTGAAATCTGTCGCAGAGACTCCTCATATGACAGCAATTGGAAGCAGAGAGCTGACCAGGAATGTCTTGGGGACCAGGTAGAAATGTACACCCCCAGTCACACATCCTTTTTCATAGGCCAATCTACTCAATTTTCATCACCTCCCAAAATTAGGGCCTTCTGCTGGGGATCAAGAATTCAACATGAGAGTCTGTGAAGGACATTTCATATTCAGATTGTAAATTTGTGTTGAATACACTTCAAGAAAGGGTATGAAGAGGAAGAGGAGGCTGCACGCCATTTCCCTGTCGTGTTCCACAAGGGTTTTGGTAGAAGAGACATATGGTAATATGCATAATCATTTTCTTTAGTGAATCATACTCAGAAAAGTGGTGAAAGGTGTTAAACACCAATCAGTTCTGTTACTTAGATTGTTTCATCCATTAGAGGCCTAACCCTCCACAGCTCCCTCATCCAACTCTGCAAAGGCTTTGTACAGGCAGCTCCACCCAGAGTAGGTGCAGCTCTGAGAGACTCCGATAGTGTGTGTCTCTGAGAACAATCTCCATAAACATGGTGGGTATTTTTGTTGTTTGTTTCTTTTTTGATTTATACTTTTAGCATGCTGATCAATTTGATCTAAAAGGAATGAGAAGCCTGAGAAACCATTGTTATGAAGAGCCACTGTTTTGGTTCTATCTCCCAAGGGCAGGACAGGCTTTTCAGCAGTGTTGGTTTATCTGCTGGAAGTCCAGGCCCAACAAGAAAACATGTCCTCTGTTCCCTTCCCTGAGGAGACATCTCTCATCATTGCTTGACAACTGCATCACACAGCAATGTCCTCCTGGAGAATATTTACATCCCAGTGTCTGTTGTGTGATCCCAGTAGACTTTGTCCTGATTCCTCATATGGCCAATGAATCCCATCCTGTGAAATTAGTCAATTTTCCCAAGATTTTCCCCTTTGTGCCTCTGTACAATAGGACAGGTCTACATAGGTTTCTGAATTACACTGGGCCAAGGAATAGTCATACTCTTGCAAGAGTCTTTTTCCTATACGATGATTATTTTCTTCTTTTTCTATTAGTATATTTACGCATTTTCTTCTATTTTCCTATTTTCAATTCATTCCAGTGAACTTTCTCACAGCAGAATCAAAATTTCCTTTCACCCATGTACAGCAAGCAGGACACAATAGCGCTGAATGAATTGTTTGGAGAACATTCATGAGATGTAGCAAAAGAAAAAAAAAATTAGGCTTGGAGCAGACTCTAACACCAGATCAAATTTGTAATCCATGTGCCATGTGGACTATTAGAAGACCACTTCAATGTCTGAGGCTTCAGAGAAGGACAGGAGATAATGAGATTGAGACCCTAATACTTTGTGCTAATTTAAATAGAAAGAAGGTGAAATCATTTTCCTATAAAAATTCATTGACATATTAGGCCTTTAGTTACAATGCATCATACCAGTATAATCTAGATCCACAAAAATAATTTACATGAGTAGTAGAAAACTTACTGATGTGAAATATACATCTGGCTGCATTTGAATTATATAAAAATACCTGGAGCTGGGAAGAAAGACAAGTGTGTGAAGTGTTTGCCATGAAAGCACGATTTCCTGAAGCCGGGTGTAGTCGAGCACATCTGGAAACTCAGTGTTCTTATGGTGAGATGAGAGGGAGAGGCAGTCAGGGGCCAGACTCTGCGGGCTAGCTAGTGTCTGTACACAATGGCAGACAACAGAGAGAGCCCGTTTTGAAGACAGTGGGAGTTTAGGCTTCCAAAAGTGGAGGTTGCCCTCTGGCCTCTAATCCACAGGCGGGAACAGTCACACACATATATGCATTAATCATACATATACAACACATTTTTAAAAAAATTCTCAATGTGACCACAATGCTGTACACAAATATTTTGTGAAATGTTTGGACTATAAAAGAGAAATATTCTTAATAGGCAATTTCTACAAAAGGATCATATAAGCTTAGAAATGTCTGATGTTACAAGAACCAGATATGTATGCACTTCAGAAAAATAGCTAATAAGAAGAGTGAACTATGATTCATTTCGTAACCGGGTAGTAGGAATCAAAGCATACAACTAGTTAGAAAGAGGAGTGAAAAGAAAAAAAAATGTTTCTAAGTGTGGGGATAAGTAAAAAATAAAATAAAATAATAAAGCTTCACACCCACCCTGGAGTTTCTTCATACTTTCTAGTGCAAAAATGCAGTCAGTTATTCTTAAGACAGAAAGGAAGAAGAAAGGAAGGAAGGGAAGGAGGGAGGGAGGGAGGGAGGGAAAATGAAAAGTACATGCCGTTAGTTTTTATGGGTCCTGAACATCTAGTAAAACAGAAGTTGGAGTTGCCAGTTGAGCTTTAGGGCCTTCCTTCCTCTGCTCTCTGTGAACATCAGTGCCTTTTCTTTTCATGTTTTCTCTACTTGAGGAAACAGGTGGATACTTTTCTCACAGATCTCACTCACTCTTGGGAGTACCTGACTTCAAAAAGACAAGAAAGAAAAAGAGAAGGAAAAGATGAGGGCAGAGGAAGGGAAAGAAAATGGATAATTTATATTCTCATTTTCTGTTTTGAGGAGGAAAATGATCATTTGCAATAGATTTTCTAAAGGAAAGAGTTCAAAACAGAAAGACTGTAAAAAGATTGGAAGCCAATAACTACACCCTTTTCATTTCGACTGTGTTTAGGGTAGAGGATCTTTTCTCAGTGACTTTGATTGGTGGATCTCATTGCTCTTCCAGCCGGACTGCACTGTCAAGGTCATAGAGGACTTGCACAGATCTTGCCAAGGACAGGCCCATGCCCATACATCTTCAGCAGTCTTGCCTTCCTAGGTCAATATGAAACGGACTCAAGTCTAAGTGTCACAATATCAAACTCAAGGAACTGTTTCTGAATTAAAAGATAAAGTTGACTAGGCTGTAGTGGCACCCACCTTTGATCCCAGCACTTGAGAGGCACAGGCAGGAAGATCTCTGTGAGTTCGATGCTAGCCTGGTCTACAGGCTAAGTTTCAGGATAACCAGGGCTACAAGAAGAAATCTTGTCTGGAGAAACAAAAAACAAAAGGCAAAATAAAACAAAGCAAAAACAAGCAAACAAACAAATAAAAAAACCCCAAACAGACAAAAAAAAGATAAAACTGCATAGATTTAAAACAAACTAAAAGATAAGAAAGAAATACTCCATAACCGTGTGTGTGTGTGTGTGTGTGTGTGTGTGTGTGTGTGTGTGTGTGTGTGTGTGAGAGAGAGAGAGAGAGAGAGAGAGAGAAAGAGAGAGAGAGATGTTGACTTGTTGCCTATTAATTGCAGAAAAATTATTTAAATAAAGTTGTCAAAATGAAGTAAGTAAATAAAAGGAAAATAAAGTCATTTTAAGTCTACATCAAGTAATAAGGTAGATCACTTTTTCTTTTTTTTGGTGGTATCTTTAAAACCTATTTTTTAATTTTTTTCATTTATGGGAAATAGATACTTTTTTCATAGAATATATAGTGACTAGAGTTTCTCCTCTCTCTTTGCTTCCCACTTGGCAAGAGTTTCCACCTAAAACCTGAGAAAAGATTCTAAAACGGAACTAAAAACAGCTCCCTAATTGTCTCTCTCAAATGAGCGACAGCCTGCCGGTTTGAGCTACTGGTGGGTTCCTAGCATGCACGCTCCATCTGCAGTATGGCGGGAATGAGGCCTCTGCAAGTGGCACATTAAGCTGCATGGTGGATTTAGCCTTTGCTAACTGCAGAAAAACATTTAATCGTAAAAGATGTTGAGTTAAACCAATATGTATATTTTAAAGATACCTTGACTTCAAAATTTGGAGGATGTGTTGCTTTGGAAAGGAGGCTCTGCTTTTGTTTCCACAGAAAGCCAGAGGCTATGGATTTGCTCCAGATTAAGATACATCAGGTTTGACCAGCCAAGACCCCCTGAAAGGTCTCCGATGACACCATGGCCCACATGATCCAACATCCAGAATGGTTTAAAAGCAACTGGCTCAGACAATACAGCCCCATGGACTATTCCATAATCCTAAAATTTTCTTTGTGTCCCCATAAGATACAGCGCCCCCCTCCAGCAGGAAGTAGTAAGAGAAGCTATGCCCAAATTCCCAAATTATATGTAATTTTACTTTGTTAAGGTTAAAATCTTCCTTTTTGAAAAAAAAAAAAGAAAAGGGGAAGTGCTGTGGGATGTTCTGTATGGCAAATGTGTTGCTCTGATTGGTTAGTAAATAAAACACTGATTGGCCAGTAGTCAGGCAGGAGGAAGTATAGGCAGGACAAGGAGGAGAAGAATTCTGGGAAGTGGAAGGCTGAGTGAGAGACACTGCCAGTCGCTGCCATGACAAGCAGCATATGAAGATGCCGGTAAGCCATGAGCCACGTGGCAAGGTATAGATTTATAGAAATGGATTAATTTAAGATATAAGAACAGTTAGCAAGAAACCTGGTACAGCCATACAGTTTGTAAACAATATAAGTCTCTGTGTTTACTTGGTTGGGTCTGAGTGGCTATGGGACTGGTGGGTGACAAAGATTTGTCCTGACTGTGGGCCAGGCAGGAAAACTCTAGCTACAAAGCCCATTCCCTAGGGTGGGATACCTTGCTCAGTCTTGATGCAGGGGGGAGGGACAAATCCCTGCCTCAACTTGGTATACCAGACTTTGTTGACTACCTAAGGGAGGTCTTACTCCTTCTGAGGAATGGATGGGGGATGGAATGGGAGAGAGGTGGAGGGATGGGAGAAAGGGAGGGAGGGGCATCTGGGGATGGTATGTACAATGGAAAAACAATTTAAATTAAACAAATAAAATAAAGAAAATGGTGTTTTTGGGTTTTTTTGTGCCTGCTCTTAAGACACTTTTCTTCCCGTTGGGATGCCATGTCCAACTTTGATATGAGAGTTTTGCTTTATCTTAGGTTATTTTTTTCCAATGGTCTTCAACATGGATTCAAAACACTGAGTAAATGAAAGTCTAATAAGAAAGTGAAGCACAGGTTCATCTACAAAGATGCACTGGTTACATATGTGCACTGTCTGCTTCAAACTAGCTGCAAAGTATCCGGGGGCCCCTCTGTATCACATAGATCTGAAACCTGTGACCTCACCTAGGTTAAGCCAATACTTCAACATCCTGTTAGTACGCTTCTAACAATACTCTGTTTGCATTTCTTACAGGTGTTTTTTTTTTTTTCTCTACCAATTAAGGAGATGGAGAGGATCTTTGGTGCTGGTGTTTGTGTAGATGCAAAGCCCTCATATTCACATATGTGAAGAGTCACAAACAGCCACCTGTTTATAGGAAGCTCAAAGGGGCAGAGGGTGAGTATGTCAAGAACCTAACTGAACCCTTCTCTATTGATCAGTTATTTCCAGTCTGTATTGTGATGGAATAGAGATGGTGTTTCTTGAGGAGTTAAACACTGAGACTACAAAAGCAATGTTCACTATGGACTTAATTATGACCATAATTTTATTTTAAACTTTATGCTAAACCAATACCTTTGAGACAGTACTTAGGCATGGTATTACCTCCTTAAGTGCAGAATAGCCATATTAAAAATTAGATTACATTCTGTCTTTTCTAAAGTTACTCTGAGATGTGAAAAAGCCTGTTCCTTACAAGGAGGCCCTTGAATCATACACTCAGGTAAAAGCTTTGACAAAATTGTTACTATTTTGTAGAGATTGAAAGCAAGATCCTGGGGTATCTGATTTCTAACGAGTCATTCTTGTGTTTTTTTTTTTTAATGAACAGATAAATAATATAAATCAACAACACAATTCAGTGATAAGGATGTCAAGCAACATATATAATAAATCAAGTTCCCTAGACAGATGACCATATAACTTGATCTGGGTAGGAGAAAACTCCTGTGACATCATAGAAGTTGTCACCTATATATGGGTATTATGTATAATGCAGCATTGCTTATCTCAGGAAGTTTGATAGAATTTTATGCCTTAAAGCTATGTTAGTTAAAAATGTATTATATGGCTTTGCTACTGAATCACTCACTATAAATATTCATGGGAGACTAAATTGACTCTCAAAAGATCAGAAACTTCTTTTGCCATGGTACTGATGACTGCAGACTCATAACTGAGACTGAGAGACACCAAAGGTGTTTGTGACAACACCCCCCTTCCCCAACCAAAGGAAAACAATCCAGGCAGGAAGCTATTGAACAGAGTCTTAAAAGTGTGATAAAGACTAAAGACGCTGAAGTTGGTGGCTTCACAGTTGGTGGCTTCTGGCAGTGGTTGGGGAAGGACTCAGTTATCTTTAAGGGGCTGGCCACTGGGAGTTTGACCATGCTCCAATGAGTATATAGCCAACACAAATTATTCTTAGTGTATTTTTTTGAGGAGAAGGGTGGACCTGGGAGAAATGGGAAGTGAGTGTGATCAGAGTGCTTTATATGAAATTCCCAGATTATTAATAAGGATACTATGGTGGGGGAACAATGCTAAGATGCACTAAAGGAATTCAAAATCTCATACTTCACTGTGATCTTAACAGCCCATCTATTTAACCTACTTGCTCTGTTCAATTAGCATATTGCAGCTTCTCCCCTGAAATCCATAGTCAAGTCAAAGGATTAAAATGCGATAAATTTCAAGATGCAAAGCAATATTTGTGAGCATAGGAAAACATTATAGATAAATGTTACATATAACCTGGTATGAAATACAAAACGGTTTAAGACTCCACACATAAGCACAAAAGTACTAGAATACAAGTTTTCATAAATTAGATATGTTCCTAGTCTATGTCATTCTACGTTAATCAATATTATAGTCAATGCTACACAGAGTGAGCTAGGCTTGATTGCTTTATTAAAATATTTTAGACTATTTACTTCTTAGTATGTGGACTTAGAAGATATCAGATTATTTGGTTGTAACCTGGAATGATGGATGTCTAATGAGATCTATGTTTTCATGAAATTGTCTTTTGCTCTTATGAAATGAAGCGAGACATAAGCAAGAATCTGACTTTTCCTTTCTTTGTGCTGTTCTTTTTATCCCCCTCCTTTGATGCCGCTCAGGTCTGATGGTAGGGGGATGCATCTTGCAAATAGACATAAAATGTGCTAAGAGTAAGACTTCTTGTACTTAACTATGAATTATTAAGGGATATATTTGGAAGAAAACTTACATTTTTATGGCTACAGAAGAAATAAGCAAACTACCCAAGTTATTCTTTTTATAATTCCATCTACTTCATGACTGCCAAGCAGCAATTCTTCTTTGAGTGAATTATTGGTGCATTCAAAATATAAAGAAACTCTAGTTTAATTACTATTATCTGGATATGTTTTCTATAATAAAGAAAAATTTCTCTGCTGTGTTTTGTGTTTAGTGATATGATTTTTACTGACATTAGCTTGAGTATACATTTCCTATTGATCCCTGGTACAGAAACATAATCACCTCCTTTTCCTTAGTGTTTGTGCTTTCAATGGAATTTTGGCATCTGAATATATTAATCATGCCAGGTATGTTTAAATAATCAGACATGAATCAGAAAGCTTATGTGCACATGTGTATGTGTTTTCAGCTGGTAGGAAGCATTATCAATTCCACATGAAAATTTATTTTTATACATGAATATATTTATGTATCATTGACTACTCTTTAAGTGATGCTAAGCTTTATATTCCCAACTAGTGTTGGTGTCTTATGAATTAGAGATTAATTCAGGCTACTAGCATGTATCTTGTGACAATTTAAAAATCATTGTTATTGTATTAACGGCTGTTTATAAGTTTTTCAAATTTCAGGATGTGACCTAAGATAGGTAAAATATGTAGTAAACATAGTTCCAATATATTAGTATTTTAGAAAATAGACTATACCAATAATCAAAAGAATAAAGAAATAAGTGAAAAATCAAAAAATAATTTCTGCCAAATAGTGTTGTATGATATTTTGAGTTCAGACAAATAAAGCTTGTCTGGAGATCAGAGGGTGGAGCAAGTCACTATTTAACCATAGAGGCCAGGCTGTGGTGGCATACCTTTAATCCCAGCACTTGGGAGGAAAAAGCAGGAAGATCAGGAGTTCAAGGCCACCCTGGGCTACATGAGATTGAACCAGCCTGAAAGAGAAACAGAGCTGGGCAGTGGTGGTGCACATCTTCAATCCCAGCACCAGGGAGGCAAAGACAGGAATATATGGCAGATGGAGACAGGATCTTGGCCCCTCATTTGGTCTGAGGATTCATAGAGGTAAGAAATTTCTTGTGGCTGCTGCTCTGCTTCTCTGATCTTTCAGCTTTTACCCTGGATATCTATCTGACGATGGATTTTTATTTTTAAGATTAAGGATGGCGCTTCAACTGTCGTCCAACTTTTGGGGCATGAATTCATGAAAAAGCTGCTTGTCTGTGGCTTTGTAACGAGCACATGCCAGAGCTGCTTGCGGGGGCTCCAGCTGGAGTTACTCGCTAGGTTTTCCTTTTTTTCCCCCTAGCCCACTGAGCAAGTTTGGGATTTTTCTGTTGTGGCCTCTCTGCAACAAACTCTACAGGTACTTGGATTCCAAATACTGCTGGAGTTAGCCCCTTGACACCAGCCAGCTCTGCCTTCAGGAAGTTCCTGCCACATGTGTTTCTTCTGCATGATCCCCTGTGTGCACTTTTCAGACAAATGGATCCCTCTCCCAGTGGGCTGTGGGCTTTCCCTGGACCCCCTCCTTGGGCCGTGGTGGCCTTGACCACACACTGGTGGCCTCCCAGTGGTCTTAGGTGGCCTTGACACCTACTTGGGCTTCTCTACTGTTCTGCACAGCAGCAGTCAGCCTCATATTTCACTGTCATTATCAGCAAATTTGGAGAGACAACAGAAAATTTGGAAAGGGGGGAATTAGTTAAATTAAAAAAAAAAGAGAGAGAGAGTTTTTTGCCCATGTTAAAAAATGAGAAACACTATTACGATGGAGGGAGTTAGGCTTCTCTATGATTACATGATGATGGAAGCAATTAAATGAAGGGATAATCAACTTAACTGGGATTGATATAATGTTAATTATCATTTTGATAAATCTTATAATTGGATTGATAATTCTTGGTTTATCTCTAAAATAGTTAGTTGATATGAGTGCCAAGATACAGGCAGGCCTTAGAAAAACTTATTAAAACAGATCATAGAGATATTCAGACACAGACAGAGGAATTTAAAGGAGAACCAACCTCACCATTACATTATAAAATTAGAAAGGAACATCGCTGACCCTGTTGCCAGCCAGCAAGGAAGACTCCTGTGGGCAGGCTTCCCCACCAACACACCCATCTGGCCCTGCAATCTGCAAAATGCACTCCTTACCCCAAATGCATCAATCCCCCTGCAACCTCAGTGGCTTCCTGAGACACAGAATCTGCCAGCTCTGGTTGGATCAAGAGCAGCTGAGACAGAATCTGCCAGTTCTGATTGGACCAAGAGCAGCTGAGACACAGAATCTGCCAGCTCTGATTGGACCAAGAGTGGGTCCCTGAGACATAGAATCTGACAGCTCCAATTAAACCAAGAGCTATGATTGGACCAAGAGTGGCTCCCTGAAACACAGAAACAGCAAGCACAGATTAGACCAAGAGTAGCTCCCTCAGACACAGACACCTATTAGAGGAAGAGATAGATGGGTAGACACCAGTGCAAAAGTACATACAAAACGTAAAGAGTAATATGGCACCACCAGAAACTAGTGGTTCTACAACAGCAAACCCTGAATATCACAATGTAGAAGAAGCAGAAGAAAGCAACCTTAAAAATAAATTTATGAAGACAATAAAGGCCTTTAAAGAGGAAATAAAAAATTCCCTTGAAGAAATTGAGGAAAAGACAAACAAAAATTAGAAGACATCAATAAATGTCTTAAAAAAAAAAACCAAGAAAAAGCAATTAAATAGGTGAAGGAAACAGTTCAAGACCTGAAAATTGAAATAGAAACAATGAAGAAGAAAAACTGAGGGAATGTTGGAATGTTGGAAATAGAAAATCTGAATAAACAAACAGGAACTACAGATGCAAGCATAACCAACATAATACAAGACATGGAAGAAAGAATCTCTGGTGTGGAGGATACAATAGAGGAAATAGATTCATCAGTAAAAGAAAACGCTAAAGTTAAAAAAAAAAAAAAAACACAAAATGTTCAGGAACTTTGGGACACCATGAAAAGGCCAAGCCTAAGAATAATAGTGATAGAAGGAAAAGAATACCAACTCAAAGACACAGAAAATATTTTCAACAAAATCATAGAAGAAAATACCTTTGAAGATATAAGAAGTTTATAGAACACCAGGTAGACTAGACCCCCCAAAAAAACTCCCCTTGACACATAATAATCAAACCACTAACCATATAGAATAAAGAAAGAATATTAAGAGAAACAAAGGAAAAAGGCCAACTGACTTATAAAGATACACCCATCAGAATAACAACTGACTACTCAATGGAGACTCTGAAAGCCAGAATGTCTTGGACAGACATCCACACAATAGAAACAGAGGGAATATTACTGAACTCTTTTTATGATATCCAAACCATACAAAGATGCAACAAAGAAAGAGAATTATAGACCAATCTCTTTCATGAACATTGTTGCAAAAATACTCAATAAAATGTTAGCAAACTGAATTCAAGAACACATCAAAAATATTATCCACTATGAATAAGTAAGCTTCATCCTAAAGATGCAAGGATAGATCAACATATGAAAATCTGTCAATGTAATACACTGTATAAACAAACTGAAAGAAAGAAAAAAACTCACAATCATTTCATTAAATGCTGGAAAAGCCTTTGACAAAATCCAACACCCCTTAATGATAAAGGTCTTGGAGAGATCAGGAATACAAGGAATATATCTAAACATAATAAAGGCAATTTACAGCAAGCCAACAGGCAGCATCAAACTAAATGGAGAGAAACTCAAAGTGATTCCACTAAAATCCGGAATAAGACAAGGATGTCCACTCTCCCCATACTTATTAATTATAGTACTCGAAGTTCTAGTTAAAGCAATATGACAACAAAAGCAGATTATTGGGATGCAAAATGAAAAGGAAGAACTCAAACTTTTGCTATTTGCAGATGATATAATAGTGTACATAAGTGACCCCAAAAATTCTACCAGGGAACTCCTACAACTGATAAACACCTTCAGTAATGTGGCAGGATACATAATTAACTCAAAAAATCAGTAGCTCTCCTATACACAATTGATAAATGGACTGAGAATAAAATCAGAGAAACATCACCCTTTACAATAGCCACAAATAATATAAAATACCTTGGGGTGACTCTAACTAAGCAACTTAAAGACCTGTATGACAAGAACTTGAAGTCTCTGAAAAAATAAATCAAAGAAAATATCAGAAAATGGAAAGATCTCCAATGCTTCTGGATAGGTAGGATTAACATAGTAAAAATGGCAATCTTACCAAAAGCAATCTACAGATTCAATGCAATCTCCTTCAAAATCCCAACACAGTTCTTCACAGTCCTAGAAAGAAAAATGCTCAACTTCATTTGGAAAAACAAAAAACCCAGGATAGCTAAAACAATCCTTACAATAAAGCAACTTCTGGAAGCATTACCATCCCTGACTTCAAGCTCTAGTATAGAGCTATGGTAATGAAAACAGCTTGGTATTAGTATAAAAACTGACATGTGGACCAATAGAATCAAAATGAAGACATTGACATTAATCTACCCACCTATAAACATCTGGTTTTTGACAAAGAAGACAAAACTGTACAATAGAAAAAAAGAAAACATCTTCAACAAATGATACTGGCATAACTGGATGTCAACATGTAGAAGATTACAAATAGATTCATATCTATTGCCATGCACAAAACTCAAGTCCAAATGAATCAAAGACCTCAATATAAATCCAATTACATTGAACCTGATAGAAGAGAAAGTAGGAAGTAGCCTTGAATGCATTGGCACAGGAGACCACTTCCTAAATATAGCACCAGTAGCACAGACACTGAGAGCAACAATTAATAAATGGGGCCTCCTGAAAATGAGAAGCTTCTGTAAGGCAAAGGACGTGGTAAATAAGATAAAATGACAGCCTACAGAATGGGAAAATATCTTTACCAACCCCACATCTGACAGAGGGTTGATCTCCAAAATAAATAAAGAAATTAAGAAACTAGACATCAAAATACCCAAGAATCCAATTTAAAAATGGGTTACAGAGCTAAACATAGAATTCTCAACAGAAGAATCTCAAATGGCTGAAATATATTTAAGGAATTGTTCAACATCCTTAACCATCAGGGAAATGCAAATTAAAATGACTCTGAGATATCATCTTACATCTGTCAGAATGACTAAGCTCAAAAACACTGATAACAACTTATGTTGGAGAGGATGTGGAGCAAGGGGAACACTCCTACACTGTTGGTGGGAATGCAAACTTGTACAACCACTTTGGAAATCAGCATGGCGGTTTCTCAGAAAATTGGGAATCAATCAGTCTCAAGACCCAGCTATACCACTCTTGGGCATATACCCAAGGAATGCTCAATCATACCACAAAAACACATGCTCAGCTATGTTTGTAGCAACATTATTCATAATAGCCAGAACCTGGAGACAATCTTGATGCCCCTCAACTGAAGAATGGATAAAGAAAATGTGATACATATGCACAATGGAGTACTACTCAAGAGAAAAAAAAACAATAGCATTATGAAATTTGCAGGCAAGTGGATGGAACTAGAAAATATCATCCCAAGTGAGGTAATCCAGACTCAGAAGGACAAACATACTATATGCTCACCTATAAGTGGATACTAGATGTAAAGCAAAGGATAACCAGACTGCAACTCACAACTCCAGAGAAGCTAGCTAACAAAGAGGACCCTAAGAGGGATGCATGGATCACCCTTGGAAGGGGAAATAGTAAACTGGGGTGAGGGGGAACAATAGAGGGTTAGGGATGGGGGATGAGAACATGAGGGAATGGGGTGATTGAGCTTGAACAGGGACAGAGTGGGAGAGCAATGAAAGAGATACCATGATAGAGGGAGACACCATGGGGATAGAAAGAAACTGGGTACTAGGGAAGTTCCCAGGAATCCACAAGGATGGCCCCAGGTTAGACTATTAGCAATATTGAAGAGGGTGTCTGAACTGACTTATCCCAGTAATCAGATCAGTGAATACCCTAACTGACATCATAGAGCCTTCATCCAGTAACTGATAGAAGCAGATGCAGAGATCTACAGCCAAGTACCAGGCCAAGCTCCATGGGTCCAGTCAAAGAAAGAGAACAGGGATTATCTTTTTTTTCTCAGAGCTGAGGACCAAAGCCGGGGCCTTGCACTTGCTAGATAAGTGCTCTACAACTGAGCTAAATCCCCAACCCTGAGAACAGGGATTCTATGAACAAGGGGCACCAAGATCATGATGGGGAAACCTACAGAGACAAACAAATCAAACTAGTGGGAACTCATGAACTTTAGACCAACAAGCTGTGGAGCCTCCATGGGACTGGACTAGGCCCTCTGTGTAAGTGACACAGTTGTGTAGCTTGATCTGCTAAATGGCCCCCTGACCAGTAGGATCAGGATTCATCCCTGGTACATGAGCTGGCTTTTTGGAGCCCATTACCTATGGTGGGACACCTTGCAGCCTTGATGCAGGGCAGGAGTTTGGACCTGACTCACATGAATGTACCAGGCTCTACTGACTCCTCACGGGAGGCCTTTTCTTGTCAGAGGAATGGGGGTGGGTTTTGAAACAAATTACTCAGTTTTTGAGTTGTTACTCTAATAGTGGGCTGTAGATGGGCAATGTCTCCCAGCAATTTTTAAAAAACAGTAAGAGTCTGCATTGATCTCTCCTGATTTGTACCATTTGGAGTTCAATTTTCTGTAGACTTATTTTATATCTTAAGTAATTGAAATAATCTTTTCTTTGTATTTTTTTTAGGAGCAATTTGTAATCCCTAGCATGACAAAACTTTCTTTACTCCTTCAAACATTTTGTCTAAAGTACCTGCATTTCAATCAGTTAGTAAGATATCATCCATATAATGGTAAATTATGGATTGAGGAAAATGTACACAAATCATTTCCCAAGGCTGTTACACAAAATATTGGCATAGGGTAAGGCTGTTTAATACCCCTAGTGGGAGAATCTTCCATTGATACCTATTAACATGCTGAGAATTTTTATAAGTAGGCACAGTGAAGGCAAATTTTTCTCTATCCTTTTCTTATAAAAGTATAGTAAATAAACAGTCTTTTAAATTGATAACTCTAATAGACTATCTTTGGGGTAATAGGGAAAAAAGGGGAATTCCAGGCTGTAAAGAGTGCATTGGCTGAATCACCTTATTAACAGCCCTTAAATTTATTACCATTCTCCATTTTCCAGATTTTTTTAAATCAACAAATACAGGAGATTTCCAAGAACTGATTAATTTTTCAGTGTGTTGAGCATTTAGCTGCTCCTGTACCAGCTGTTTTAAGGCCTGTAATTTTTCTGATGTCAAAAGTCATTGTTCTACCCAGACAAGTTTTTCACTTAACCATTTTAAAGATAGAGCTGTTGGTACCTTTGAAAGATCAGCAACTGTTGTGTCCTGTTTTTGTACAACCTGAATGATCAGTGACTGTTCTTTATAATACCTTTTAATAGTTTTTGCAGAAACGTACATTAGTTTATGGTTTGTTTCTGAGGTTAGAGGAATGGTAATTTGGGTATTCCATTGCTGGAACAAATAACATCCCCATAAACTCATTGCTACATTAGCCACATATGGCTTTAATTTTCCTCTCTGTCCTTCTGGCCCTATACATTTGACCCATCTCTTGCTTTGTTTTACCTGAGATGAGGTTTCAATCCCTAAAAGCTGAACATTTACCTCCTGAAGAGGCCAATTTGAATGCCAAGATTCTGGTGCAATTATTATTACATCTGCCACTGTGTCCATGATACTTTCAATTACAAAGTCATTTATTTGTATTTTTACTTTTGGTCTTTCATCATTTATAGAAGTTTGTCAAAATATTTGCTTTATGGTTTCTCCTTTAATTGCTTTGGGGAAGAGTTTCTTCCATGGTGAAAGGGAATGACTGAATCAAATTTGACATGGGGGCCTGTGAGAGGCCCCCTCAAGGCATTTCCTGATGGCAAAGGGTTACCTGCAAGACAAGGTAAGACAGTCTCTCAAAATTTCCTGCTTTCAAAAATGGTCTGCCAGATATTCTAGGCTTATAGCCAAAAGTGGAGGTCCCAATATTGTAGAGAAACATTGGATGACTGTCCTGGCAGCCAGCTGTCTTTGTTATTTCTTGAATTTTTGGAAGTTGCTTGCTTGTATTTCCTATATACCCAGGTGATATTATTTTCTTTCTCAGGTCTTTGATGGGTTGAAGACTAGATGGTTATACTTATTTTCCTCTCATATCTTAGCTAAGAACATATCAGGTACTAGATTTAGATTCTTCAGGATAAGATAGCTATTGGAATAATCTCTGTAATTTGCCATTTACCTATGGTCTGGACATTTAGTATGTGTTTCTTGCTTGATGTTGTTCCTGTACATTGAAGTTCCATTTTTGTTTATTTTATACCCTTTCTCCTGGACAATACTTAATAATTGTTCTTATTGTATATAGCTTTGTACTAGGATTAGAAGCCTCTTATTTAGACAAAAAGGGGAAGTGTTGTGGGATTTTGCTCTGTCAATAACCTTGGGGTATATGGCTTGATGGAAGCATGGTTTTTCTCTGGGTATGTGACTGCTTAAAATTGAGGAGAGCGTGTATGCATGCTGTCTCTTGTGATGGTCAGAGATCAGACTGTCAGTTACATTCACTCCCAGGCAGAAAGGAGGACCATGGTGGCTGTTCACTTTGTTCTGTATCCATGAGTACATTTTATCCCCATTTTATATCTTAATAAATCCTTGATACCCTTTTAACAGACTCTCATGGATTCCCATACATCTCTAGTAAAATGAAACAATTTTTTGTATATTACAACATAAAGTGTATTACAGGTATACCACACCATCCTACAGGGCAAGCAGTTATAGAAAGATCTAATCAAACTCTAAAGGATATGCTTAATAAACAGAAAGGGATAATAAATACCCCCAGAGATATATATCATAATTCTTTATTAAATTTAAAATTTTCTAAATGTTAATGAGAAAGGAATGACAGCTGCAGAGAGACCTTAGATAATAGAAAAGGCTACTGAATTAAATCAGCCTGTATACTTTAAAGATGTTCTGACCTCAGAATGGAAACCAGGATATGTATTACACTGGGAAAGAGGTTTTGCTTTTGTTTCCACAGGAGAAGAAAAGCTATGGATACCATCAGAATTGATAAAGATTATGTTTAAACAAGAGAGACCTCTCAATTAGAAGAGGTGATAGTTCATCAATCAGAGTGACCATTCAATCTAGACTAACTTTTAAGACTAATAAATGATTTTCATTTGATCAGATATAACTTGCCAAAAGTGAAACTCCTCCAAATTAGGGTTGGGCAGGGTTTTGTTTTTTTCTTTCCAGAAGAATGAAGGCAACCAGTCAAGGAATCTGAAGACCACTGGACAAATGACACACCTAAAGGAAAAGGAAAAATCATCTGGAGAAAATATTCCCAGAAAAAGAGTAAATTGGCCTATGGGTGTATCACATTTCCAGCAGGATAATATTTCATAAATCTTACCAAATGTTTGTTTCTGCTATTTTCTACAGATACATACTGCAAATGTAGTCCCAGTTTGGTAGTCCCAGTTCAATCAAAAAATAAAGCTGGCTTTGGAGTTGGAGCATGGCTCTTACCTTCTCTAAACTCAAGCAGTTTGTTAAAAGGAGAATCCAAAATCTCTGTCTTATGTCAGAAGAGCCACCTGATATGGAACAGAAGAAAACCAAAATTAAGGGACTATTCTATTGTCACTAATCTCATGGTCCTTTGGTTTTGTTTTGACTCTTTAAAACTTTTCTTAAGGTATGAATATTATATCAAAATTTATAAGATGCATATATTAACTTTTTGTTATGATACTAATGCTCATATAGAGAACTAACTCTAGAAAAATGCTTCTTCTAACTTCCTGTACATGATTTCAGGTTTGAGTCTCTATCAGATAACTAGGAATTAAGTTTTTGTACTCTGGATATATATAACAAATTATGGTCCTTTAACCTCTTTGAGATATGCTGCATATGACATATAAAATGTTAAGTTTTCTGCAGTCAATCATGACCATGCCTAAAAGTGATCTTTGAAGTCTCCAAAAGGAAGATGGGGCTTCACATTGATGATTCCATCTGGACTACCATAATGCCACTAAGCTGACAAACACCATCTAAAAATTAACTTTGGACTCCAAACTGCTCAGGACAATTTCAATATGGCTGGCTGAGATGATCCAGCCTCACAGACTACTCTAGCCAGGACTTAAGACAAGCCTTGCACATTCCCATTACACAGAGACTGGACAACATATGATGGATGGCTAGCTCTCCCAGGACTTGGTAATTATCCCAATCTTTTCAGGGTTCCCTAAAGATGTGGTTGCCCCCAGACAGCAAGAAGTTATTTTAAGAACATGATACCCATATCCCCAAGAGGTAGGCTGGGTGGTTTTTCTTTGTTCAGTGGGTTATGGATATTTGTTATTGTTTAGGGGGGTTGGTTACAAATTGTTATTGGTAATGGTTAGGAAAAAAGTGGAATAAAGGAGAACAGATTCAGGAATCTCATTCTAAGAAGAAATAGGGGGAATATAGAAATAGGATAAAAAGGTAGATTATTGAATATACTTTTAAACTAAAAAAAGGAGCTACTACTTTTAAATATTTTACATTGATATGGGTTTTTGTATATTGATACAAGGTAAAGGTTATTTTGGTCAGAACATACTATACATATATTTCTACTCTTATTCAAGGTATTGTATCTATACAGGTCATCTAACAATGTAATGCAAACTTCTAGTTCTTGAAAGTTATTATTACAAACTAATCAGAATAATAAAGAAATGCAGGTGAGTAGTTAGTCACTTACTACAATCAAACTTGTAGTCATTTTAGGTATGTTTTCAAAGTCAAACAGAAATATATTTTAGAAAGGCAAGTGGTCTTCACAAACTTCAGGAGTTTACAGAATATGGCAATTAAGATATTTTAATAACAAAGTTCTTTTTTTCAAATGATAATGAGACATGTCTGCTCCTGGCAGCACCAATGTACTTCAGAGAGGATTGTGGCTACTCAAGAAACTCCACATGGAATTTACTTTCTTTGTGGCAAAAGTTAGGCACTGGACAAGAAAATGTCCTTGCCTCAATTATTGACAGTATGCTGTCCAAATTGGACAAGTGGTACAGAAAAGAATGTGAAAGTTAGGCACTGGACAAGAAAATGTCCTTGCCTCAATTATTGACAGTATGCTGTCCAAATTGGACAAGTGGTACAGAAAAGAATGTGACTGCAGAACTTTTGAAAAGAAGGTAGGACAGCCCTTCAAAAATCCTGCTTCACAGATAATTCTGCCAGATATTCTAGGACTGTAGGCTGAAGATGGATGCCCCAATGTTGCAGAGGAACCTTGGATGACTGTCCAGGCAACTGTTTCTGTCATTTCTTTTCTTTTCTTTCTTTATTTTTTGTTTTTTTGAGACAGGATTTCTCTGTGTAGTTTTGGTATCTGTCCTGGATCTTGCTCTGTAGACTAGGCTGGCCTCAAACTCATAGAGATCCACCTGGCTCTGCCTCCCGAGTGCTGGGACTAAAGGCATGCTCTACAGCCACCCGGCTGTTTCTATCATTTCTTATTTTTGGAAGTCGTTTGCTCTGCCCTTTCTGTTTACTTGAGTAATATTATATCCTTCTCAGGTATCTTGGATTTGAAGACTAGATGGTTACAGTTATAGTTTTTCTTGTTACCAGACTCAGAAAAGAAACTCACTGAAGTGATATAAAGTATATAAGGTTGAGAGACATAAAAGGACAGTTTTTGGTTGACATTGCAAGTCAGGATAGAAGATGAATTCGTTACAACACTTTGGACTTACCAAGATGGGACAGATAATGGAGTATTTTCTCTGAATTTTTCAAATGCTAATGGACTAGACATTTTTAATGTAATTATTGCCTGTATATATTTGTATATAGTTATTGTACTTGTTGTATATAGTTTTTCTACATTAGTTAAAACCTTCACTTTTTAGTTAGGAAAAAAAGGGGGAAATATTGTATGATATTTTGTTTGTGTTCTGACAGATAAAGCTTGTCTGGAGATCAGAGGGCAGGGTTAGCCACTAGTTAACCATAGAGGCCAGGTAATGGTGGCACACACCTTTAATCCCAGCACTTGGGAGGAGGAAGTAGGAAGAGTAGGAGTTCAAGGCCACACTGGGCTACATGAGATTGAATCACTCTAAAAGACAAACAGAGCTGGGCAGTGGTGGTGCACATCTTCAATCCCAGCACTAGGGAGGTAAAGACAGGAATATATGTTGGTAGAGACAGGATCTTGGCCCCTCATTCCTCCTGAGGTTTCATAGAGGTAAGACTTTTCTAGTGGCTGCTGCTCTGCTTCTCTGATCTTTCAGCTTTCACCTTGACATCTATCTGACTCTGGGTTTTTATTGTTAAGACTAAGTAGGGTCCTGTTTCAAATAGTGTTTCAAATTTGTTGCTGATCACCTCAGGGTAATTAAAAATACTTCTTTTGGAAAGTTATTGTTTATTTTAGTGGAGTCATGGATTGCTGAGCCTGCTCCAGAGAGTGTGACTGAACACATCTGCATAAGCCCGAGATCTAAATAACAACACTCTACATTACTTCTCACTACTTTTCTGTATTTTCTTTAGGTATTTAGTTGACAATTATTTTTCTTAACATGTATTTAAATTAAAATATAATTACATTACTTCTCCTTTTTCCTTTCCTTCCTCCAACTCTTCCCATCCCTCCCTATTTCAAATTGGTGGTCTTTTTCTTTATTATTATCATTTATACATATGTATATAACTATGTATAGCACAAATATGTGCAGATTTCATGTTGTAATTGTTAGTTGTCTGAACTCTGACAATTATTTTCACATCACAGTGTTTAGCAGGACAAAAAACTTCTCAGTTTTTACTTAATATTTTTAATATAATACAGAGTAAAAAAAAAGAATTTTGATATAAAATCAACCTCATAAGAATGACATTTTGTAGAACTGATTTTGTCTGACTTGTTTTCATTACACAATACTCTCCATTTTCACCCACATTGACCCAAAACATAAGATTTCCTTCCTTTTGTAAGTGAATAGCATTCCTTAGGTACACACACCATTCTTTTAAGGACACATAAGCTAATATCTTTCTCAATTCCTGTTGCAATAAATTGGACATGTGAATGTCTCAGCCATAATTTTCTTTGGGTATTTGTACTAGCTTTCCAACCCTATAACAAAATGCCTAAGAGATTTTGGTTTTGACTCACCATTTTACAGATCTAAGAGCCCTGTGACTTTGGACTTGTCTAGGTAGAACATATTGACAAAGGAACACAGAGGAACAAAACTGCTCACCTCAGACAGGAAGGAAAGGAGAATGAGGCCATGGTGATAGTTTCATTTAAGAGTTTGCCTCAGCAGGTCTCCTCAAAGATCCCATTAACTCTCAAAAGCAGCAGTACAGGACCATATTTTTAATACATGAACCTTTAGGGGATGCTGATTATGCAAATTATAGCAGGTATACCCCTACTAGTGGAATTTCTGGATTCCAACGTAGGTTTTAGTGATTTGAAGACAAGTATTGAAAGAGTTTAATAAGGAGGCACAAAGTCACCCCTAGAAGGAGTAAGTGTAAATGTTTTCTTGCCCAACAGGTAGATTGCAGTTAACATAGTAAGTGTCATGCATTTCAAAGTCGGCTGAAGGAGAAGAAAGACATGATAAACATTTGACATAGCACATATGCTAATTCCACTATCTTGATTATTCCAGGTATTCTAATTGCTTGATTTTTTGAACAGTCTCCGCACAAAATCATGTGTATGGAAACATCACACCTTCCCTTCATAGAATTGCTCCATGTTAATTGAAAATAAACCTTAAGAACAAAGAGCATCTCGATTCAAGTTTCTAAGTTTAACAGCATCAACAGATGTGCAATGAAAGAGGCATCTCTGCACTTCCTTCTTTTTTTATTGTTTTTTTGTTTATTGTCTTGGCAACAATGGCTATAGTTTTGACTATAAGCAAGTAGTATATAAATATATAATTGTTTGCTATGTGTGGTGGTTTGAAAGAAAATGGCACCCAAAGGGAGTGGTACTATTAGGAGGTGTGGCCTTATTGGAGTAGGTGTGGTCTTGTTGGAGGAAGTATGTCACTGTGGAGGTGGGCTTTGAGGTCTCATATATGCTCAAGCCACACTCAGTGAGACATTTGACCTCCTGCTGCCTGCAAGTTGTAGCATTCTCCGCTCCAGCACCAACTCTGCCTGCACATTGTCATGTTCCTCTTCATGATTGTAATGGACTGAACTTCTGAAATTAGAAATGAGCTGCCCTCAATTCAATATTTTCTTTATGAGAGTTGCTGTGGTCATGGTGTATCTTCACTAAGACACTATGTTAATGACCTTTTCCTTGAGATTTGATTAGCAAATAAGAAAGACTCTTCTACCTCATATATTTGTTTTAAGAAAAAAAATCTTTTTGGAATAACAGAAAGAAAAGTTTTAGGAGTTAACGAGTACAGACATGTTAAGCCCCAGCTCTGCCAGTTATGGCAAAAAAAGGTATCTCAACTGAGTAAGTTTCAGTGACCTGGTATAAAAGCCCCAGTAAATACTGAAACTCAAGTGATGATGCTGTGCTAAGGGCTAATGGCATAATGTGTTGAGTGCATTGTAAAAGGTTGCTAGGTCATCACTGATGAGCGATGGTAAGGAAAGATTCATAGGTAATAGTGAAGTTTTTATTCTACGAGCAACATCTGTACTCAAATCATGGAGACAGTTCCAATGGTCAAATGAAATCGGACACTGTTGTCTTATATGGAGACACCACTACTGAGTTCTGAAATAATGGGTTCCTATTAATACCCGTGAAAGACTGATTTTGATTGTTTTATAAAGTAATTTTTGTATGTTGGGTTGAGGCATCAGAGTTTTCAATGCACTATTCCTTTACCAACTTTTCAGGGGAAAATGATGTAATTGGAAAGGTATTTTAGCTAGGAAATGTAATAACTTTGATCTGACCTATATCCTTGATTCAAAGTGAAGCTTTCTTTTACTGTTGATGGTGGAAAGAGTTTAAGAATTTTACAGCTTTGCTAAGCAGTCTGACCTTTGCAGCACCCGAAGACAGGAATGCTGAAATGTTATGCTTAAAACCCATTTCACAATATGGCAAGCCATTCTTTCTCAACACACCAGAGCCATTTAGGCAACTGTAAGTTTGACACCTGATTTCACTTTAACAGCACCTGCATGGAACATAATTATCAATCCATTTTCATAAGAGACTTCCATGCTGCACAGATGGCGTCCTTCATACCAGACTACCAACAATGGATGTGGGATAACAGCCAAGCTGTCTGTAAGACATTCTGACAACCACAAAACAGGCATCTGAGCCGTAGGAAGAATTTCCTTTTCCTCTGAACCATATATGAACATCTGTTAAAACCTGTTTCTAAACTTTTCTTTCTGGCTTTTCTCTTCTGACATGATATGAGTAAAAGTTCAAAATCCATACCCCCCATTTTGACTTGCTTTGTGATATCTACACATTACCCACCAGAAAAAAAAAGTTTGAAGATTCCATTTCAAATTAACCTTAGATAAATCTTAGGTATCTTTTGGGGGAACTTCATAGCATTTAAGTTATACAGATATTCAAACATAACTATCAATTAATACAAGCAATCAAGACTGCAGTGAATGTGCATTCTCAAGTAACTAGTACACTGCAAATCTTCAAGGGGTACTGTGGTGGTTTTGTGTTCCCCCAAATATTGTATACCTTAATAAACTTATCTGGGCTTAGAGAACAGAAAAGCCACAAGATACTTAGGCTAGAAAATGTTAGCACACGCCTTTAATCCTAGCATTCCAGAGACAGAAATCCCTCTGGATCTCTGTGAGTTCAAGGCCGCATTGGAAACAGCCAGGCATGGTGACTCACGCCTTTAATCCCAGAAAGCAGCCTTTAATCCCAGGGAGCGATGGTAGAAAGCAGAAAGGTTTATAAGGCGTGAGGACCAGAAACTAGAAGCATTTGCCTGATTAAACATTTGGCTGGTTAAGCATTCAGATTTCTAGCAGCAGTTCAGCTGAGAGCCATTGGGATGAGGACACAGAAGCTTCCAGCCTGAGGAAACAGAACCAACTGAGGAATTGGCAAGGCGAGATAGCTGTGGCTTGTTCTGTCTCTCTGATCATCCAGTGTTCACCCCAATAACTGGCTTCAGGTTTGATTTTATTAATAAGAACTTTTAAGATTCATGCTACAGGGTACATTTTGATTGGGGCTCTACATTTTCAGAGATGGTTTACAGGCCATGGTAAACCAATATTTTAATTATGATGTTTCTAATTCACAAGAATTCTGAATGTAGGCTACCAGGAACTTTTCACAAAGCTAGAGGCATACTTTGTTCCCATGAAGCCAACAGTCAATGGGGAAGAAATCAGTAAATACTTACATAATGGATGGGAAACAAAACAGAAAGGCATCATTTCCTAATGTAAATTCCTTAACTAGTTTGCAAAGTGTATTACAGGATATTGCATTCTGTCTACCTGACCAAGGAACAATCTGGAACTCCCAATGCTCTTTGGAAAAGAGTCACAGCTTTATATAGTTGGTTTTAAAGGTTTTAATTATAGATGAAATTTCATCAATTTTGATTATATTTGTAAAATATTTTGAAAACAGGTTTTTTAAATTTTATATGAATAGCTTATTTGTTAGGTAGAATTATATGAAATCATAGCACTCAAATTCTTTTTCTTAAAGATGTATTTATTTTCATTTATGTGTATGTATGTGCACATATATATTTGCATGTACAAGTGTGTCCTGTTGCTCATAGAGGTCAGAAGAAGGTGTTGGTTCCCATGGAGCTGGAGTTGAAGGAGGTTTTAAGCTGCCCATACTGGGTGTTGGAAAGCAAATTTGGGCCCTTTACAAGAGCAAGAAGTACTATTAACCACTAACCATCCCTCCAGCCCCTGGTTCTCAAATTCTTAAATTATCTATTAGAGAAAAACATTTTGTTTGAGCAAATAAAAATTTATATAGCAGTCTGTGAGTTTTAATATTGAGGTATAGTATCAATAAAAATTTTACCTATAAAGCTTAGTTTGAAAATGAAGAGCACAAATGATGAAAATCCATGGTTTTGCCACAGTAGCTTGAAAATTTGGTGGTATAAAAGTTCTGAGAGTTGAACATTGAGGAAAAAATATATTTTGAATGTCACTGGGCTTTATAACTGCACCTTTGTGTGCAGCTCCAAGAGTGGGTTAAACTACTTCCTCCCAGCACTCAAGGAACTAAAGAAACAGAGCCAGAATAACAACTTGGACAACCACTCTAACTAGTGAATCCTTCTCCAAGTGTGGCCAGGGTAGGAATACAATACATAAATCAAACAGCCTGAAAACTGAGCAGAGCACCAAATAGAAACAGTGTATTGATATGGTAATGTGATTAAATCCCTAGCAATCCACGGAATCAGCTTAATGATCAAAGGAATTTATCTGGGGGTAAACTCACAACCACAGGAGATTTATTGTAGGGTCCAGGAAAGCTGAACTATGTCCCATGCTAAACAGCTTGGTCCAAGATCTCAGTGTCCAAAACCATGAGGTAGCCAAGAGAGGGCATAAGTGCATCCCAGGCCTTAAGGGTCCCTGGTGGTCATGTCCCAGGGACAGGTACCTCAAAGTCATAGGCAGGTGTTAACAGCTGCAGCTGCCACACTAGGGGCGGTGCTTCAGGGCGTGGCCCAGTCAGCTACTCACTACAGTATGAGATGATTAAGAGTGACTGTTAGCTAAATACTTACATAAATACGTAAAGAAGTCATAGCGAATTTCAGGTAAAATCATAAGGAAAATTCCCTTGATTTATTAACTTTGCAATATCAAAATAACACACACACACAAATATAGTCTTTCATAAACGTATCAAATATTTAAATTTGTGTTCAGTCTAAAGATATATATATTTTAAAAACCAAAATGTTCATAAAAACAGATAATTTTCTAAATTTATCTATTTGGCTTTCATTACAGCAATAAATTTTCATGTGCTGGAAAATTTTAAATAAATAATTGATTTTATTTTAAAGATTGATATTTATATGTCTGCTTCTCGATCTTTCTAAGGTATGTTTTTGTTAAAAATATAGTTTGACCTCACACTCTACTTCTCAAATGCTTCCACTGCAATCCAAGAAGTTTACCACAAGGGTGCTTCCAAAGCGTCTTTTTAGTTTTTTCAATCTGCCATGAAGTATTGTCTCAGCTGGAGATGTATTTGCTCAGAGGACATAACACATTCTCTGTCAACTTTTTCTATTTTTTTTTAATCATCAACCCACTCTATTAGATCATATAGACATGTGGCCATAAAATATTGCCATACTCTAATGCTGGAAAATCCAAATAAAATTGGATTCTGCACTAAAGAAAGTGAAAGTCAAAGAAATCATTCAACTAGTATTAATAGCTCAGCTATAATAACAGTTTGTGTCTAATATTTCATCAACCTAAGGCAAGCCATGATGTATTTAAAAACTATATCTGCTAAATTAAAAAAAAACATAATACATGATATTTCAACTATTAGTATGTTAAAAGAGAGGGTGAAAAATATAAGCATCTCTAAGTCCTGTGATTACTCTTTAATTTAAAGAAAATATGTTCATCTCTGTGACTTACATCAAAAGAGAAGAAACAGTAAGACTACCCTGAATGTAAGATTGCTGCAGTTTAACCCACTCTGTACCAAGAAGTAATGTGACAGTGACACTGTGAAGTGGTTGTTGCGAAACGTATGTATGGAGCCATTCTAATTTTGGAACTATTTTTGAAACCCATTCTTAATAAAATAAACCATATTTTATCAAGGAAGTATTAAATATTTTGTAATGTTACAAATTTTTTTTCTGGAATTTTTAACTATGATTTGAAATTAGACTTGAATAAAACAAGGTCAGCTTATTGAGGTAACAGTCAGACATGTAAACACATGTTTATGCTGGTCTGTATTTAAAGTATTTTAAAGCATTTTAACTGTCAAGGTATAATAATTATAAAAATGCCGGGCGGTGGTGGCGCACGCCTTTAATCCCAGCACTCGGGAGGCAGAGCCAGGCGGATCTCTGTGAGTTCGAGGCCAGCCTGGACTACCAAGTGAGTTCCAGGAAAGGCGCAAAGCTACACAGAGAAACCCTGTCTCGAAAAACCAAAAAAAAAAAAAAAAAAAAAAAAATGCATGATAATTTTGGTTGTGAGCCTAGTCTTTAATGGCTGAGCCATCACAACAGAAAAATCTCAGCTGGCTTAGAAACCCTTGAAGAAATGTTCACCATCCTTAGCTTCAGGGAAATGAAAATCAAAATGACTCTGAGAGTCCACCTTACACCTGTCAGAAAGGTTGAGATCAAAAACACTGATGACAGCTCATGCTGGAGAGGATGTGGAGCTAGGGGAACTCTCCTCCATTGATCGTGGGAATGAAAACTTGTGCAGCTGCTTTGGAAATCAATATGGCAGTTTCTCAGAAAATTGGGAATCAATCTACCTCAAGAGCCAGCTATATCACTCTTCATTATACAACCAAAGGATGCTCAATCATACCGCAAATACCCTTGCTCAGTTATGTTCGTAGCAGCTATATTCATAACAGCCAGGACCTGAATACAATCTAGCTGCCCCTCAACTGAAAAATGGATAAAGAAAACGTGGCACATTTACACATGGAGTACTACTCAGCCGTTAAAAACAATGACGTCATGAATTTCAAAGGCAAATGGATGGAACTAGAAAAAAAATCATCCTGAGTGAGGTAACCCAGAAAGACAAACATGGTATGCACTCATTTATAAGTGGATATTTCCTTTAAAGTAAAGGATAACCAGGCTACAATCCTCAGACCAAGAGAAGCTAGATAACAAAGAGGGTCCAAGGGGAAACTCAGATCTCCCTGAGAAGGGGAAAATTAAAGAGATTTTTTTTGGAGGGTGGACTAAGGGCAGGTGGATATAGGAATATGTGGGATCAGGTGGGGGGTATGGTGGCAGTGGGGAGGGTACTGAAGGAGACTACTGGAAAAGGGAAGCATTTCCGGGTGAGATAGAAACTTGGTTCAAGGGAAACTCCCAGGAATCGACAAGGATGATGCCAGGTAAGACTCCCAGCAATTGCGGGTATGCAGCCTGAACTGGTCATCTCCTGTGATCAGGCAAAACTTCCAGTGGAGGGATTAGGACATCAACCCAGCCACATAAACTTTGACCTACAATCTGTCCTGCCTATGGGATGTGCTGGGGTTGGGGTGGCACAGAGATCGTGGGAGTGGCTGTTCAAAGACTGGTTCAGCCTAAAACCCATGCCATGAGAGTGAGCCCACCCCTGACACTGCCTGGAGTGCCAGGACCCTGAGGCTGGATGACCCAGAGACCTAAGATAAAACCAAACACGACTGGAGGGGGGGAAATGTCAATGTGATGATGTCTAACAACATTCTGCTATACTCATAGATCGGTGCCTAGCGCAATCGTCATCAGAGAGCTTCATCCAGCAACTGGTGGAAAATAACGCAGAGACCCACAGCCAGACATTAGGCAGTGCCCAGGGAATCCTGCAGAAGAGGGGGAGGATGTACTGTAGGAGCCAGAGGGGTCAAGGACATCACAAGAAATCCCACAGAATCAACCAAGCTGGGCTCACAGGGGCTCACAGAGACTGAACCGACAACCAGGGAGCCTGCATGGGACTGACCTAGGCCCTCTGCATAGATGTGACAGTTCTGTAGTTTGGCCATCTTGTCACAACTCCTAACAGTGGGAGCACTGACTCCTTTGCTGACTTTTGGGACCCTACTCCTCAGACTGGGTCACCTTGCCCAGCCTTAACACAAGGCAAAGTGCTTAGTCTTGGTATAACTTGACATGACAAGTTGTGTCTGGATCCATGGGAATCCTGCCCCTTTCTGAATAGAAACAGAAGTGGAGTGGATGGGAGGGGGGAATAAGGGAGGTTGGGGGAGGGATTGGGAGGAGAGGAGGGAGCAGAAACTGTGTTTGGGATGCAAAATAAACAAAGAATAACGAAAGAAAGAGAGAGAGGGGGGGAGGGAGGGAGGGAGGGAGGGAGGGAGGATGGAAGGAAGGAAGATAAGGAAGGAAGGAAGGAAGGAAGGAAGGAAGGAAGGAAGGAAGGAAGGAAGGAAGGAAGGAAGGGAGGGAGGGAGGGAGGAAGGAAGGAAAGGAAAGGAAAAAGACATGTTTACAGTAGTAAAATGCATAATAGAAAATCACAAAAACAAAGAAAAAACAAAGTTTAAATATTAACTAACTTTTTATTGGCCCTCACTATTTGATAGGGCAGTAATTTTTCTGATGTCATTTTTATTCTTTTGTTCAGTATATTTAACTATATTCTGTAAGAGCTGAAAAAAATATTGAGTTTGCCATGACAAAAAAAAAAAATTACTCAGGTACACCAGCTGTCTTTGGACAAAAACAAAGTAAATAAAATTGACTTAGTAACCTATGTTCACAATAACATTTGGAATCAACTCCCCCAAAAGCTCTGAGTAACTATGGGAATTAAAAAATAGAATCATGTTGATGATTTGCAAAAAGATATGTAGTATTCATTCCTTTATCCCTCTGACCCATGCTGGGAAATCACCATAACTATGCATAATATTTACATACCATTTCCAGAGATCGGTGTTTTCATGCAGTCCCATGGTATCTCGGAAGGAATATTATATGAAAACACAGGCAGTGTGTAATAAGATTTCATATCATTAAGAAACCCCCTCCACACACACATACAATTCCTTTTCTCTTGATTGTGAGCACTTATGGAATATCCTAGATGACAGTTAATGATACTTTAATTGTCCTAAAATATTTAAATTCTAAAAAAGAATGAAGCCTATATAGTGTATGTATCACTTTGAATGTAAGTAAATACTGAGATACTGCAAAATGTACTAAGTTCTAATTACCATCACTCTGAGGGATGGTGACATAGCTCAGTATTAGGGGACTTGTATACCATATAGACAGCACTGAACTCAATCCTCAGCGCAGAAACAAAACCAAAAGCCTGCTTGTAATTACTGTTACTATATGTGTTCACTTGTTGGGGTGTTGACTGTGAACTTGTGTCTCCAATGTGTCATTTGAATCCATGTCAACAAATTGTGATTTTGGTCAGCCATGTGACCTTTCATACCTGTTTGCTTACGTGGAATCAGTGTTTCATTTTAGGATTGCTCATAAAAAGGTTTAATCCATTTTACACCTGCTTCATTTCATTTTTGAATGTCTTGTGTATTGACAATCATTTCCTTTGATTTTACTGGTCATAATAAGCTATAATTCTGATATATAACTGCTTTTGTCTCATAACAAATTTTAGTCACTTCTAAGCAGCCTTTGTCTGTTACTTCTGGAAACTGTTTCCTTTCCCAAATGAATTATCCCACAACCCTTCTCTATTGACTTCAATCTGATTTGTATCTACTTTATTCTCAATTTGTAACGCTGTTTCAGTTTGAATTGTATTCTAAAATAAAAATGTCAACCCACCTATGTATGTTATCAATACAAATATACTTCATATTCATTCAAGTGATTGATGATATCTGTTCTATGCCAATGGGAATGATCTCTTCATCAATGTTAGTTCAGAAATATTGCTGTTTAATGAGATAAAAATTATTGCACAGGGGAAAACTGTGATACAAATAGCATAGTTGTTCACTTTATTTCCTGAATACTGTTGGTACCACATCAAAATAAGTTAAATTAAATTGGATACATTTTTATTAGTCTAAATATTCTGAAGGGAATAAAATCAATCACACAATGATGGTGTAATGGGGAAGGCAGGTGGAGGGGAGGACTCCACTGGTAATTCCCTAACTGCTGGGGAACAAAGAGTAAACTAAAAGCACTGTGATAGTGATAAGTCGGGCTTTGACACCAAGTGTGCAGTGAGTCCTCTTCTGTTTCTTCCCGCCGCAATATTACAACTGGGGATTCTCTTCAGCTTGTTTAGTTTGTCTTCCACACCAAAAGTTGGATATTATGAATGTAAAACATCTGTTTGCAGGCTGGAAAGGTAGATCAATATTAGGGGACACTTGTAGCATGGCTGAGTCTTTGGGTTTGGCACTAAATACCAAAAAAAAAAAAAAAAGAATAAAATAAAACTATTGGACAAAGATATGTGTTAAAATATATTACTGTTGAAATTCAACCACAGCTGTTGAAATATATTACCATTTCATTTAACAAACTGTGTTTAGAATATGCGTGGTCTTAGAAATTCTTTGGTTACCCATGAATTTTTTATGCCATAATAAAAACTTCAGAAATTATGGAATATAAATGATTCATTGCTCACATCCATTTAGATTTATATAGAAGCAAAAAATTAGGGGATATTTTAAATATATATATATTTTAAAATCTATTAAATTTAGCTTGTCATGGTGGTTGCGGCCTGTAATTCCAGCACCTGGGAGGCTGAGTGAGGCAAAAGATTGTTGTGAGAACAAGGCAAGGCTGAACTACCTAAGGAGTTCCAGACCAGCTTTGGTTTCAGATAAATAGATAAATCTATTCAAATCAATGAAGTCACAGTAGGGAGACAATAATTATTCGAAGGATCATTTATTCAATATTTTTTTACAAAATACAAAGACTTGTTCTGCATGAATATAGAGCATATGAAAAATAAGGTATTTTTGCTGAGTCTAATTTTCAGACATTCAGAATTTCTCATCTATTCTCTTGAAGAATTAGCTTTGGCACTTGGTTTGATATCTTAAACAATGAGGAAAAAACCTTTTCCCTGTTAATTGAATCACATCATAAACACTAACAATTTAAAGATATAAAATTAGACATTTGCCACGCAACACTCTTTCTGCTAGGTAACTGATCTGCATATGATCCTAAGGTTTTTCAAGCTATAAAAGAGGAAGACTCGAGGGGCTAGGTATGTTCTATAATGTATCAGCAGCAGTTGATAGTAAATGCAACAGAAGATTTGTTTTGTCTGTGGTACAAGAGTATGTCCTATCAGACTCTACTTCATTTTCTCTACATGAACACAAGTAAGCACATACTGACTGTCTCTGACTGACAAAACTGTATAAAAATACAGGAAGCTTGGCTGTGGTTGTCAATGGGAGAGCCTATATTCATCAGCTAATATGAATGCGTTTGCTAAAATTAGTGAAGACAGGAAAATGATTTAGGGGCTAATATATACAGAGTTTGAATACATTTTCCATCCACTTGGTGATTTCAGGCACTGTGGCTGTTCAGGATAAACTATTTCATGGGTTAACTTGATAGCAATTTACTTTTCAGTGCAAGCAAAAGCAAATACCTGCCCAGTGTCACACACATGACCTGGTACAATTGGAATGTTCAAAGCGTTTTTATTTTTAACATCTTCGCCTTGGAGACATCTTGAAAAGAAACTTCTTACCGAGTTTGCTCTTGGTGACAATTTAATTTTCAGTGAAACCCAAAGCAAACACTCATCTCCCTCTCTGTCACATATAGGAACAAGTGTATTTGGAATACGCTCCCCTTCTCCAATTTCACTGTGGAAGCATCTTCAATAAGAGGCACTTAGTGTAAACCTTCTATCAACCGTGAGAAACAAGACTTGAGATGCCTGCATTTAGTTATATTAAGCAACGCTGCCACAGTCATCTGCCATGTAAACGATGTTTGGGTAAGGCTTGCCATCACAATGGTGCTTTCCTGAGAATGGAGCTGGTCCCTGTGTATATCACAAGTGTGCGTGCTCTGAGCTGTGGTCGCTGTCGCGACTGTCGTCATTTGCTAGTGAGTCCCCCGTCTGCTGGAGGGTCGCCGCACCGATCCCTGACAGCTCCGATGGGAGAAGCGTTCCCTTTTTCACATTCACCAGTTCCTTTTCTCGGGCTGCAGCCCCTTGCTGTCCCCCTTTGACCCGCTTCCACTTCATTCTCCTGTTCTGGAACCACACTTTCACCTGGAAGGGAAGGGAATAAATAAGTCAAAGAAGGCACTGAAACCTAGTTCCTCCAGGGCCTGCACGCAGACGTCGTGACGCCGCGATTACAGAAACCCTGCAGCATTGCACTGGGTCAGGTCGCGAGTACATGATAATTGAAAATGCTTAGACAGCCCTTACACAGAATTTTCATAAACGCCAACACACGACGCAAAAGTAGAAAGAGGTGGAGGAGTTTGTTCGAAAGCACTGAACTGAAGTTTATGAACCAAAGAAAACGTATTTGTCTCTGCCATGTATTTACATATGTAAACATGTGTCTCTGCCATATATTTATCCGTTCTCTGAAGCTTTTCTTTGACTTGACCATAGAGTATGTGCTGGTTTATCGGTGATAAATCGGCCTCTGGAAGGGAACTATTCATTACAAATGTCCCCTAACTTGTGAAGGCAATGTATCTCTGCAAACCCTTTCACGTCAATGGGAAAATCATAATTCACCTCAGTCAACATCCAGGTGCTTCTTGGTTTTTATGGAATGATACCGCAATAAAACTCGAATGAAGAAAAGTCTGGAGCCCGCTGTTGCTCAGCTGGGGACTGTCTGTGCGCAAAGTTGCTGGACACTTGTTCCCCCAGAGGTCTACAGGAAGCAGATCTTCTTACCGACCTTCTTTGTGCTCTTGCTTTTATTAACATTTACTTTGCAAATATCATCTAACTGTTGCTAAAAAATGCAGCCTCAATAAAAATTCTCAGCACTTACCATGAGACTCCCCTGGGTGAAGACCCAGAAACTTCATCAAAGGCCTAAAGCGATTGTGATGATCGTTCTCAGTACAATGACAGAGAGAGCTTCCCTGGGTTAGTCCCACATTGGTTCAGTCATGAATTCAGATTGATTAACGTATTTACCAAGGGTTGGATTGGTTTGCAATATTTTCTCCTAGTCTATGACTGCTTACTCTGCTCTCATTTTGGTTTGGTTTTGTAAATCTCTGCTAAAGTAAACTGCCGTGGTTATTAATCCCTTTGCTTCTTTCATTTGGTATTTTTTTTTCCTGGTTTGTGTTCAATTTCTTTACAGTTCATTTTTGTATTTTACAGACTTTTTGCAAGCTGCTCTGGGCCAATTTATTAACCAGTCCACCCACTTCCATGACCATCTTTCCCTGTGTTATAACTCATGCTAAGCATATGCCTTCACCAAACTCCTACACCTCTGACAGAAACACATTTTCATATCTGATAGAAAAAGACCATATTCTTCTGCATCAAAAACATTTAGAACACATCACATTCTCAATTTCTACTAATACACAGTGCTGAGGGGAAATCATGAGAAGTGTGTTCGGCTTTCAAAGACATTTGAATTTTACACACTGAAGCTGGTGGCCTGTTTACAAACGTTTGCACAATGAATTATTACATATATCTTATCTCTAGACTCTCATTTAAGTAATAATGGGAATCATACATCAGATATTACCCATGTACATATTAATACATTTAACAGTACAGAATCAAAAATACAGCAAAAAAGTTTGTGATTTAAAGGTCGCCGATAGATGTCCACATACTATTACAACTTACTAACCAAAAGGTCAACACTTGCCTTTTACTAGGTAGCTACAGGGGATAGACAACTTGACTACAGCCCTATTCATGCACTATTTATAATATATTTTTTTCTGTTTTACTAATACTATTTTAATTTTATAGTGAGGAGCTGAAACAAAGCTTAAGTGACTCGAGTAAAAGTCTCACTATATAAAAGAAAAACACAGTGCATAATGTAACCTTGGGACTCATTGGTTGCCAGGAGTGCCTCTTTTTTCTTTACTTTTGGTACCTTATTGTTATACCTGTAGATCAATGCATTTCTCAACTCTCTTCAGAGAAGTGTTTGTGAGCAGTAGATAGTGATTAACACTGAGACCCACAGTAAGTCAAGGGGAAGAGAATAAGAAACTGAAGAATGCTCAACCCTAAACGCGCTCCCTTCTCCCAATGACTTGGGGTTCCTTGCCAAAGAGAGGAGAGGAACTCATTTAAGAGTCAGACATGGTGTGTGACGACAAGGAAACAGTGTCTTCCAGACACAGCAGGACTGTTGCACATTTTAACTCACAATGGTTTTGACAGCACGCACAAGACCTGTGCAAGCCCCAGCCAGACCAAACACCAACGTGAAAAGTGGAGCCGGGCCTGAAATCCTACCCCTACTAGTGGAGTCATGGGCAATTGAGAGCTCCTGGGGAAAGGAGTCAATCTTCTCTAAGAGTGTAGCTCCTGACAAGTTAAAAAGGCTCCAGTGAAAGCCCACATATCTAATAATATTTGGTCTGGATGCTTTTGTTTTTGTTTTTGTGTTTAAAAGGACACAAAGGTGGATGGGTGGTAGTACCTGGAAAATGGATCTGAATCAAGAGAAGAAGTGAGCATGATTAAAACACATTATTTAAAAATCTCAAAGAGCTAGGTTTTATTCTAACTTTTAGGAGATATTTGTAAATAGTAGATTCATACTGGATGTAGTTGAAGCTTTTGTTGTATATGAGAACGTGTCCTTATTAGCTTCATATTTAAAGAAGGTCCTTACCTATCTGCTGTCGGAGTTGTTGCCATTGATAATTTCTGATGAGAGATTCACTGTGGTGGTATTGTGTTCCCCAAAATATTGTGCACCCTAATAAACTTATCTGGGGTCAGAGAATAGAACAGCTACTAGATACAGAGGCTAGAAAATGGTGGCACTCACACCTTTAATCCTAGCATTCCAGAGGCAGAGATCTACCTGGATGTCTGTGTGTTCAAGGATACAGCCAAGCATGGTGACTCACACCTTTAATCCCAGAAAGTGAGTCTTTAATCCCAGGGAGTGATGGCAGAAAGCAGAAAAGTATATAAGGTGTGAAAACCAGAAACTAGAAGCTTTTGGCTGGTTAAGCGTTTAGGCTTTTGAGCAGCACAGTTCAGCTGAGACCCATTTGGATGAGGACACAGAGTCTTCCATTCTGAGGAAACAGGATCAGCTGAGGAACTGGCGAGGTGAGGTAGCTGTGGCTTGTTCTGTTTCTCTGATCTTCCAGCATTCACCCCAATAACTGGCCTCAGGTTTGATTTTATTAATAAGACCATTTAAGATTCCTGCTACAATTCACCCTCTAAGTGGTAGAGGAAATGCATTTAGCTTTATCTCTGCTCACTCTCAGAGTCCACATGGTTGTGTTGCCACAGAGTTAATGAAACAAATTAATAATTATGTCTCCTTACTTTTGCTGTTTGGGGCATCCTTCCCTTTTCAATTTTTGTTCTAGTCACCTAAAATCAATTCTTAGCTTCTAAGAAATTATTTGATCAACTATTTTCCACAAAAATCAAATCTGATAATGACTAATTTAATCAGGACATATGACATTTATGCACATTTATTATTTTATCTGTACTTCAAGTCAGTTTTATCTGCTTCCTGTCATATCTTCTAGAAAATGAGAGCTTTGTGCATTTACTTTTCTTCATGTTAACAGCTAAGCTAACGCTCCAAATAAATGACTTAACAACTCAAATAAAATTAAATCCTTCATTCTAAGAAATGGAACAAGAATAGGACCGTTTTGATAAAGTTAAAGCAACGTTGATCAAATCTTCTATCCTCTTAGTAGCTCTGTAAGCAAAATGTAGGTTCAACAAACTCTTCATGTGAGAAATCACAAGGGCAAAATAAGAGCTCGCCGTGGTAATAGCCAATATGTAAGAACCTAGTTGTGGTCTTTACTTTTTAGGATACTTTATGAAGTTTCTTTATTCTCCCATGGTTAACAAAAATATTTAATGTTTAAATTACCTGGATGATGAAACAAAACTTTCTATTACCATACTTGACTATATCACAAAAGAAAGCAATCAAGAGAACTTTTTATGATTGCTTCAGAAATTGGTTTTATTATTTTGTTTTTGTTGCTTTGTTTATATTGAGACAGGGTCTAACTGTATATTGAGGCTATTCTGAAACTTACTATGTTGCTCAGATCAGCCTAAAACTCTTGATCCTCTTCCTTCACCTCCAAATTACTGGGATTTCAGTCATATACTACCAAGCTCAAAGTTAGAAATCACAATTTTTATCTTCTATGAGCATATTTAAAAAGAAGACCATTGTGTCACTGACTAAATACTGATTTCCAGTTCTTTACTTGACTTTGTTATTCATCTACATGACAGCTCGGTATGCACAGATTTGTCCTTGGGATCCATAATATACCAAAAGAAACAAAAATTAAATATGAATCTGGAGTGTAAAATTTCCAAGGTACCTGGAGGCATGTTGATTGATGAAATTTCAATATGACAATGTCATAATTCATGTTTATATAGTACCTCTTTGGGGGAGACAGATATAACACTAAGTATTTATATCAAAACTGAAAATGTCAGTGACCTATATAGATGTCTTCAAACATCTTGAATTTTTGGAGTTAATATTCTAATGATTTTCATTATAATGTGGGCAAGAGAAGTATTTTCTCCATTGTCTAACAAATATGGATTCATATATTTAAGATGTGAAAACATTCAAAGAATATTTCAGAAATACAGTTTCAGATTTAATCATGCAATTCCTAGTGACTAAATTTGGTCATGGTAGTTAATCTGATACACACAGCATCGACAGGCCCTGGGGAGGCCCCATCCCAGTAGGTCAATGGTATCATCAGCAGGTGAACTGAAGAATTGGAACCACACAAATATTAAAGTGAAGAAGACAAACAAAGAAAAGAACTTCTCGATCTTCATTTTGTTTGAACAGACAAGTTTACATGTGGTTAAAAGAAGGGGTCCTGACATATCTAGAGACATATTGCATCAAGAACTGCACCTTCTGGTGTTGGTTGTCAGCGTGCAAAGGCATGTGTGTGTGTGGGGGGGTCAGGATGCCTGGAGGACGGAAGACTAAAGTCCTATTTACCAGCCTGCGACTCCCCTTTACTTAGGCGCAGAGTTAAGGACCTTCTGGCTCTAGTTTTGGTTCTGAGTCCTCTGTTTTCTCTGTTTATGTCTTATGACTCATCCATATTAATGTGTCAGAAAAATTTGCTCATATTTTCTTTTTTTTTTTTTGTTTTTTTTCAAGACAGGGTTTCTCTGTGTAGCTCTGGCTGTCCTGGAACTCGCTTTGGAGACCAGGCTGGCCTCAAAGAAATTAGCCTGCCTCTGCCTCCCGAGCACTGGGATTAAAGGCGTGCGCCACCACTGCCCCGGCTATTTCTCATATTTTCAAACAAACTGAATTTAGTTCTTCTCAGTCAATGTCAAATAGCATAATGAGTGAGAAATAAGTCACTAGAGAAGCAAGAAATGGAGCTTCCTAAGTAATTTTCATCTTGTGGACACAATTGCATCTTAATGGTTATATATATATATATGGAATATATGTATATATCTAATATGTATACATATACTTCACTGTTTTTTCCAAACGATGGAACCAAAGTAATGTGTGAGAGATACACTTGCTGGAGTGTTGGTTTATTGGAACTGCACCTTTAGCATGCTTCCAGGGAGCAAAAGTTAAAGTACTCTCTGCTCTGTGCTCTGCCTGTTTGAATCCAACTCCGTCGGCCTATTTCATTCACACCAATATTCCATGAAGACTATCTCCTCTTCATCTTATTTTTTGCATAAGATAAATAGGCTCATCATTCAGTTAAGTGAAGTATCTCTAAAATCAACACGACAATAAATTTAGTTTATTGTTTGAAAAGCTCTAAACTAAATTCGGCACTTTTCTTCTGGCATGTTATAAAATTCTGGAATCGCAAGCAATCCCTAAAGACACATCAAGGTACCACTTGGTGCCATTTTGCTCAAGCTCATGAGACCAGTTACAAGAAAGCTTCTCTTCTCTACATCTTGCCTTATCTCTGTAACCATGTCAAATGACAACTGACAGGGTGGGATTATCAATATGTACTAAATATGATAAAGTCACCTCTACTCATCATCTGGATAAAATATAAATCTAAACTACTCCTTTCTGAAATAAAGGAACGCATCACTTTGTAAGTATAAAAATATAGAATATTGACAATTTGCTCTGATCCAATCTGTGAGCCTTCACTATCTTACAGATTTAAGAGAAATATCCCCTAATTTGTAATTAAAATCTCCTTTAAAATACCACACTTACCAAAACTTACACTTCACCCATGCCATGGACATTTTTCTAGTTTAGTGGTCCTCAACCTTCCTAATGCTGTGACACTTTAATGCAGTTCCTCATGTTGTGGTGACCCCCCATTCCCTGCCAACCATAAAATTATTTTTGTTGCTACTCCATAACTGTAATTTTGCTACTGCTCTGAATCACTATGTAAATATCTATGTTTTCTGATGGTCTTAGGTGACCCCTGTGAAAGGACCTTTCGACCCCTGATGGGTAGTGATCCACAGATGGAGAACCACTGCCCTAGTTGAAGTCACATCATGTATGGCCTTTCAAAACAAATGTCATAAAAAGTATCGGTCCTTGTTATTTTAAATGACTTAAACACTGCTGGAATGAAAAGAAGGGGCATTCTAAAATCACTGGCTGTGCAGATAGTCCTAAGTTTCAAATATATCATTTACTGATCATTGAAACAACTTACCAAATAGTTAAACTTATCCATGTAGATTTATAAAAATAAATTTGCAGAGGAACAACATCATGTAAAAAAGGCAATGTGAAGGACTAAATACTGTATATTTTGTGCAAAAGATAATTCTCTCTTATATTAATAAAAATGGATGGGTATTTTGAAAATACTTGGCATTAGATCATTTAGTGATTTATGAGTAACAAAGAAAATCTAATGTCTCTCACTTTCAGTAACGGAGCCTGATTAGGTGAGATTTTTCCATTTATGTTACCAGAGGTGCCCTGAGTACAATGTGTGGATTCTAGCAATTGTAGCTTGTTTACAAGACCTCACGGCTGAACCTCTGTTCAGCTCTGTCAAGTGGAAGTATCTCCTTTTCCTGTGTTTGGGATCCTAAACTCTAGAAATGTCCCATTTTCTAGTCCTTCAGGTCATCCCTAGTGCTGCCTCCTTCCTTCCCCTACTCCAGGATACCAAAAGTCTGGCAGATTTTTCCACCTATACTGGATGGAGACAGAAGGCAAGAATTAGTCTGTATGGCTTAAAACACTTTTGACAGGGGGATTTTCATACTGGATTTGTAAAATGTCCCAAACAGACCTGCTACTGTTAATCGTGAAGAGGACATGAGATGATGTCAGAACTGCTAGCTATAAATTCGATGCGGGAAGATTACTAGACTTATTACTGCCCTACAAACTGGCATTACAAAATGGAAATGCAGCTTTGTCCTAGGGTCCCCATTCTTACACAGTATAAAAAATGTTATTTAAAAACTATTTGCCAAATAGAAGCACTTTGCAAAGCAGGATCCCTTCTCCTTGCAGGAAGAAATTGGAAGGTAATTGCAGAATCTATAATCGATGGAATTATAGAGTGCCTTGATATTTCATTATGGAGGACACAAGCATGTGTGTGTGTGTGTGTGTGTGTGTGTGTGTGTGTGTGTGTGTGTGTGTAAATGTGCAACCAATTTAGGAAATTTTATGATAGCTCCTCAGGTAGGATTTGTGAAGTTAACTTTCTGAGGGATGTTTGAGAATTCAACATGTCTTACCTTTATCTAAGAAATATCTAAGCATTGTTGAAAATCTTTATAAAAACATCAATGTGTCTTGCTAAAACATGTGGCTCATATACTGATCAATGACATAATTATAGCAAAAGTATCTTAACGTACTCTACTGCATAAGTACACATTTTCTAGACAATCACAGGAAAAAAATCAGCGTTAAAGCACAGTAAAGATTCATATAACTACATATAAGTTTTAGAAAATAGGTAATTATTCATCTACATAATTCTTCTCTGAGTCTAAATTATTACATCTTTCACTCTCCCTTTGTATAGTGAATCATTTATTTATATTTGAATATTAAAAGCTTTTATCAAAACCAAGAAAAATATTTAGATTTAAGAAATGATATTAAATTAGGATAAATATAAAACAACATATGGTTAAATATGTTTTTAACATACAAATTTAATCTACATTTCTAAATTTTATTTTATTTTAAAATATGTAAAACTAACTCATGCAGAAAAAATGAAGAGAACGCAGAGGTACAATTAAACAACTTAAATATGGAAACTGTACTCACACATGTCTTGTAAGAATATATAGGGTCAAGATGTGAATTGCATAGTGAATTCATTTTGTGGAGAGTACAGCACTATTGAAGTGCTAGGCCTGAATGGTTGCTCTCCACCAATTCTTACATAGAAATCTTCTGCTCAAGATGATATTAGAAATGGGGTCTTTCAACAATTAACTCATAAAGATAAATTTCTCATTCCTCAGATAAACATCATTACAGAAATAACTTAGAGAGTTAGTTAGCCCTTCAGTCGCATGGAGCAAGAGGCTGAAAGCTGTTTATAGAACACAACCTTTCTCCAGAACAAGGCCTGATGTTGGACTTCTAATCTTCTAAAATGGCAAGGAATAAATTTAGGTTGTTTGTGAAATCTGGTACATTGTGTTTTTCTGTAGATGCCCAATGAACTGAGAGAAGCTTCTTTCCATTTTAAAGAACAGGAATTTTAAAGGTATGTTATGCGTCTATGGCTATAAGACCTCCAAAATTAAAAACCAAAAATATTTCACTGGGAGTGACATCCCAGCATTCTAGAGAAATGTGCCTTTAGATCACCAAGAATAGAAAACATGGTATTGAATCACACAATGTTTCATTCCTGTGAATTCAGTACAACAAATTCATCACATGAAGTGAAAATCAAATTCTAAAATTTGTAATTTAAGACACTAGATGAACATAAATGTATAAGAAGAAAGTTCACATTTGGCACAATGTGAAATATTCTCCTCCCTGTCTATGGTTAAATTCAGCAGCCTTTGCCATGGTTAAAATGTGTTCAGTTGTCCCATCTTATGTGCTGTGGGATGGTCTGTATGTCAAGTGTGTTGCTGATTGGTCAATAAATAAATCACTGATTGGTCAGTGGCCAGGCAGGAAGTGTAGGCGGGACAAGGAGGAGAAAAAACTGGGAAGTGGAAGGCTGAGTGGGGGAGACACTGCCAGCCGCCACGATGACAAACAGCATGTGTAGATGCTGGTAAGCCACGAGCCATGTGGCAAGGTATAGATGAATAGAAATGGATTAATTTAAGCTATAAGAACAGTTAGCAAGAAGTCTGCCACGGCCATACAGTTTGTAACCAATATAAGTCTCTGTGTTTACTTGGTTGGGTCTGAGTGGCTGTGGGACTGGCAGGTGAGAGAGATTTGCCCTGACTGTGGGCCAGGCAGGAAAACTCTAGCTACACTTATGAGCTAGAGCACAGACTCTCCAGCTTATTTTCATGGAATTTTCTTTCTAGCGCCTAGCTCAACAAATGTCTGTGTTACCAATGAATTTACCCAACATGCCTGTGAATAGCAAGCCCCCACCACGTATCTGTCTCGTTCAGTGTCTGGTGAAAATGCTTTTGTTTCCACTATGGTGAATAAATCTGAGAAAGAGAAAACACATTTGCTTCTAATTGTGCCCCAAAACGATTTTTTTCTACTCTAAGAAAACAAACTTCGAAGCGGCCAATCCTAGATATTCCTTCACATACTTGCATTCAAAATTTCGTGTTTTTTGACAGCATCCCTCTAGAGATTTAGCTTTGATTAAACATTTACACTATAATGAGCACATCACCCTTCCAGTTAACTTGAAACTGCCAGAGGAGATGTACAAGACAGGAAAGAAAATGCACAGTCCCGAGTTTTCAATTGTTTGAGAACCCAAGCATCTCTCCAAGTTTTTGTTTTGTTGTGATTTTGTCCATTTGCTGTTTGTTTATTTCCTGTTTTTCTTATAAGACCCTTGCTAGCTCATCTCGTGAAGACTTCTAATGACTCTTGTCTATACACTAAGCTTGGCCAGATGGTTCACTTTGAATAGGGGACACTGGTAAATATGGGATAAACAGAAGCTTAAGGATCCCTTATAGGTCAGAGTTTTTTCTCAGAATTCCTGGGAGCAGTTTTCCTGCTCTGAAGAAGCCCAGGTTAGCTGATTAGAAGCAAAAGTATGAGAAGACCAACTGTCCCGGAAGAGCTTCAGGCAGCACTCAGTCACTGGATCAAAGACTGCATTTCTGGGATGGATGGAGGGGAGGCTGGAGGGAAGGCTCCGAAAAACCATTCCAAAACCCAGACCCACAAAATTCTAAATAAATATAATGTGGCTGTTGTGTGAATCCACTAATATTTGGGATGGTTCATTACACAGAAAAGACAAGCTGACTTAAAATGGAAGTGACAATTAAAGACATTAAGATTTAAAATAAGGCATAAATATATACATATACATATGTAGCTGTTGCATATAATTTAATAAATCAAGTCAGTTAGGAAGAAAGAATAGTTATCTAAAATACCTTCTACATTTTCATCAGTTTATAGAACCTCTTTAGGATTAAATTGTTGTTAGACCAATATGAAACCTGATTTCTCTGATCAAATGATGGAAGACGATGGACAATCACTATGTGACTAAGCTCAGGTTCTTGCTTTTGCTCTTGGCCAGAGCTCAGTGCTCTATCCATCATTGTGTAGATGGGAAGTCAGCTCTAATTTCCACTTTTCTTCATATTTCTAAAATATGGGGTCTTTCCCAGAGTTCCCTGTTTCTGCATACACTGATGTGCAATTGCTCCCCCTCTTTACTTCCTTGTTCCCAGATAAACATATTAAAATAGATCGGCTCTCTGATGATATAGATTTTAGATCCTGCTTTCTGAAGTGCCAAGTGCTACACATCCACAGAGGGAACTTTGTGTGTGATTCAGAGGAAGAAAATGTGGTACTCCGGAGCTCAGAAACTAGTCATAATATTTAATAAAATATAAACTGCCAATAAATAAAACCACATAAAAGTGTCCTTTGTATATTTTCTTTAAGCAGAAATAACCCACAGAAGGTGAAATCTAAAAACTAACAGAAAGAAAGAGTATGATAAGAAACTGGATAAAAACCACTCGCTATCATAAAGTGTGACAATCATTTGTCATGTGTCCACACCCTTTTGGTATTTCCCTGGTCCCAGTGGGACCCCTGGAGGAAAAATGTACAGTGAGAGAGGAAGTCAAGCTCTTGGCCTAACAGCGCCTGTTATAATTGCACTGTCCATAAAGATGTTTGCATTTGCCTTTCAGGAATGTTTTTCTAACTAGCAAGACAGTTAACCATGTGAAGGCTGGCTTCTCCTAGAGTAAATATGAATTAATATAGGGCGTACTCTGAGTGCTAACGGAGCAAGGTATTTTCTGTCTAAATAAAACCCAATAAAGGAGTCTATAAAGCAATTAATTTAAGTATATTATTTAGTTTTCATTAATTGGATACATGTATCATTAACACATTCAAAGCATTCTTTCAGTGGATAGCAGACTCTTGAACTTCTGGAACAAACACAATTTTGAAGTAATTTGATTAATAGAGAGCAGGTAATTACCAGTGATTTGTATGTCCTTGCTGCCAATCATTCCCCAGGCTTCTTGCACCTATGCTACACCCCTTGATCATTTCAGAACACATGAGAGCAAAAGGAGGGAATATGAGTCATTTCCAGGTGAAAACATCTCGAGGTCAGGGATCTGCTAATTCTTCATCACCTCCTGTGGTGACCAACAGCACTGTGTGTTGCGATTCCAAGGACTGTGAGTGACTGTTCAGAGTGCGGGAATCATCGAATTCATGTAGAAAATAAGCCATCGCGATTTTATTTTATTTTATGCTTTAGTTTTAAAGGTTAATGTTCTATTACAACATGACATGACCTATCCTGACCTGCACAGACAACTAACCTTTTATTACACCAGATGAGGAGAGCTTAAATATAAACACAGGAAGTATTTCACCATTTACCCACATTATTTAAAACAAACTGTGTTTTTAAAACAAACAGAGAAATATTACCGTCACAAAGCATCCCTTTTTGAAACTCAGTAAACGTACCTTTCATTCAACTATCATTTGTTTTTCTTTAATTTTGTCATTTTGCTGAACAAAAGTTTAATCATTGAATAGTAGAGACTTCTAATTGGTATTTGCAAATCATAAATCCAGATAATTTAAAAATGGTTAAAAAAAAAAAAAAGACTGGTAAGCCATAGCAATATAAAAGGTCACGCAGCGATGATGCCCACTTTACCTGTCTTTCGGTGAGATCTAGGTTCACTGCTATCTCATATCTTCTCAGTCTGGTCAAATAATTATGATGGGCAAATTCTGCCTCGAGTTCTCTGATTTGCTCTTTGGTAAAAGCTGTTCTTTCCTTCCTAGGTTTGCTGTTCACTTCTGACTTGTAATTTCCTTCCTGGGAATCTGGGTGGGAAAGTGAAAGAAGATTGGTGTTAATATAGTCAGGCAAATATGTGTGATCACACCATTCACAGTTATTGAATAATACTTCTCCACGTGCTTTGCTAGACAGGGGAGTCATAGGGAGCAAAGACAGTAAGACTGATCACACGGACACAGGCTGAGATAGGTTTTTCTTTCTCTCTCTCTCTCTCTCTCTCTCTCTCTCTCTCTCTCTCTCTCTCTCTCTCTTTCTTTCTCTTGGTTTTCTGGTAACTCATAATTTAATTGTTCTTTATACATCTATAAAATATAAACACAATTTTTTAACTTCTGAAATGGTACTGTGATAATAAAATAAACCAAACCCTCATCAAAAAACAATTGTAGAAATAAAGTGTTGCCTTGCTACATGTACATAAGGTCTAAGGATAAGTGGCTATGGAATCCTCAAAGAAGTAATAATTGTGTATATGATTATTTTACCAAAACAAATTACTCAGTGACTGGATCTAAAGTCCAAGGCCATGGGTCCAGAGATAAAAACCCTAAGGGGTTTGGTGATTAACAGTGATTTTTACTCGTAAAGAGGACCTAAGTTCCGTTTCCAGTATTCACATCAAATGGCTCACAACCATCTGTCACTCCAGCTCTAGGGGATCAGATATCCTCTTCAGGCCTCTGTGGACACCTGCCCACATGTACAAACACACAGATATAAATAAAAATAGTTAAATAAATAAACAAATAAACAAGCAGTTAAAGCTCAGACAAAGCATGTGAAAAGGATCTAAGAATTTACTGTCACATTTATTTTCATTTTAGTTCCTTAATTAAGACAGCTATAGTTTTCTCTTATGGCACATACTGATTAGCTCAACATGGAATGTATGAACAAAAGTATGCCCATACGACTTATATGCAAGAAGTTTTAGTTATCTACTGTACATGCAGTACAGCAGCCACATATACCAGACATCAATTCTCCAAATCAAATCTTTAACACCATGTAAAATTATAACAGTAATTTGGAACATAGCAATCCACATTTCTATTCAGGAATTAATACAACACAATGAAGAATATTTTATTTAGTTTTTTAATATTCCTGAGATGTAGGCTTGAAGGTGTTTTCTATAAACTAAAAAACAGAATGAGCATAATATAGGAAAGCTAATCTGCATTCATCACGTAGACATGGATAGCAGCCATATCCAACTCTAGAAGGCCATGTCACCTTTATCCTCAGTGAAATACCAACATCATCAATAGAAGGTCATGCAAATCTCCTGAAAATAATTGCTGATTTGTACTTGATGTTTATCACATATACATCATTAGTACAAGGAGCTCTCCCATGAGCCCAGGTAAAAGTGTCACAGGAATAGTAATGACTAATTGAAAATATAAACACAGTATCTTAACTACTCTTTAATTACATAAATATAATACAGTACGGTTGAGAAATTATCTCTTCATCCACAGTTGCTTTGTATCCAGTGATGCTTGTCGATACCAAGAAATAATAAATGAGTTTTTTAAATTATACTTTCCCTTTCCATAAACCTAAAGGAAATCTATCTGGTATAAAGAGGGCACTGCAAAATGGAAACCGACTAGACAGGAGATTTTCAGGCAAGCAATTCTGGATTGAATCTTACCCACATCTCAGCTGGCCAAATGTGATTTTCTCACAGCAGCAGCAGCAATGGTTTATCACCTATGTCTTGGCACGTTGGCTATCCCTTTCATGTTAATATGTTACACAGGAGGTTTCCTTGGCTGGTCATCATTTATAATCATATTTCCAAGATGTCACTTAATTTCCATATTGACTGGGATCCCCACCCTGGCAGGTGAAGGTCAGTTTTCCCACCCGGGTCAAAGAATGTTTTGTGAAATTCAGCCTGATTACACCTTAGGATGCCACTGGAACTAGATGAGTTTATAATAAGTGGCAGCTCACAGGTAGTCATGTTTACATCATGCCAACATACCTGGCTCAAAGTAGAACCCAGAGTTCATCACACTGTTTTTAAGGTACATGTTTGACAGCACCCATATTGTTGCAGCATTGGGCTGTTCTGGGTGTGAATAAACTTTCCAAGTGATCACTTTTTTTGTCCTATAGGCTATTCTGCAGAAATGAAATTCAAGTCCCAGCCTGGAACATTCCGCTTCAAGTCCTTCCCAGGACCATCCGTGAATCACGAGTTTTGCCAGCTTGCAGTCACTCTCACTGAGATCTTGGCTTGTGGCTATTTGTAGGAAACAATGGTCTTTTTCCTTCAGCTAAACAGCTTTGGAAGCTGATGGCAAAGCAGCAAGTGTTTCTCCTGAGTTCAGTTTGAGTGAGATGTGGTTCATGTAGTTCAGTTTGAGTGACTCACGGTTCACCCATTCCCATAAGTAAGCATGAATGAACAAATTCACATAGAGAGAAACCTATTAACTGATATTTATTTTTCTTTCTTTGACATCGATCTCCTCTAGCTTTTGAAACAGTCCAGAGTATTTCATAAATACATCACATACACACAAAACTTGTGATGGGCTTATACAATCATTATGACAAGAAATATTCTGCAGCAGGTTTATATAGCTAGTGACTGGATTTAAGCAAAAATCTGGCTATAATTCAGTACTTCAATCCAAAAACAATTTATGGAATGACTGAATACCAAAGCAAATTTGCAAGGAAGAGAAGTCCGTTGAACAAAATGAAGTGAGCTAGCATACTTATATTTTCAAAATCACAAACGTTATCATTGAGTTGAAGCTAACATGAAGGGCAGTTGTGTGCTTCTTGGAGAGGAATAGCAATCAAGTTAGGAAACACCATTGTTCCTTTATCCACTGTACACTTTTGTGGTGGGACATATGATTCTGCTGTTCAATTAACCCACAATGTTTCTAATCTTCATTTAAAATATGATCTTTAGAATTTTACCTTTTGTGCTTGCATTTCCTGTAATCTTGAATTTAAATTATTTCTTTATGCGTTCATGTTATCACTTGCTAACCCTAATTCCCCCACTATTATCACCTCACTGCCTATTCTTTGCTGGAAAATGGGTAGGAAGTTTGGATGAGGCATTTGGCAAATTTCACATCAGCCTCCATATGTTTCACAGCTGTTTCAACCAAGGCAAACCTCTGTCTTCTGCAGCCTCCCACATCCTCTGCCAAGTGGTGGTGTTGAGGGGGAAATCTGGAAACTGCCTTCTTTTCTTCTCTACCACCATAAACACAACCTCAGCATTTCCAGAGTAGATCCCAGTGTAGAATGTTACAACTGTTGTTTTTCATTTCAGATACTTTTATGTACCAGAGGGTGAACCTTAGCATTCTTGTTGCATTGAGGGTATATTGTCTTATGTCTTCAGGTACTTTGGAAGGACTAGATCCCTAACCTTTGGTTCCTGGGACTTTGCTAATTGAAGAAGTCTGCACTATGTCTGTGAGGGACTGAAACTACCCTCCAAGGATCATTTCTGTCTAGTGTTTAAACTGTTCCACGTGTGATATTTCATTTCCCTTAGTACAAAAGGAAACCAAAAGACAATGATTTTTTTTAAAGACAAGTGATATAAAGGATCAATATGCTCATGCCTGGTACAGAATGATTTTTAATATAAGGTAAATAATAAAATATGGTGAGTATAGAACCTATAATTTAGCTATGTCTATAAAATACTGAAATGGAATGATTTCATTTTAGAACAACAAATAATTCCAATTTCCAGAAATATTTCAACATCAATTCATCTATTCTCATACCCAAAAGAAAATAGTGAATTAATCCAAGTTCAAATATGTTTCTCTAGGGATCTGGAAGACAGAAACAGAGGGAAGTTGCAAAAAGTAGCATTGCAGACTTGTTCCTAAACAACACAAATTTAATAAATGATACAAATTTGATAAATAAATTAGGTATGAAACTTTTGAAAACAAGCAATCCAAAACTTGCATTAGAAAAATCCACGCTCCTAAGTCCTGATGCTTCACATATGGCTGGTTTCCTGGGGCAGGCAATGGCCCGCTGTGGTCCCTGACTGCATGCCTGGAATACACTGGGAAGCATTATAATCTATTTCTTTATTTATTCTTGCTTCCTCCTGTCCCCTTTGTAGTTTTAAGATGGCAGTTAAAGGAATTTTGGCTAGTTTGAGTAAAATAACTGTTCCATCATTCAATTACTTGCCTGCTTTTGTGCGACTATCAATGTATGGACTCAGTTTTCTTTACTGACTGTTCTTAGTAAAACTCTTTGAATTTACATAATGAGGGATTAGCAAGAACTTCAATTTTAATCATTGCCCATCACTATGTAGTACTTCCTGATTGGAGGAAAACAACTCAATGTTCTTTTTTCATGGCAAAAGCACAAAGTGAAATCCACAAAGAAGTAGATACATTGACAAAATTTAACTTTATGCAAAATATTGTTCATTCTAAATACACTGAATACAAAGTATTTTAGTAAAGCAACAACAAAAAAGGTCAAAAGCCTAAAGACACAAAATGTTTATGTAATTCCTTTACTGAAATTTGACATAGATTTGATTTTGACTCTTCTCATTACAGATTGTCAGGTACTTAATTCAATATTCACACTAGCATACATTTTCTGGGTAAGATGTTATGCAGTTATAGACATAGGAATTCCCTAATTATCAGGACTCACATCTGTAATTCCAGAACACTGAAGAAGCTGAGGCAGCAGAATTGCCACAAGCTGGAGGCTAGTCTGATCTCAAGAATGAAATTCTGTCTAAATAAAACCAAACAACAAACAAACAAATCAACTCTGGTTACAAGCAGACATGATGGTATACACCTGTAATCCCAGGACTCAGGCATTAAGACAGAGGAAGAAATAATACAAAGAAAAAGCTGATAGAAAAGAAGAAAGGAGGGAAGGAGAGAAAGCAAAGAAAGGAGGAAGGAAAGACTGATAGCAGATACTTAGAATTGTATTTATGCCTCTTACTGCATTTTGTATAGGAAACACCAACTACAAAATATCTATACATATATACAACACTTGTGGTTGGGTTATACCAAAGGCAAAGAACTCTATTTTGTGGACCACACAATCCCCAATGAAGAAATTCTGGACATAAAACTTCCCATTGCATTCTCCTTCACCATATTAGTTTAAAGAAGCACCTCTTTTATGGATTCTGATCAAGCTCTTCTTGCTCTTTTTCAAATTTTACGGTATCCTGCCGCTCTAGGGATGCTTTCTTTCATCCACTAGAATGTGAATTTGATGGCAACCATTGCCTACTGTATTAAGACGTTGGAGGTAAATCCAGTTAGCGCTCTTCTTTGTTTGTTTAATTCAAAGGAAAAAGAAACATTGACGGATTCTGCAAGAGCACTTAGTGCTCTGCCCAGGCACTCCATTCACACCCTATCCAGCTTTACATCAGCCAGTTGATGGAGTTGCACGATATTATCGCATCTTCCAGGAGACGGGGACAGAAGGAAGCTATTTTCACAAGTTAAGAACTGTAAGTGACTTAGCACTGGCTAGAATATTGTGACCTTTTTGATTCGCAGCTCTCAAATAGAGTGAAAGAAATGCAGCTTTTTTACGACATAAGACAACATATGAACATGCAGTGCAGTTCTAGAAAGTTTGTCCCAGTTCTTTTAGTAACTTGGTAAATCCCTGTATGTGTGGGAGACAGGCCAGAGGTACTTTCATAACTCCCAGTCAGTGGATGTCATCTCCACGTAGCTGGTGTTTACTTCATGTCTCTAAGTCCCTCTTTGTCCTGTCTTCACAGTGACTTTATTATATTCTGACAGTGCTAACAAAACCGAGCCTTCCATTTTTCTTTATGTCTGCTTTGCTTCTTCTCTAGACTGTAGGAAATGAATCATATGGAATTTCCTTATGAGTCTGTTTCCGGCGCTATAGACTGGATTCTGAAACTGCTGGATTTTCTTCCTCATGCTTTATTTATGGAGAATGACTTGCTCTGATTAGTTTACCTGAACTTCAGTTTCAAATCAAAGAAAGCATTAATCATTACTTCTGTATATTGGTTCTCAAATGGTCTTCTGCACAACTCCCATAATCAATTGAAACAGTGATAAATAATTATGTATGATGTGTATCTGTAATGACATCTTTAAGCATGCTCAGATATAAAGGTGCCTAAAAATGTGTCAATAGTGTAAAGTTTAAACCTAAAAGAATGAGGAGTATGATCAAAATACATCATATGCTTATGAGAATGGAAGAATGAAACCCACTGTGTATAATAAAAATGTCAAAAATAAAAGACAACTAATTTATAGCTACAGAGTTGGATATTATACCACAGGAAGGAATAAATGACACAAAACTAGTATTTTTTAAACCTCGGTACCATTGTCATTTTGAGATAGAAAATTATTGTCAGATTAAAGTCCACTGAAACAAACATATTCAAAATAAAGAGCTCCTTCACAGGCTGTCTTGGGCACTGCAGTGTTTCTAAGGAGGCCTAATCACTACTCACTGTACACTCAGGGAAACCTCTCCCCTTGGGGCAGCCAGATAAATTATAAGGTTTTCAGTTACAAAATGAATTTTACGTAAACAACAAATACAATTCTAGTATATCACAAACAGTGAGTAGAACATACTTATATAAAAATATTGTTTATTGATTGGAAAATATTTTAATTGGCTACATCTGGAAACCTAATTGAGACATCTAAAAAGGTTTCTAGGTATTGCTAATAGGCACTAAGAAGAAAATCACTCTCAGTCAAGAGCCACTGTGCTCAAGTAATATCTGAGGCAGAATATCAATGATTTGACATTGTACAATGGTCTTTTGATATGACCAATGCAATTTATAAATGTGAGTAACTCATGTGTAAACAGCATCATTTTTGTCATGTGATTGTATCAGGTGTCCTGCCAATTAGTGACAGTTGTTAGCAGACAAAAGAAGGGGCGATTGTCAAAGCTAACTTATATAACCAGATGAGTGCATCTACTTACTTGGGAGAGCAGAAATTCTGTGCCACTTTCCTGGGCTATTCCTTTAGTGGTGTCAGTAGATTTCACTAGGCATCATTATGTTCCTACCCTACGTAAAGGCACACGATGACTAACCATAAATCAACTATTTGATGAGATATTTTAATTAACTAATACTGTTTGAACTAATAAGCATTAATTTGATATAGAATTTATAAATTATCTCTTCTATGTTCTGTGTTTAAAGTGAGAAAATGTCCTTTGCATATATTTTATGGCTTCCAGTTTTGTGATTTTATGGCATTTCTGTGTGTAAAAACCTGTGTGTCTCTATACTTGTGTGTGTTTCCTGTGCTTTTCTTTGGGTCCTTTTCTTCTGTATGTTTTCTCTTATCCTGGTTTGTTTGTTTTATTTTATCTTAATTCATTCTATTATTATTATAGTTTTTAGATGCCTGTTTGTATTCTTATGAGAAAAGAGAAAGAAGATGTGAATTTAGGTTAGTGGGGAAAAGGATCTGGAAAGATTTGGGGGAGGGGAAACTATAATCATAATATAAATCTATTTTCAATAAAAAAGAAAGGAAAGGGGCCTCAAGATATGACTGAAGGGCTCATGAGACACCCTTGAAATCACACAGTGTTTCTACATCTCTGGTGTCATTCAGTTTTAAAATCAACACAAATTCCTCCCTAAATATGCTTTACCCATTGATCATATTAACACAGATTGGGTAATGACACCATTAAACTATGTTACTAACTATAACAAACTGTTCAAACAAATTCATGATCATCCAAGATGCCAAATTCTTAGATATTAAAATTTAAGCATAGTCTCCGATACACACCTGCTATTCACCCACTGTTACCTTCGTCTTCAGCTAACACAGAATTGAAGAAATTTGTGAATCATTTGGAACAGGGACTGCATTTTGGAATCATTTAATAGTCATGAGTAGTCAATAGCTATGATTAGTGAAGGACTAATGAATTAAAGCTGTAGTAATTGAAAGCTATACATTTAATAGACTCAGAAGCTAAAACACATTTTTAAGGTAGGAAAATTCATTTTTAAGCTAAAACTCAACACAAACATGTAGGAAGTCTAGGGATCATACAATGACTAATAATGTTTAGTTTGTAGAACAGATGAGCCACAACAGGATCTGTGTGCTTTTCCCAGCTAGTCTGGAAGTGAATCTGAAGAGTGAGCTAGGATTTTCTAATGAAACCACTGAGGTGACGACGCTTTACAAGGCCCAGTGGGATTAGCGCATGAATTTTTGTTTCCTCTGAATATTTTGCAGGAAATTTGATGACTCTAATACAAATTTGTTATATACAAGAAACTGGAGATTGTGTGTGTGTGTGTGTGTGTGTGTGTGTGTGTGTGTGTGTGTGTGTGATTATTCATTTTGAAATTCTAGTGAAAATGATTTAGATTTAGGAAGACATTAAGTTATACAAAATGTTTAACTAACACTCTTCCATAAATTTCTAATAAATCAAATGAAGAAATATTTATTACACAACATTTACAAGCCTACTGTACAAATATGCACTTTTTAAAAAAGTACCATTTGTATATAATTTTGTTCTTAAGTATGAGTTGGGAAGTAAATCACTTAGACATTTTAGACACTAAAATGATCATATTGAAAAATTAATAACCAAGGAGTTATATATTGATTTTGCTTTGAAATCGTAGTACCAAAGTCAAATTATATAAAACATAAATGGTACATGAAAGTAACAAGGTAAACATTACTTTTAATTGCAAGCAACCTGAGGGTCTGATCCTGGCAGCCAGCATTATCTTCGTTTGCCTGTTGCTGGTAGCATGGAATTCTCTGTGATCAATTTCTCAAGCACAGCTGCACTAATCAAAGGGAACCAGTCTTTGGGAGACTTAGCTGCATCATAATCAACCTCTGATACCGTGTGTCAAAGGATTCTCTAAATTACGAAGTCTAAACTTACATTAACGGAATGCTTTTAAATTCCACAAATAAAAGTCTATTAAAGTTGACTGAGTATAGTTGTTTTAAAAAAGAAAATTAGTTTGACAGTGAGCCTACCCTTTAGCAGCTGAATCATCTTCACAAGACTTGCACAAGTTCAAGCCAGACAGGGTTGCAGCAGCAGTGAGAGGAAGAAGTGGACAAGAGATCCCCCCCAGCCAGAAGCCATCAGCAACTGGTACCCTCAGGCAAAGGAAATTCAGTTTTCTCCAATGGAGTGTGACTGTTTATATAGACATCATTCCAGGGCAGGCCCTATGCCCAGCATGCCCAGCATGCCCGGCATGCCCAGGAAGAGGTGCCAACACAAAATGAATTCAGTGGTATTTTGGGGAAATTTTTGTTTCATTTTGCTTTGTTTTGGCATGTTCTTTGTTGTGGAGGTTTCTCATTGTTTGTTCGTTCTTATGTTTGTCTTATTGGTCTTTTGCTTGTTTGAAAGGAAAATATGATCAAAATTTATTGCATAAAAAAGTTTAACAAAATATAATCAGGCCGGGCGGTGGTGGCACACGCCTTTAATCCCAGCACTCAGGAGGCAGAGCCAGGCGGATCTCTGTGAGTTCAAGACCAGCCTGGGCTACCAAGTGAGTTCCAGGAAAGGTGCAAAGCTACACAGAGAAACCCTGTCTCGAAAAAAAAAAACAAAAAAAAAAATATAATCGGGAGCTAGTGGTGCAGGTCATAGGCAGAATATTTGTACATTTATAAGCCCAGAGGTTTGATCTGCAGTGCCTCATATAAACTTGGATTTGATTCAAATGTGGCCAATTAGGCTTAAAGGAGTACAGAATTTGAAAATAATTTTTTAAAAATTGCAAAACACAAAAACCAACAAGTTCAATTTGATGTGCATTTTATAATTTCTTATAAACTATATAAAATATATAGATGAATTAAAATGATTTGTTCTGTCTTGGAATATACAAACTTAATAATTATTGCTATAGTTTGAGTTCTTTTGACACAAAGTCTCACTATGGATTGCATGTTGATCTTGACCTTGTTTTATAGCCTAAAATTGTCTTGAAGTCTGTATCCTCCTGCCTCAATGGCCTTACAAAGGATGGGTAGAGAACAGTGAAGTTTTCTTCAGTTTAGCATGTGCATACATACATTAATATATGTGTGTATGTGTGTGTTATTCTAGAATAATAATGATATTGAAATGTTACAGACTAATTTTATTATCTCATTTCTCCTTTCTTTCTTTGTTTTTTTGAGGCAGGGTTTCTCTGTGTGACATTCCTGGCTGTCCTGGAACTCACTTTGTATATCAGGTTGGCCACGAACTCACTGAGATCCGCCTGCCTCTGCCTCCCAAGTGCCTGGATTAAAGGCATGCACCACCACCACCCAGCCTTTATTATCTCATTTCATAGGCAAAAGAATGTAATGATAATAATGAAGCTTTGCAATTTCATGAAGTGACATTTAGATAGAATATTGATGCTACAGTCCTTTCTAGAACTAGATATGCATACTCTTTGATAAAACTATTGCCTGGTGTACATATATGAAGAGCTTATTATCAAATATAGTTTGAAATATACATATAGTAGCAATCAGTATTACATCATACTGTGGCTCACAAATATAAACACCTTCATTGAACTAAATACCTGAGCTATCACATACAAAGGATATGCAATTTTCTGCTAGAATATAATTTTCTTACACACTCACATGTCCTTTTGTGAAGCACATCTTTTTTTATTGTTGTTTTGTTTTTTCAAGACAGAGTTTCTCTGTGTAGTTTTGGTCCCTGTCCTGGATCTTGCTCTGTAGACCAGCCTGGCCTCGAACTCACAGAGATCTACCTGGCTCTGCCTCCTGAGTGCTGGGATTAAAAGTGTGCACCATGGTGCTGGAGGGATGGCTCAGAGGTTAAAAGCACTGGCTGCTCTTCCAGAGGTCCTGAGTTCAATTCCCAGCAGCCACATGGTGGCTCACGACCGGCTATAATGAGATCTGGTGCCCTCCTCTTCTGGCAGCAGGTCTACATGCAAACAGAACACTGTATACATAATAATAAAATAATCTTTAAAAAAAAAAAAAGGGTGCACCACCACTGCCTTGCCTGTGAAGCACATCTTAATGTGGCTTATTTTACGTGTGAATGTGTCCTCAACTTGTCCTCAAATAATTCCCAATTAGTAGAAAGATATTTTAATAAATATTTGTTCAATATCACAGTGTTTCAGCAAAGTTATGATTAACATAAAATGATATGAGTTGCATATATTTGCTTCCAAAATTTACATATTTAGGATGGGAGCATGGTGCAGAGAAAAAAGTAGACCCTTTGACTCTTATAGATTTCAGACGGAAGTTCCCAGGTGATGCTTGCTAACTGTGTGGTCGTCTAGGCCTGTTAAGTCACTTGAAACTAAGTTTCTCCTTCAACAGAACAGACAAGTGACTGTTGTGAAGAGAAAAGTTGAGATACATGGTATCCATTCAATGTTGTACACCAATTATCAATAAAATCAAGTTTGAATGTCTGTCTGTACCATTTAATTAACCAGAATTCTACTGTCACTTTTACTGGATTTGTAAATTTTGTTCAAATCACCTGTTATTTCATATCTACTGTTTAGCACCATTTGTCATTAAATATGGAGTTGGTTTTGGAAAAGTGATGATTTTATTTTCTAGCTATTTTTACTACTGTGCATTTTTAAAAAGTAGCTGCCTTAATAAATTCTTTGCCAGTCAAAAAGGAGTAATTAAATTTGCTTTGAAACAGTAGTGGCTTTGCAATTCATATGCTCTTAGATATTGCATACTTTTTTACACGTTACTATTAAAGAGTAGAGCAAAAATCAAAACACATATTATGTTATTCTGAATCTGTGTGGCATATTTTTATTTTCAAAGTAAATGAAATTAAAATTTAAAAATCTGTTTTTGTGAGGTGTATATGAATATGTATGCTTTTCAAAAATGAGTCTCACATTGGTTTAGTCAAGTTCATTCTATGTCAGTGTCCAGATACATAAAACACATCCGATTTTCTGGTTATCAATTACTTATACAATATGGAATCACTTAAACATAGCTTGAGATTGATCATATTTGGTTATATGCAGGAGACGTGGCCTTGCTCTGCCTTGTGTAATTTGGCATTTGTTCACCATAAGGAATACCAAACCAACCAGCTATAGTCAGGACAACTGACTCTTAGTCACAAGTCCTAAGAGTCAAATCACTTGTTCCTAGATCTCCCCTAACTATCCCCAGGAACCCAACATTACAACTATTTCACAAGACAAATCCTAGCACACAGAATTGGTCTTAAAATGATGAGTAAGCAGCTAGGAATAGAAGAAAGTAAATAAGATAAATAATGTGTAAGGAGCTTCCTTAGGACAGAGTGTAGTGACCAAACAGTTATTCATAGTGATATCTAGTCTGACGACATTCTTCTCACTTACGACTCATCATTCTTGCTCTGTTGACCAGACAATCAATTTTCAGAAAGGAGGTGAAATCACAGAGGTGCTTATGCCAGTGTGAAGAACCGTGCTAAGAATTGCTACAGGTGGGAAAGGCATTGTTTAATCCCTATGCAGGATATAGAATGCAATCGCCCTAGGTTGTTGCAGGGTCTAGCAATTGCCCACATATGAACATTTTGTTCTTTTTTTGTCATATAAAATCATAAAATAGTTATTGCCAAGAAAAAAATAATCCTTTGATCTTCAAATATAGTAATCTCACACAAGGAGAAAAAAATAATAATTTCAAGCGCCTATAGCTCCTACTCTTTCTTTTAAAGATAGATATTAAATTTATTTTTGATTCAAATACTTGTATGTTGAACTTATTTAAAGAAGTTACAGTTTACCTTGAGGTAACAATCCCTGAATTTATTGAGGGCTCTCAGCAGAGAAAGGGTTTTCAAGCCATCTTTTGATACATGTGTACTGCACTCCCTGTGTATCCAACATTCACGTGCCCACCTCTAGCAAGTGTCTTTCAAATTTAAAACACTAGAGACAGTCACCATTAGACAGCACCCAATCCTAACTTCTGGGCTCTGTTTTATAGTACTCCTTCAACGTGTGCTCCTGTGTACATGCTTCCGTTTTCCGACTCTCAAAGGGACTCTTTGGTAAGGGGGGTACTTACCATAAAATATTCAGACCTAAAATGTTTTATGGCCAATGCTCATATCAATACAATAAACAACAATAATAAGCCCTAATGCCCCATTTTTGTAGTAAAAACAATGAAAATCAAAATGGTAGCAGATTTGGCATTTAAAGTTCCTTCTGCCAGAGGTTTATTAGCCTAGGATTACTGGCTCGTTGCTTACCTTACAGTATTTTTAGATGGAAAATGATATGATGTATTTGACTTTAATTTATGAGTTTCCTTGAAAATGCATATAAAACTTTATATTTGAAACATTTCTCTTTTATTATTATTTTTTAAATTTTATAATTTAATTTAATTTTACATATCAGCCACAGATTTCCCCTGTCCTCCCTCCTCCTACCACCTCCCCCTGCCCTCCCCCCAGTCCACCCCCCATTCCCATCTCCTCCAGGGCAAGGACTCCCCTTGAGATTCAGCTCAGCCTGGTAGATTCAGTCCAGGCAGGTCCAGTTCCCTCCTCCCTTCACCCAGGCCTAGCAAAGTGTCCCTGCATAGGCCCTAGGCTCCAAAAAGCCAGTTCATGCACCAAGGACAGGTCCTGGTCCCACTGCCTGGGGGCCTCCCAAACAGATCAAGCTAATCAACTGTCTCACTTATCCAGAGGGCCTGATCCAGTTCCGTGGGGGCTCCTCAGCCATTGGTTCATAGTTCATGGGTTTCCACTGGTTTGGCCATTTGTCCCTGTGCTTTTTCCAATCAGGGTCTCAACATTATTTTGAAAATTTTTTACAGAATATAATTGTTTTTCACTGCAAACAATTGATGCAAGCTCTCCATTATTTCCCTTGCGCGCACACACACATTTGTTTTCTTCCTCTCTAAAATATACAGTTTATCCACAGACTAAGATTATCGTTTGTAACATATAAAATACTTTCAACCTAAGTTTGACAAAGTATGCTGAAATTTAGTAAAATCTATGATGTTAAAATTTTAGTCTTCTGACAGTATCATAACTTACTTTATGCTTATTATCACTTTATATGTTCTCTAGCATGCATTAACTATAAAGCAATGTTTTATTAAAATAGTATATATGAATATATGAGACAAGTTTTCACAATGGAAAGGAAAAGTTCTAAAATTCATGATGAGCATCATATTACAAATTTGAGGAGATTTCCTGGATTATAAATTTAAAAATCAAAACAATGAAAAAGTAATATCAGAAAATAAAAAATTTGTAGATGAATTAGTAGAACATATATCCTTCCTACCCCTTTACATACTCTAGCCTTAATCAAATCTTGTTATCATGAGCTATTTTCATTGTTCTGAAATATGTCAACATATGTAACAATATGTAATTTATATACATGTTATCCAAACATTAAACATGCTCCTGTCAGAGGCTTATACATTTTGAAAATTAATACTATGAATATAGACATTATTCTAAACCACAAAAAGCTTAAACTGTGCATGATGTTGAATAATAACACTTGATTATTAGAATAATCTTTAATTTAGATGTTTCAATAATTCAGTAAGGAATAAATGTGTTTTATTTTTAAGTTAATAGAATTGATAAGTATTATGCTGTAACAATTTGCGTTTTCTGTTGTAAGGCAGTCACAATACAGATCTCACAAATTTGTGTTACTCAAACATTGAACATGGATGTTGGAAGAATACTCTGTTTGCCTCATGAACTCACCATCATAGTACCCAAGGAAAGTTTTCATGCCTGGCATCATAAGTAAAAGATGCTCACAAGCATATAGCTCAAGAATTATTCATATGGACTTGCTCAACTATCATGAATATTTTGCTTATATCATACAAGAGCCTATTTTGATGGTCCATTTTCTTTGTTGTGCCATTCACATGACTTCCTTTCCTAGGCAAGCATATGTATCAGCATAAACATTTTGAAGGGGTGTGATCTAGGCCCTAAAATGTAGACAGGCAAAACTCAATTCTATGGAACATGAAAGTCAAGCTTCTAGAACGGTTACTGCATGTGACAATGTCATGTGACTGAAACATTGCCATTATTTGTAAAAACCAACAATAAATTATGAAAAATTTAATTACTCCCAGCTTTCCAAATGTACTACAATGTAATGTCTCACTTTAAATGGTACTTAATGAAATAATAGGTCCTTTAAAATGTGGTACACTGAAACAGATGGCTTTTTAAAAGAATATCACACACAACTTAGACCATTTTCCTATAAAGAAGTGAAGTCAGAAGTCTTTCATATTTTTACTTTCTCAGTTTACAGACCATGCTTTCTAGCACGCATAAAATAAAAATTAAAGAAAGGAAATTTAATTGTGCCAAAAGAACTTTGTTTACCAGCTCATTGAATAGGGAAATCTGGACTTTAAAATGCTGACTATTAAGTTGTTAATCTTTTGAGCCTAGAAACAATTCCATGTCAATCAAACTCATCCTTGATGGCATACCTTTCTCTTTTATTAAATACATACTTGCCAGGTGGTGGTGGTGGTGATGGCAGCGGCAGCAGTGACACACGCCTTTAATCCCAGCACTTGGGAGGCAGAGCCAGGCGGATCTCTGTGAGGCCAGCTTGGTCTACAAAGTGAGATCCAGGACAGGCACCAAAACTACACAGAGAAACCCTATCTTGAAAAAACTAACTATCTAACTAACTAACTAACGAAATAAATACTTGTTGAAAAGTCAGAAAAGAAGAGAATCTTCAAGAGATAAACAATATTTACTCCTCTGAGGTAGCAAAACATGATGTATTTACAGCTAAAACACAACTCTCTAAAAGCAACATTTTATTAAATGACGTTAAAGATGAGTTTAAAACATGGCATACAGACATAAGAAAAAAGGAGTGCCTTCCCTTTCTGGAAATACAGCCAGTTGCTCATAGAGAATAGTTGTTTTTTTTTTTTTTTTTTTTTTTTTGCTGCTGCTGAAGGGGAAACAAACAAACCAGAATAGAAAGTGAGACCGATCTGTTCCAGCAGATCGATGAGGGTCTGTGTCTGGAAGCCTCAGGATGGTTCTTTCTGAAGCTGCAGAGTCACTGCAGGACAGAAAGGAGAGGAGAGAAGGCCAGAGAATAGGATCTGGGTCCTTTATTGTTGTCATTAAAGTCTTACATAAAACTGTCTCCACATTCCATAAAAATGCCATGGTGCTTCAGGAGAAATGCAGACCTGAGACAATCGTTTATTTTGGCTGCAATTAAAGTTCCAGAACTGAAGAGTTACTGCCAGAAATAGGAACCAGCTTTGAGAAAACTTTCAGTGACCTAGGATGTAACAGAAGTGCTCCAACAGTCACACTCTGGAGCTTGGGGTCTGAATCAAGGCTTCTTTGTTATGACCTGGAGGCATAATTAATCACCCAGAGGAAGTGAAGAGCTTGGGCTTGGAGTCTAGTTACCCAGGGAATTCCCTCTTCCTCTGGCACCCACTTGCCAGCACAGCTATAAAACAGGAGCAGAAATGTTGCACTCTATAAAGGATTAATCAGCGCTGATTTACATGAAATTAGATTATTCAGAAGCTAAGATATCCTGGACCCCAGTTCCAAAGGCACTCCTGCAGTTCTCTGAGCAACACTCCTCAACTTCCTCCTGCATTTCCCTGACTTTCCCCTTCAAAATGTGGAGTTCTCCATAGGCTGTACTTACTCTGAATTTTCCCACAATCTCCAAATCTTACACAGGTCATAATTTTCAAGATTAATAGCCACTCAACAAATATTCATTAAATACTTCTAAAGCAAGGTATTATGTTAATGCTCAGGAAACAACAATGTAGCAATGGAGTTTCTGAAAGTAGTGTTCTAGGCAAAGGCAAGAGATAAAAGTAAATACAATTATAGCTTTAAAAATCAAACAATATGCCGGGCGGTGGTGGCACACGCCTTTAATCCCAGCACTCGGGAGGCAGAGCCAGGCGGATCTCTGTGAGTTCGAGGCCAGCCTGGGCTACCAAGTGAGTTCCAGGAAAAGGCGCAAAGCTCCACACAGAGAAACCCTGTCTCGAAAAACCAAAAAAAAAAGAAAAAAATCAAACAATATACTTAGTAGCTGAAAAGATGAACATAGATAATCAAAGCAGGAAAAGAAATTGCACAACTCAAGGATTCATAAAAGCTTTTTTGATGGCTGAGGATGTAGCTCAATTGGTAGAGTACTTTCTTAGTATGAACTAGACTCTGGGTTTGAATCCCAGCACCAAATAAATAAAGTATGGAGGTGCGTATCTGTAATCTCAGCATCTGGGAGCTAGAGGCAGGAGGATCAGAAGTTCAAAGTTAGCCTCAGCTAAGTAGTGAGTTCAAAGCAAGTGAGGTTTGCATGAGACCTTGTCTCAAAACAAAAACTAAAAGCCACATAGCACTCTCCAGATTCTAGCTGGATAAGTGTAGTATTTTCCTGTCATCAAGGAATCCTCTCTTTGCAATAGAGATCATTACAGAAAACCCAAGGGATAACAAAGCCAAGTTGTGGAACTGAGTCACACCTGATACACACAGAGCTCCTGCAGCTGAGCTCAGGAAACATTTTAGAAGAGGAAGCAGGAAGATTGTAAGCAATCAGGAAGTTAGCTGTAAGAATGTGTCTCTTAGAAATATCAGAGAAGCTGTACCCATTTGTCTCATCAACATGGCTGCCTAAACAAGACCTGGATAAGGATAAGCAACAAAAGATATGCTAAGAGGGAAGTGGGGGAAACTCTTCTTCTTAGACAAGAAACTATAGGCAACTAAGGAATGAGGAGAGCAAGAGAAACAATCTTCCACAGGGAAGAGAAGGCCAATAGTTATCAATACCAAACGGCCAGCCTTGAAAACATACATCCAAGTAACATTATACAAACTGAGCACACTGTAACCAGCAGTGTTTGTATAATTTGGAATACACACACACACACACACACACACACACACACACACACACACACACACACACACATCAACAATTAAAGAAAAAGAAGTTATGAATTTGAGAGCAAGGGACTGATACATAGGAGTAGTTAGAGGGAGGAAAAGGGGGAATGATGTAATTATAATATGATCTCAGGAAATTATAATAAAGAGATCAAAAATTGAAAGAAACAGAAAGATTAAATGAAGAAATTACATATATTTGTGATGGTTCTTAAAAAGAGGGACTCGAGAGAACTCCTTAGAGGTTAGAAGAGTTTTTCAGGTGACAGTAAAATAAAAGGAAAACTTGAATTCTGTACTGACTTTGAGTACAGCGCCACAGGCCTGAGGATGAAGGACGGGTAGGAGCGATAAAGGCCATGCCATGAAGAAAGGATAAGGTCATGTGACACCTTCAGTGAACTGCAGACTGAGGGGAGTGTTTAGATATTTTCAGATGCCATTTCATCACCGCACGGAGGTCAGTGCAGGTAAAAGTTTAGAGACTGGCCTAGGGAACAAGGGCCACTGAGAGTAGGTTAGACCTCTGAACTGCCAGCAAGCTCTCAGGAGCACTCAGCAGTCCTCCAGCAGAGGTTGGTAGTCCTGTCCCAGTAAGGCCGAGCTCTTCTCTCCTCATCACACGCAGAGATAAATAGAGAGCTGGATCTCCATCTGTTAACCATCCGGAAATTCCTTCTAATTTCTCAAAGTGGTTGCTAGATAGGTCCAAACCTTGAGTTCAAAGGTTGTTGAAATACAGCAGCTATGTAAGAAAGGATGTCCCTACCCCTACCCTTATCACCCCCCACTGGAAATGCCCACTTGGAGACTCTTTCATCCCTTACAATTTAGTAAGTGATGCATTGAATTCTTTCTTCATGAAAATCACATGAACCTTCTCTCCCAACCTCCAAATACCATCCCAAGTTTCCCATTTTTAATCTGATTAGGTCTAACTTCCTTTTCCCTTTGATCAGAACCTGTTAGTGTTAATTTTCCATGTAACTCTTCTTTGAAAATGATAAGGAATTTGGACCCACTTTCTTTTTCTTTTCTTTCTTTCTTTCTTTTTTTTTTTGCTAATATTATTGCAATACTTTCTTAATTCACTTGTTACCTTCTTTTCCTGACACTGACCCCTTGGTTTTTACCCTATCTTTTAAAAATATTCTTCTTGTGGTTTGTCAAACATTGTGTATGCAAATGAAAGTGGCTTTATCAACTGAATCCCAAGACTTTTCTTGGATCTAGTTCTATCGCCTGTAAAGGAGTTATTAACATAATCTTTACTGAGTGCTTCCTCTGTGCCATAACTTCTCAAAGAGGATCATCTAGCATACAGGTTCATCTAGTACTTATGGTTCTATGTGAATTAGGTGCCTGGGCTGTACTCTCATAGGCAATATTGAGACCCTGTGCCCTCTTCCTCTTTCTTACTTCAGAACTTCCATGAGGTAAACATGACTCCTCCATCATGTACTCCCACCTTGATATTCTGGCCTCCACATACACAAAGTTAGTCAGGCCAAGCTATCCTGAAATGACAGCTCAGAATTCCCGAGCTGAAACAAGCCTTTCTGCTTTCTAAGTTATAACTTTTATGTACTTTGTCACACTAATGGAAATCTGACTGCAGACGATTTGAATTTATAATATTGCTATTTATAAATTAAATATGATAGCCTTTTCCTCACTACTGCTATAAAAAATTCCTGAGAATTTCTCCTGTCTAAAACATTTACAAAGAAGGTCATCTACATTGGTAACCCCAGTAGTTCATGAAAGGAGTGAACAACAAAAAATTTAAAAATCATGTGGCTAGCCAAAAGATTTTTTTTTTTTTTGGTGGCAAATAGAGTACTTTTATTCATCTCAAATAAAAATGATAACATCATTGTAGTCTTCACTGTAGACATAAACAAACTTTGGTCACAATATCGATCAAAACACAGCAGGAAGTCACCAAGGACACAATAGGGACATTCCTTTTTGTGACTGGGTAGCATTAAAGACAAAGATACTAATAGTTCTGACATGGAAGCAAATAATTGGGTCAGTGTTAAGACAACACAGGAAATTAGCCCATACACAAGAAATCAAGAATATTTTTTCATCTGCTTTTGTATTAAATGTATTGAGTGACACATTTATAAATGAAAGATTGCATGTCAGATGTATGGGATATACCTTAACCCCGGAATTTAGATATGGAGGCAGGAGGATCTAAAATGTGTGGCCTAAATATTGAGACATTGTAAAGAAATAAAGAAAGAGAGAGAGGGGAGGAGGAGGGAAGGAGGGAGGGAGGAAAGAAGGAAGAAAGAAAGAGAGAGGGAGGGAGGGAGGGAGGGAGGAAGGAAGGAAGGAAGAAGAAAGGAAGGAGAGAAAATTCTAAGCAATGTAAAAGGCAACACCTATAGCTAAGCCTACAGACGTGTCCTGGTCCATTTATTATATATTTTTATTAATTCTTTGAGAATTTAATACGTTAAATCTTGATTATATTAAACCCCCTTCCCCAGGTCTTCTAAGATCCACCTCCAATTCCATACACTCCAGTTTTGTGCCTTCAATTTTTGTGTACTTTATTTGAAAATCCATCCAGTCAGTGCAATTAGTGTTGGCTTTGTATCCTTGGGTCTGGCTATCCAGTGGAGTGGTCCACCCACTAAGGATGACACCCTTGTAAAAGCTAACTCTCCTCCACCCCACAACTGTCAATTATCGCAGCTCTTCAGCTAGGGGTAGGGCTTCCTGATAGCCTTCACATCCATGCTGGGATTTCAGGATTTTGTCTTTCTTGAGCTAACACTGCTCTTATGTGTGTTGTCACAGTGGCAACCTGTTGTGAGATCCTACATGCAGCTACCATGTTATGTCTAGAAAAACACTGTTTTGTTGCTGCAGTTCTTTATCTCCCTGGTCCCTACAATGTTCCTGTCCCCTCTTCCAAAACGATGCCTGAGTGTTGGGAGGAGGGAGTGTGCTATTTAGATCCCATTAGGGCTGAGCATTATGCAGTCCCTTGTTCTCTGTGCCTTGATCAGGTGTGCGTCTCCCTGCTAATCACAATCTGCAGCAAAAAGAAGCTTCTCTGATGATTTGAGAGATTCATTAATCTATGGGTATAAAGATAAGTCGTTAGATGTCTAATGCTATGTCCACTTAGAGGAGTAACAGCAATGGAGTCTCTCCTGGGTCCCAGGACACATCAGCCACGGGTTCATGGCCATCCTAACAGTTGTAGGCATGGGCTCTCCCTATGTGGATCAGGCCTTACATCCAATCAGAAAGCTGTTGGTTGCTACCACGTCATTCACCCCACTCTGACACTAGCGAATTGATTTTGCCTTGCTGGTGATCACTGTAGCTTGCAGAATTCACAGCTGTGTAAAGATAGATGTTTTCTTTTCTCCTCTGATACTGTTCATTGCCTCGTAGAGGAGTGTGAAATCTAGCCAGTAAAGATGAAGCTTATTTAAATTTTCTGCACTATTTGATAACATATTTGAAAGCATTTAGGGATGTTGTTGCTTTTAAAAATCTGCATTCTTCTCATTTCTGCAGACTCATCCGTTACGTTTGTGTGTTCCATCATTAGCTACAGAAAGTTCCAGTCTCCAATACATAGTATAACTCTTGAGAAAAAAAAATATCATTTAAAGGAAACTTCCAGATGAACTTACTATGACTATGTTAAGCTATATTATAGGATCTTTTTAGGATGCTTCTCTAGAATTGTACCACAAAGCATAAAACTATTCTTTAATTGTTTATATATCCGGAATGCTCTTGGTACATAATTTGCAACAGTTTTAAAGTGTAGAGTATAGAAGCATGACCTATAAATTGCAATGTTTCTTATAAACTCAATTTAAACAACCTTATTTTGTTCTCAGCCAGGTAAGTACTTCCCATTTTTAAAGAAGTTCTCATAAGGAAAAGGTACTTCTGTACTACATGTAGGGGGAGCATTCAGTCACCCATCACTAACACCTGCTCTAGGCCTTTTGGAAACAATCCTCACAAGTTGAGTGAGTTCCCTTTCATTCTCAGTTTTCTGGGACATGCTGCATGAATGTGCCTAGAAACTCATCAAATAACTGTTCTACCTTTATTGGTACAATCGTGACAGTTATTTTAATGCAGCAGTTTCTGTTGACTGCTATATACTGAATCTTTTAGCAATCCTTAACTACATAGCATCATGCTCCTATATTACTCAATTCTAGTTGTTAATGTTTTACTAACCTTTCTTTTCTGTAGAACTGATGCTTGGTGTTTTTCTATCAGGGCAACACTATCTTTATGAAGTGGTGTGGGAATAACTCTCTCTGCTATTTTTCCTGATACATCACGTAGGACCACCCAAACCCTCTCAAGTTTGATGGAATCCCCAAGTGAAACTCTGTGAGTTTTCTTGATTTCTCATTTGGAATTTCCTAAATCACAAATTAAGTTTCCTTAATAGATTGACAGTTGTGGCACATGTGTTTTTAATAAAATTGATTGATTGTACTCGTTTCTGTCGTGTACCTTTGTGATGTAGTCCACAGTATTTCTAGTCCCTTTGCTGTCCCTAAGATATGTAGTCCTGCCGCTTCCTGTGGAATCGGAGACTTCATTGTCTCCCACTGTTGGTTTTTGTGAATTACCCATTTTATTAGTGAACACTAACATTTTATTTCAATTATTTTATTTTCTGTTTTCCTATTGTCAGCTTCATTGATTTTTTTCAGGGTTAATGTCCATAGCCTATTGGTTTATAGTACCCCTTTTTCATATCCTTTCTAATTTTTAATTGAGGTGTTCTGTCAATTATTGAGAAAAAGTGTTTTAAACTCCTGTTGTAGTTATCCATCTGTCCATTCTCTTAAATTTTACCAATTTGTTTTGGCATTCTTGGAAGCTTTAGTTTGAGTTAGTTACATTTTCTTGATGATTCAATCTTTCATCATTATAGAATTTTTTTTTTGTTTCTGATGATACTTTCTGCTCTGAAATCTCTATCACAGCTGCGTTTTTTCCTGTTCAGTTGACATGTAAGAAAACAAGCTTATTGAATAGAAAAGAAAGCTGCAAAGAACACTGGACTGCATCTGCTTTAAACAACTCAGCCGTAGGACCTCTAACAGCCTGCAGCCTTCACGCCATTCATCCATATACATTTTCCATCTTTTTACTGTCAACTGGCATACCGCTGTATTTAAAGCAGTTTTCTTGCATACAACGAGTGGCTGACCCACGTTCTAATCAAGTCTGCATATCTCTAACTCTCAGTGAGAAAATGTTTAGTCCATTAACACGGTGTTAGTACTGGCATGCATGAGTATAAGTGTGGCTTCTTTTTCCTCTTTGTTTCCTGTTTTCATTTCCACTTTTATCTTTATTATTTGATGACATGGACATTACTGAAAATTCAGTTTGCTTTTTTGTTACATCTACTGTATCTCTCTGGGTAGTTACATCAAAATGGTTGTGGATGTTACTTTTAACAAATCACAGATGTTTTCAGTCTCTCAGCATGTGTAAAGAGAGGAAAGCTTATCAGTTTTCTATCATTATGCCTCCAGTTTATGGTATCATTGCCTTCACAGGTTCCTTTAAATACACATAAAAAGTGTAGAAACATAATATTGGGGCTGTCTTAGCAAAAAATTTTACATATTTATTGTAAGTATAGGGGTTGGTAGTAGGGCAAAATGAAACGAACTTCTCAATTGTGCAAGTATACATTAGTTTATATCTGTGAAATGCAAAGGGTGTCTAATTTCTGTACTAACAATGGAAACACTAGAAAGTAAGAAATTTTAAGGTACTTTCAAAAGTTCTAGTCACTATAAATACTTCATCTCTTTTCAAAATTATTCAGTTACTTACTTCCTTTTTTTTACAAATATTTGCATAAAAACTGTTTCCTAATCATTGCCTTAAGTATAAGGAACTAAAAGGTCCATCACAGTGACCAAGCTCAGAAGATACTGGTTGATAAATCACTTTCATGTAAAATGACATTCCAAATGTCCAACACATTCCATGATGGTTGAGAGGACAGATGAGCACCTCTCACGTAAGATTCTAATGACTCAGCCTATGAAATGGCTCTGGGGCTGGATCCTAAAGAGTGTGTAGAACTTACGAACATGGAGGAGTATTCCTGACAAGGAAATAAATTTGACAAGAACAAAACCTAGAAATATGTAGGGCTCAGAATAAATCTTTGGAAAATCATATTCTCCTACAGTTAAAACTCAAAACATAAAGAATGTTGAGAATGAGATTTGGAAACAAACAAGCAAACAAATCTAAAGAGCAGAGCAATGTGTGCTTGGGCAACAGAGAATGAGATGCTGTAGCTCAGTGTCTTAAGTCAGGTCAGGACTACAGGTCAGTGCCCAAAGAACAAGGTGCAGATCTTATCCCAGCCATCCTTTGTCTATGTCTCTCAGTTTTTTCCTGCTTCGGTTGAAGCAGATCAGTCTTTGTTGTTGGGGATCGCCCCAGAACAATGTCCTAGTCTTTCTAACTACGGCTACTCATCCCACCTCCAGATACTGACAATCATTTGTCTCTAGTGTTATTCAATGAGCATAAGGACAGGTGAGCAAAATAATACCCTAGCCCAATAACTCTAACCTCTCACCATAACAGTGCGCACCCTGGCTTGAACAGTGCTAAGTACTCAATGAATGATAAGTAGTGCCGTGGTCACAGTTACACTTTTTATAAGTAGGAAGGAAGCTTTGGAATAAACAGAAGAGGTGCGCTGATACAGGTGAACAAGTGTATTTCTAAACTGAAGTAAGACAAGTATTAACCAACTGTGAATACCATAGAAAATGGGCAGACTTTGATGAGTAAATAAATGAATACTTTTACTGTATTTGTATCTTTTTTTACTTAATAAATTCTCCATAGCCCTCACTTGAATTACTGCAGATAGTACTATCAAGATGCTAATTTTTCTTAGAGTCAGGCTAATAAAAGTTTGGGAGAAATATATTAAAATTCTTTACATTCCTCTTGATTGATTAATATATTTAACCTTTAAGAATTAATTTGGTGAAAAGGACATATAACATGAATCTTCAGCTTCCAGAAACTACCTCCCTCTCTCATTCATTTTTCTTGGGCATTTTCATATATATTATATTGTATGTATCACTATAAAATTATATTTATGTCATACTCATCCCTATTACTATCTGTTATGCCAATCCTACTATTGGCGAGAGCCTTCATGGTCACAGCATGTACTCTTCCTGTGTTTATTACCCACTGTTTAATTGCAGTTGCTTGAATAAGTGTGGGCACAGTCATATTTATTGGAGTGTGGGCATTCTACCCATAGGTACATCACTAAAGAAAATGATAATCCCTGTTCCAGCAATTATCAACTGTCAACAGCTAATAGGGAGGGGCAGGGCCTAGTAAGTCCTCCTTCCTGCCGCTGTTCACATGTGTTTTAAAATTAGGCAATGGTAGTCACTCAATAAGTAGTTTGTAAATCCTGAATATTTGAAGCAATGGATGATGAATCAATCATTCTGAAATATGATGTCACCTAAAATTGGCCATCTTGAATTTATTTTCTATTTATGGCCAGGTAAACACACATAACTCCATTTGGTTACAAGAATACCTCCACTGTACAGTACTATCAGGTCTATTATACAGTACTGTGTGGTATTATCAGGTCTGTTCTGTAGCCACAAAAGGAGCTAATATCAAAAGATCCAGGCCTATACTGAGCTTGACATTACTGCTGCCATTCTACACAATGAGATAACTGGCAAGTTCTCCAGGCAGTGCACAGTGATGGGCTGGAGTAAGGAAAAATCAGTGTTATCATCAGCATATTTTTTATAATCTTCTAGAAAGAATAAACGCTTTCACAGCAGAAGGAGGGTCAAGTTAAATGAAAAAATCAAGTAATTATAATAGTAAATAAAGTATGTTTCTCAGTAGCTGAAAGCATGTGAAGTTAACTCCTTTATTTCAGCCTGACAGCCATCAGTCCTGCGTGTAGAAAGGGAGGTGTGTGCTCTCCTTCCTCTTAGCCCACCTACCAGAGAAGGCTGGTGATGGTCATTTCTGATGAATTAGAAAATCAAAACTACTGGGTCTATTTGCCTTCTGGTTAACATTTTAAAAAAAATCAGTAGATGGTGTCTGTGTAGGGAATTCTACATTTAGCCTTTTTTAAAGTCTTTGAAAAGCAGGCTCTAATGACATAATATGCAACACTCTTTAAAGACATGTATGAGTTTTAGTGATTTTCATTAACACTATTTTTCTAAACTAAAAGGAATTAAATATATAAAGAAAGAAATACTAAAACCTTTTTCTTTTCTTTTCTTTTCTTTTTTTCTTTTCTTGTGGAAGCTCAGCAGCTAAGAGCAAGTACTGCTCTTCCAGATGACCCATGTTTGATTCTCAGCTTCCCCCAAAATTGTTTTTTATAGTGGTTCATAACTGACTGCAACTCCAGCTGTAGATGCATCCGTACCTGTAACTGCACCTACATTCACACACACACACACACACACACACACACACACACACACACGGCACAAAGTCACACATACATATACACACAAACACATAAACATATACACACAACTGAAAATAATAAAAGAAAATTTTTGAAATTCTCATTATCAATAGTTCATGGATCAAATTGTGTCATAACCCGAATGTGAATGTCAGCTGCTTGATTCTCCAGTGTGAGATTATAGATACCAGCAGATCAGAACCTTTGAGTGATACCAAATTTAAAATACAGGAATGAAGACAGAAAGACTGGGAGAATTAAATATGTATTCTAATTTCCAAGCAATGTAATTTTTCAAGGTTGAGAAATGCACTAATCCCCTATAGGAATCAGCAGACTTTCAGTTTCCATAGGGTTATAACTCAGATTTTGATATTTTTGGCTTAGAACAATGGAGCAGGCCTTCATTCCTCCAAAGTTTTTCCACATCCTCTTTAATACCCACACTGTGCAGTGACTGAGAGCACTCTGGGTGATTTATTTGTATTTCTTCTAGAGATTTATATAGAATGAAATCACTGCAAAAGATTTACAACCGAATGCTTTGCATGTAAAAATTTAAAAGCTCAAATCCTTTAAACCAGTGAAAACTTCTGTAATAGAAAGCAATAACTCAGCAAATAATGCATATTCCATGCTCTGCCTGTTAACTGTACGGCATTATCAATACCATAAGAGCAGAAGCCCCAGAATTCAAGGTCCCTAGTCTGTCTTACCAGATAATTGAGGAATATAAACATTTCAAGTCTCATGTGCACGCATGTAGTGTCTTTCTCACACACATGTATTTCATCTACTAATCAAGCTGATAGGGAGAATGTTAACCTTCCTAGACTACAAGTTGTTAAAAACGCCAACACTGAAAACCAATAAAATCATACATTTATTGATGAATAAGAAGATTTAATACTTGAAAATACACACTCATCTTATGGTCAAATCTGCTCATGTCAATCAAGACAAGTAATTTTTGAAGAAATAAATAAATTTACTTATTTTCATGGTACTGAGGATGGAACTAAGGGTCTTTTTCTTGCTAAGAAAGTACTCTAACACTTTATCTATCTATCTATCTATCTATCTATCTATCTATCTATCTATCTATAGTGTATGTGGATGTGTGTATGTATGTGTGTATATGTATGTGTTTGTGTGTATGTGAACAAATAATCTCCGGTATCATCCTCAGGTGTTATCCACCATTTATCTATTCATTTATTTGTTTGTTGGTTTGTTTAGTTAATTTGAGCTAGGATTTCCCACTGGTCTAGAGCTAACCAAGAAGGCTAGGATGGCTTGCCAATGAGCCCTAAGTCTTGCCTATCTCTGCCTACATAGTGCTGGGATTACAAATTCAGGCCAACATGGTCGGATTTTTTTTTTTTTTTATGTGAGTTTAGAGGATAAAACTTATGTTCTTGTGGCAACCACCTTACTTAACAAGTTATTTTCCAGCCTAAGTCTTTGAAAGAAAACAATTAGTATGCAAATTATTCAAAGTCTGAAATATTTGCATAACACTAGCCATTCCAATGGAAGGGCTAGCATTATGTAGAAAGGAAGCATCAGAGAAACATGAGGATTAGGAACAAGCTTCACTTCAGCCCCTAAGCTGCTGGCAGCAAGAAAATTCATAATTCCTTGGTTATTTCAATATATCCACTTTGGAGAAGCTTATCAATTATTAAGATGAATAACATTTTAGTTTAAATAAAAATTTTATTTATCAAGAAAATTTATTTATCTATTTTTTGCTATTACGATAGAACAAATATAACCCCACAGTTGATTGCATTCAAAGAGAAAATTATTATGAAAGACAGAGTAAAAGAGTTTTGCTCTGTTATTGAAAGGAATATGTGCCTTTTATTTTTTTTGAGAGTTTAATGCATGCATATAGTGTGCCCCCATTCCCTCCCTCCATCTCCTCCCCTATCTTACATAACACCATTCTTTCCCAATGTCACTAATTTTAGGAGTTGTTTTTGATTTATTTTTTTAACCCACTGATTTCACTTAGTGTTACCAGTATGTGTGTGGGTAGAGGCCATCTATTGGAACATGGGTTGCCTCTCAGAAGCCCTATCCATGAAGATGATACTTCCAAATTTAATTTAGAGAGCCAGTGAGATGGCTTCCTGGACAAGGACACTTGGCATAAAAAAAGCTGAGAGACTGGAATTCAATCCCTGAAACCCACATAGAGGGCAAAGTGGAGAATCTACTCCTCAAAGTTATCCTCTGCCCTGTACACATGTGCTGTGGCGTGTGTGCATTCACACTACAATACCAGCACACACAATAACAATAAATAGTGAAGGATCAAACACACTATGGAATACACTTTCTATTTTCTTCTTAATGTCTATTTCTTTTGCATTTATGCATTTTTCAATCTTCCTTGCTGAGAAGATATGTGGTTTATTTTGTCTTGATGTATATCTGACCTTGTGAATTGCTAGACAGAATCCATAAGGATTTACTTTGAAGGGGTTCTTTTTTTTTGATTAAGATAAGTAAGAATAAAATATAAATCTTGGATGTTCTGAGAGCAAAAATACAAGCAAATAAGAGGAAATCCTCATTAATCAGTGCATGCCACTGACTATTCATTCAGTAACGAGTAGTTCTAGTTGAAGTTCTCATATGAAGATCAATTAGCATTTGGATCAAAGAAAAATGTGAAAGATGAAGCCAGCCTGGGCTACAGAAGTCATCTCAAGCCAGCTCCGAAAACAGTAAAATTATAATATGAAGCACTTTAAAGATGAAATTATTCTGTGGCCAATTCAATTAGGGCCTGCAAACCCCATTCTGTCCTCTTCAGAGTCCCTGTTTCCCAGAAATCCAGCTTTCTTCTTCGAGCTTTGCCCCAAGAGCTTCCATCTTGGCTTACTCATACACTTCTGGTGAGTCAGGGTTTGAGGTTTTTTTGAATATCTGCCCTTATGATGTCTGCTCAACTATGTATCAGGTGTGGAGACCCAACTACACCTCCTCTTGTGTCTCATATCCACTTATAAAAATTTTTATTTTCAAGGTCGAAGCAAAAGTGACTTTTGTTTTCCTGGAAGTCTCCTGTTTCAAAGGGCTCAAAAGTGATTTGTTTATTTCAGAGGAAACGGAGACCACTTGGTGATGACAGATTTATTGGTTAAATGGACATCATACAAAAGCACTCTCCTTACAGCTCAAGCTTCCTTCTAACCACACTCTAAATGTTTAAGATAATGTGTGTTTTGGCAAATCAAACCCATTCAATTCAATATGGTCACTTTCTGAATGTGCATTTTTCCCCATATACCTGGAGAAAAGAAAATGGGTTACCCTAAATTAGGAACAAAAACAGCAATAAAAAACTGGATGAACTGGTAACAATAAATATATTTTGGAAATAATATAAAGGCAATATGAACAAAACATGATGAGTCATACAGATTTACAGAGGATATCTGATATTACTAAGAGCCCAGAGGAAACACCCTTCCACATTCTTGGTTATGTATGAACTACTTTCACAAACATAGGTATTATATATTTCTCATTTGTCATATGATATATTTGTAACACTTTAAAGACTAGGCATAAATCCCAGAAAGGTCCAAATTACTGTTCCTGAATATCCGATCACTTTTTACTAAAAAAAAATTTCACACAGAAAGGACAGTAAGATTTCATCAGTGAAACCCATTACTTCCAGGATTAGTTTAAAATAAAAGAAATACTGTCAAACTGATGCTTGTTGTGTTTTCACGTCAGTAGACTAGCAATTAAATAACAGCAAAAAGGGTCTAGGAGAGCAGATCTGTATGATAACACAACCCTTGCCTTTGAAAGGAGCCAGGTTAATTATCTCTGAAAGTAGAGGTTTAGCCATTTGGTATCTTCATAAATAAAAGCATATACCTTCAGAGAGTGAATTATACAAGAGAAAGTCGTGCAATGGGCCCTAAAAACAGTGGCACCTTCATACACTGTCCTTATGGCTGGCACTCTGATCCTCAATTTTCTTGTCCTTAAAACAACATGAATGGCTTTGATGGGTTTCAAAGTCCCTTCCAATTCTTTTATTTTAATATGCTGAAGACAAAACCACAGACCTTGAACACAGAAGGCAAGATCTCTACCACTGAGCACTATTCCGTTCATTTTGAATTAAAGTGTATTTAGTTTTTTCTCAATGATTCCTACAAAAAAAAAAAAAAAACATCCTTGTCCATTGCACAAAGGAAGAATTAAGAACATTAACTAGAATACCCTAGAAACAGATTTTGTGCATTGTTCTAGGATCCTAAATCATACCTAGATTTGATATTATTGTTTAACAGGGCCATAAGCCAGGGCTTGTGAATTTTCATACATATGAATACATATTACTAAAACGCAAGAAAGGGAGAGAACAATTGACACAAGGATCTTCTTTGTTTCTGAGACCTCTTCACCTTCTCTGAAGATTTGAAAGCCTTTAGCGGGTTCTTTATCACATCAGGACAGTCCTTGTTTCTGTCTTAGTCTCCAGGAGCGTGAAGGTGCTTAATCATCTCAGTGTACCCTCAGCGTTGTGACACAGCATATACTCATATTGGAATAAGTGCCCTTAGGGAACCCACAGAAAAAGCTATGCACAGGTGTGGACTGGGGTGGCTGGGCTGAGACGAGTTATGATATGATCCTGATGACCATTCCTTAAAAGAAACTTCTCAGACTGAATTGCAAAGTAATCCAGCTTCAATCAAAAGTACTAATGCCACTCCCTAAGGTTAAAAGGCAATTCAAAATAAAGTGCTTTAATTATAAAATAATAAAGTTTAAAATATCTGGAGAAACAGAAAAACGTGAGGAAGCATTTATGTCTGCCCATTGAATAACACAACTACTTTATGAGGAAATCCCTTAATAACGTTCCACTTGTGGCTGCCGTGTGGCAGGCACACTCTCTAGCTCAGCGCCTCTTTAGGATACAGTTACATTACGGGTCCACCTCATCCCAGCCTCTTTGAGTAACATGTTTATATTTCCTATTGGTTTGGTTTGATTTTTCATGTCCAGAATTTTCAAGGCAAGTGATTCAATGTGGAAATTATCTATTTATATTCTGTATAAGCAGGCACTTACATTATTTCATTCAATACTGCACTTTCCTATCATTAATAGAGATGTTTCATGACTGTGCTCCTAAGGGTATCTTTTTTAAAATTGTATTATCTTACCTCTACTTAATTGAGTCTATGGAGAAAGCAATAAGACATTTAAAATTGGGAATAAAATCAATGCATTAATCCAAAATAGATTATCACATCCACACATTTACTTGTTGAAAGATACCAATAATATGAGTAAAGTCTAAAAAAAAGTGAACTCATAAATTTCAATCATTGTAAACCAGTAAAATGTTTTCCTATCCTCTTCACTGCCAATAAAACTTTATTACAAATTATATTTGGTCTGGACTTACTCTCTTCCAAAAGAACCTTTATAAAGATGACATCTGTCATGACCCCCTCTCTCTCCTCCTCCTCCTCCTCCTCCTTCTTCTTCTTCTCTCTCTCTCTCTCTTGTGTATGTATGTGTGTGTGTGTGTTCACACGTGGATCATGCTTTCTGTGTTCCTTACAATATCCTGCTGACTGCAGTCACCAACATTTTCTTCTTTTTGTACTTTGATGAATATTTTTAAGCCATAAACGTGCCCAGGGATATCTTTGCAAATGTATAATATTAACATCATATTTTATACCACAAATTGCTAGAAGTTCAATCCTCAGTTAATTCCCAATTATTCTCTATTAATAAATGCATCCACTGATGAGCAGCCTGCTTCCCATTGGCACAGAGCTCTGTGGTTGTGGCAGTTTATTGAGTAATGCATGGCCACAGCCCAGATGCCTCACGGTATAGATGTGGAATTCCCATACTTCACTCTTCTCTGCATTTGCTGCTTCCTCATGCCAAGATGAACAAGTTACCCTCAATTTCTGTCTTAAAAGAAAAAAAATGAAAATTCTTCCTTCATTAATTCTACTTTCTTTAGCTACCTGACTTGCAATTTTGGAATTCAGACCAATGTTTACAAAAGAAAAAATCTTTTGAAAGATTTGAAAGAAATCTTTATAAGTTAATAATGCTATGTCATTAATTGCCACTGTCCAATTTTATTAAGTTTTCATACTTTCTCCCTGGAAAATCTTGCTTAGTTCCTGGCATGCTTCCCCACCCTTTCCCAGAAAAATGTTCTCCTCCCCATCCCTCTAGAGGCCTGAAAGAATCTCCCTAGCTGACCTTACATTTTTAATATACTTTTTTAAAATTTGATTCTCTACTTCCAAAATTCTAATTTTTATAGTCATACCCATTGTTGTAATGATTTTTTTCATTTGGGTTGAATATTTACAATTTAAAGATTTTATATCTCCAACTAGGTGTTTATTCTGATAACTGCCCTAGTCCAAGATATATAATATAAACAAAAATTTTATATATATATATATATATATATATATATATATATATCATTCAACTAATAAAAGTTTTAAGATGCCAGAGATATATTTTATTTCAGTCAATGTTTGATTAACAAAATAAACATTTTTACAGAAGCCTTTCAGTAAAGTAGTAGGTATTTTTTTACATATCTTACTGTCAGATGCGTTTTATCTTCTTGTAGTATTTGAATTCTCATCATTTCTTTCATTGTTGAGAGGTTCACATCCTCAGTGCATCTTCACTAGCTGAATGTTAAGTTAGACTTCACCTTTCTGGTTGGTGGAGACATTCTGTACGGGCATTGTCCAGTTCATTAGTAAGCAGCCACAGGTGCCAACTGAATACCTGAATCTGAATCTATGAACTGAATTTTTCATTTTATCTAACTTAAATTTAAATACTCACAGGTAGTCAGTAGCTACTCTACTAGTATGCTGTTGGGGATAATTGCATATATACAATTATTTCTTGAAAATTTGTTATATTATACTGGAAAACCATGTTTACCATGACCTTCCATGGGCTGAAAGGATGGTGTGCAGAACTTTTCATTCAAGACACAAGACTCTTTGGATAGGTAGTTCTCAACACTGGCCAAACATTGGAAACACCTGGGAACTTTAAGAAAATAATATAATATTTTATCATTTCTTTGATAATTTTGTATACAATGTATTTTGGTCATATTCACATCCACCCCTCCCCCAAGTTTTCCCAGATCCAGTGTCTCCTCCCTACCTCTCCATTTTGAGTCCCCCCACCTTTCTTTTAGAAGAGACTATCATGCATCAGATGCCCTGATCTTCTGGCTTTTAAAATCTGTCTGTTCCTTCTTCTACAATGTTTTCTGTGCCCCAGGTATAGGGGTGCTTGAAAATGTCTTACTTGGACAGGCAAGCCCACACTCAGTTATTCTCTGTGTTTTGACTAGGTATGGCTATGTATACTGATCTCAGGCTGTTAGAAAAAGAACCTTCTTTGATGAGGGGGAGAGCAGCACTTCCTCACCAGTGTAAGTGGACCATTGAGAGTGCAGTTAGAGATTCAATTGTTTAGGAGAGTGGCTGTGGGCTCCTTGCAGCCATGAGGTGCTGTCTAAGTCTACATAAACTCTTCCCTACTGAGTGGACCTAAAACCCAAGCACAAACAAAAACTCCTTTCTAGTGAGCAGACCTAAAACCCCATCAGACAGCTGTGTGTTACTGGAACACCTTATTTAAAAAATAACAATTTCCTGATGAAACAATAAGCTGAGAATTGTCTGAAGACAATCGATACAGGGAGATGCAAAGGACGACGGCATAAAAGAAATTTCATATGCGTGTGGAAGTTCATCAGTCCATTCTCTGTTCATTTACTGCGGTGAATTCCAATAATCAATGTAATGAATGCCCCCTCTACTTTATCTTGATCATGCTCAGAGGAAACCAGTATGCCAAGGAAGTCCCTTATCATTGCACTGTAATGCCAGTATTAATAACTACTGGTGTGGATCAAGTAGTGTTACCTGGGCAGAGGGGTGGCTCAGTGGGCAAAGTCACTTGCTGCCTAGCTTGACATCCTGAGTTTGATCCCTGAGATTACATGGTGGAAGAGGGAGCTGACTCCTGCAAATTGTTCTCTGATCTCCAGTTATGACACACATGGATGTGCACATGCATACACACACACATACACACACACTCACCAAATAAATAAATACATAAATAGTTAGATAAATAAATTAATTAATTAATAAATGTTAAAAGTCTGTGGTATACTAATAAAGAAGTGTGAAGATCTGATTGTTACCTTCCCTTATTAATTAAAGGAAATAGTAAGATAACATTAGTATTAGTGTCATGGATAACAGAATTTAAAGAAAAACTTTCCAGGAAAGTACTGTATTATGCACTGAGTTTTAACTTTCTACAGAATAAATTCTAACTTGCTTGACACAAGTAGACTTATTGCTAATTTTCCTTTCACCAAATTGTAACTGAGTCAGGAACCATGTTTGAGGTGATACAGTTTGTGCACCCCACACCATCACTACTTTTTTCTTTTCTTTTATTTATTTTTTGACACATGAGTACTGTATTTAAATGTATCATTTCTACTCCATCTTTCCCTGTGGCTCTCCTCATGTGCCCTGCCACTACCTCTCCAATGTATGGCCTCTTTTTAACTATCATTGCTGTATATTCTAAACACAACCACTAATATAAATAGTAGTATTGAGAATTATGTTTCAAAGACTAAAGATATAATTTTATATAAAATGTATTTTTATGTGAAAATCCTCCCCTAAATAAATGCATGCATGAGATTTTAAATATAATTTGATTGCACACAAAATTTAGTACATACAAAGCCTAGTAATATTTCTTTGAAAGACATTATCCATTCTATGTGTGAAGGCTTATAATTGAATACCTGTAGTGTAAGTATAGAATAATTTTAAGTTCATACAGAATTCCAAGTGGAGGAACAATAGAGTTAAGATATCCCTGCAAGCTATAGGTGTTGAGTAGATGCTCCTAGGATGTTTACTCTAGGAAACTTCGAGCAAATAACTAAATTAAACCTAGAAATAATAAAAGTGGGAAGAGAACAGATACAAAGACTGATGGTCTTTTGGTCAGTCTGTGTGTTTTGAAATACTGCCAGCATGCTAATCGCATGGTTGGTGTGAAAGATGAGAGCATCAGCTGAGATCACCACATGAAAGTCACTTTTAATAAATAAGACTTAATTTTTGGAGGTGTAGCTAGATGGTAGAGCAATTGATTACACGTAGGAGGCTTGCTTCTGATTCCTAGCACCACACACACATGCACACACACGTGTGGTGTGTACAAATGGAAGTGATCATTTTGTGATTTTTGAAATCGAGCTGTATTTAGACAAGAAATTGAAAGAATATCCTTGGAAAAATTACCCCCGTGTTTATATTAAATCTGTGTTTTAAGAGAATAGTGAGAATTACAGACTAAAATAAGTGAGAAAGGTCAGTGTTGGTGTAGTGCAGAAGCTGGAAGGTTAGCTCTGCTCAAAAGAATCAGTGAATCCAGTGTTGTCTGGGTGATGGGTGTAAACGAGACAGGAGGGGATCGAGGAAAACATTTCCGGTTAGAATAAATACATGGATAGTCCGTTGTGGTCTTAGAGAGTGTGGTTAATTCTCCAATCAATAGAGGCAGAAAGAGAAAGGAGGCAAAAGACTATAGAAAGTACACAAGAAGGCATTTCTGGCAGTATAGTAGAACACAAGTTTAAAAGTTTACTTAAATTTCAAAACAGGAAAGTTTTTCACATCCTAAATGGTTACACAAAATATGTATACAAGGATCACACTGTTATGATTTTGTTTGTGTAAGTATCTATTATTTACAATGACCCACCTGTATGCTATAGGATATGAAATATAGCATGCTGAGCTATATTGTGTGAAGTGCCAAAACCCCTTACCATTCTGTCCTTACTCTGAGGAAATACAAAACTACAAAATCAAGCTAAGAAAGTTTACCAGTGTCTATATTCATAAAAGGAGGATGAAAAGTAACCAAGGTAATTATAAAACTAAGAGAAAATCTGTTTTCACCTAAGGCAAGTGTTTCACCAAATTGCATTCTGTTAACTGATGGTGAAAAGTCTTCTTACTGGGAGCCTAAGATCTTAAGGTTTGAATCTGAGATTTTCCTGTAAGGTCTCGAGGCTGACGTTGGGCTCAGGAAAGCAGCTACTCATTACTAAGCCAAAGGGCAAATATTACCTAAGTTTCCTGGGCACATCTCATCACCTAAGGAAAGCTCTTGTAGAGCTGGGCCATCTGTTTAGCAGAGTTTATAATGTACCAAGTAAGCTGAGAATTCAGTCCATCTCCAGAATCAGGAATGATGGTTCGATGCAATTAGGTCTTTTTTTGTTATTGCTAAATCATTGAGCGTTTAGTAATTTTTCTTTCTCCTTACATGCTCTGTGGCAGGCAAAGGAGCAATCACTCGTTTCAAGACATCACTGAGATTTTTAATATTATATTTTAACATATGTAGACTCAATGCATATATTATTCAAAACTAGTGCTGAAGATCATCGTCTATATGAACATAAAAATGTTCCTATAGAGCATTTCAGAATTTTCCATGCTGAAAGGTGGGTTTCAGACATGAAAATGAACTAAATAAAGTGAATGTTTCTCATGTTCAGAACCTAAAATTTCAGGGAGTTTTGCCATCATCCTGTGTCGTCTTCACTTGAGCAGTATTTCTCAGGAATGTAACTACACACAAGGAGACAAATGAACGAAACTCTCACTAAATAAAACTTATTAAAACTAAGTGTGGATATACTTTCAGTGGTGCTTTTTTCCATGTTTACCATTCCTTAGCACTTAAATGGAGCAGCTAAGAAAGCAAAGAGCCACAGCCCTGCAGTAAGAAAGCACCCAAATGTACTATCTATCCTCCCTGCTAACTGAAAGTAGAAATTTTATTGCTCTCTCTCTCTCTCTCTCTCTCTCTCTCTCTCTCTCTCTCTCTCTCTCTCTCTCTCTCTCTCTCTCTCTTTCTGTGTGTGTGTGTGTGTGTGTGTGTGTGTGTGTGTGTGTGCATCTGGGTAAAACTTTATTCTTTGTTTTTTCCAGTATTGTAATGTTATTGGAAACAAGTTTATGATGGAGCAGTAGCAGGAGATATCCAAGAATAGGAGGTAAGCAGTTGAGGCTGCAGAATGAGCACTTCTTCTATAGCCTGGCTGAATCTGCCTTACATCTCAGGAAGTTGCCATTAAAGTGATTCTAGAGACAGTGCAGGTTGTTTTCGGTCCGGAGCAGTCCCTTGGGCTAGCAATGCTTCTTATTCCGATGTCAATAGTAAGTGAAAATAGATCCTGAAACAGGTTTTCACAGAATGCATACCCACAATGTGACTGTCCTTTTCCAAGATGATAAAATAATAAGTACTATTTACAGAGCTAGACATTGCTGCCTTGTGCATGTTCATTCCGCTCATTTCCAGGGCACAGCGCAGTTCCATCTCTGCCAGCGGTGACATCTCGTAAGTCACAAGAGGAGTTGATTTTAGCTGTGTGCTCCGTGAGTCTTCTCCCCACGCTCTTGTTTGTAGCCTGAACTCCTTTCATCTGCAAGTCTCCTGGGCTTGAAAATGTCATTATGTCTAGCCACAAACAGCAAGACTACGAGATCAGAGGAGGTGAAAACTGGTGATGGGCTTTTACCTGGCCACCCATGAGATCCCAGCCTTAAGAGGAGGCCTCCACCCTGAGGCTGTGGTTGGCCTGCAGTGAAGGCTCCCAGTTTGTCACCTGAGGTTAGAGTAGGCTGTTAGGTCCCCATCGTGACCAGCCCCTGGTAATTCTTCATTTCCTGTTGCTCCCCTGGCTTTCCCTATCACAAATGATCAACATATTTGTCTTTGAAGTGTGCCGTCTCTTTCCTCGTCTGATATGCTGAGTAAGGGCTAAGACAGTCCCTTACGCTTTATTCTCTGCTGGCTAAGTCTGCAAACACAGGAAACAACATTATCTCTTCTTTATTTCCCCCAAACATTCATGTCTCCAAGAATAAGTCTGATAAAGCTCTACTTCCTAAAACCTAACCGTCCTAGAAGAAAAAGTATCTATAACTTTCTAAACTTTGGATGTAGATGTTCACAAAGTGGTAATTCTGGAAATGTGGGCAGCAGCAGGCTCCAGGCTTGGACGCCTGAACTCTGGCTTTCCTGGCATTTCAGTCTGTCTCAATAGTTTACATCTACATTCTGTCGCGTTTAATACATCCAGACTCGTTTACATTTTCAATGAGAAAAAAAGCCTCTCATGTAAACACAGCTTATGGTTGGGGAGATTTTAATTGTTGAAGGCAGTAAACATACTGAGAGCTTGTTTTACTTTTGAAAAATATTAAATAGGGAAAGATACCACTTGATTTCAATATACTCTGTCAGAAAGCAGTTTCCAAGAGTTCTTACAATACGAGAGCCATTTGCCAACTTACTGATGTTTTACAAAAGTCATAGCAAAGTTTACTCATGTGGTGCCTAGAGTTTTGGATGGAACAAATCAATTTTTCTGAGGTTTATTTCTTAGCTACTAAAATGAATGTTTTGGGAAATATTCGTTGCCTTCATTTGATAAGGGACCCCACCCCTTGTATGTGTTCTACTCGTTAAGAAGACACCTCTGTTTAATTTGCTGTCCTACAGGCGGCTAAGATTTACCACACCAATGTTTCCTGTGCAGTCCAGACCTCGAAAGAAGCCGTTCTGCAGACACTGTGTGCGCTTTAGCCCTGCAGGTAACTGCAGCAGTAAGTGCCTTTGGGTGCCGTTTCTGGCAGCGCTTTAAGGCTATGTTTTCAAAGGGCAAAATCTAGGCTTGTAAAACTCAACTGGCACCTGCCAACTTAGGTTGGACAGTCCTGTTTGCAAGTCTCCTCCGTACCAGGGATGTGACTTCATCTTACTGCTTTTCCAGCCCCCAGTCATGGAAGGTAGCTCTGATTTCTCCCTCCTTGCAGTGCTATGGAAAGCTCTTGAAGTGTGTAGGACTAGTGAGCTAGACAGAGAAAAACGAAAGACAACAAGCACTGCAGGAAACTTGGCCTGGCTGATTCCTGTGACTGTCATTGATGACCAGCTCCAGCCTACTGGAGTCTCCACCCAGTTGGGCATGCAGCAAGCTTCACGTTTCCTTTCACAGTTGAAGCATTTAGCGTATTACAGCCTTTAATGCAGAAACTATAATCCAGATTTACTATTATCAAGAAATTTCATTTTGAATTTCGTCTTGCTATTAATATGCCTACTTATCTACAAGACCCAGTATAAACTCTGATATTTGCTTTAAAATGGGGCTGCAACATTTTACCTAATTCAGGACCCTCCTCCTTAACACCTGGGCTTTCAACAAAATTTTTCTACTAAAATAAAATCTATGAAAATTAAACAGATCAACCTAAATACCACACAAAATTAAACATCTACTCATAATTTTAATCAGTGCAACCTACACACATTTTAATTAGCAAATTTATGGCATCTTAGAAACCTATAAAAACAAATGTTATGATATTTAAAGATACTTAACCAAATTGATTTCATGAAAAAGTGTGAAAGCAACAAACTTTTCATTTAAAGCTTTAATAAATGAATAGCTTTTTAGAACTATGAGTCTAGTAAGCATGTTATATTTTTCAACGAAAGAAAAATTGCAAAGATTTGAATATTAAGTTACCATCATTTACAAATATCTTAGAATAATTAACTTTTTAAGTAATTGATAAATTTTAAAAGTGATCTAACAATAATATATTTGCTAAAAATAATTTATTAATCTTGTAATATGTCTAGAATAGAGAAGCAAAGGAATTATTTTTTAGAACTCTTTTCTTCACACAGATCTCTTGTCAAAATGTATAGTAACACCAAGAATCTTGCCTGGTCATTCTTGTTCACATGCAGGCATAAGAAAATAACAAAGCTATAAAACATTTTTAGAAACCCTACAAAACAAAAGCCGATGTAGAGTGTACAATTTATAGAAAGTGAAGTATAAATTTACACATGTATTTAAATGGAAATTGTAAGTATATAGTTCATGGAAATTCACAAATAATGGGATAATTATAAGTAATTCATAAACAATTTTTATGCCCAGATCCCGGGGACTTTTAATTATAGATTTAAATTGTTGAATGTAGAAGAAAACTAATAATCTTTTTGATCAAACACAAAATGTATATGCTTACTGTATAATTTTCTATTAATTTAAGAATACATTTGTCCAAAGGTTTTACATTAAAATATTCTCAAGTATAAAAACAATGTCTGAGTTTTGAATGTATGGATCAGTAGGTATGTTATGTGTTGGTTCTTAAGATTTACATGCTTCAGCCACCAAGATAATTCGGTGAGTAAAGATGCTTGAAGTGTGAGCCTGATGACCTGAGCTTAATGTCGCATAAATGCAGAAGGAAAGCACAGAAGACAAAGTTGTCCTCTGATCCCTACCTGCACATTGTGACACGTGGGCTCCCTCTACACATCATGGTACATACAGCACACTAATAATTAAGCAGGAATCGTTTCTTAAAGATTTACATACTACACAGTACAATTTTTTAAAGGGAAAACAAATGCTTTATGCTTTTAAAATAAAAGCAAAATAGGAGGATTTTTTTTGACACCAGATTTAGAGTTATTCTCTTTTCAAACAGGTAATGCCCAGGATGCACACTAAATCCTAGGACCTTTGGGGACATTCTGCCACATAGAGTGAACTATTCCACAACGATGGCCTCTGAGCCTCACTCATGCCTGGGATTTAGTAATGAAGGGTTTTGCTTACAACTGCATGCTGTGATGCCCTTGCTTGAGGGCTTCAGCTCAATACAGTTACTCAAAGCAACATCCATGAGAATCGCATGACAATAATGGTAGAAACCCCAGTACTCAGTTGTCTCTATGTACTTTAAATATGAGTAGTGTTAACTCAAAACAATGTCAATGACTGAAATATACAAACAAGATGTGACATAGGTTAAATGAAAACTGCTCTTATTCTGATTTCAAACTTGAGGACTAACGTGTGGTCTTCTCTTTTTAGTCATTGGGATCAGACCATAATACCATGATTAATCAATGAAGAATGGAGTTAGTGCTGATAATCTCATTTTCCATGATAATTTTCCTCACAAAATGTTTTATTATTATAAAAAGTATCATGAAAAACTGGGGAATGCGAAGGAAGTTGAAAATTTGAACTATAAACAGTTTGAAAGAGAGACATCAATTATAAATATTACTCCAGAAAATGTCAAGACATTCTTACACATAATTTATTTTCTAATACATTGATACTTCCACCCTTTCATTAATCAGACATAGATATTTGAAACTGTACAACAATGCTCAAAATTATACTTTCTAAAATTGGATATTTAAATTAAGAGAGGGAATATAGTCTAAATCTAATTAGATTTATATTCCAGTAAATATAATTACCTTTTATCTGAAATAAAAATCTAAAACATATGCCTATTAAGTTATTCATTCATAGACTGACATCTTTCAAATGAACAAAGTTAGCTTCCATTATATATGGAATTTTCTTCCAAATTTCCCCAGGTATGACAAAAAATTAGCCCCTTTCCATTTAATTTTCACTTGAAATTAATTTATTAGCTTGATTAGGCTTTATCATGAATATAAATTATACTCTCCAGCACCAAGATGAAGTTTTTCCAAATACTGAAGGAAAATGTGCATGATGATATTGTTATTTCTTTTTACTGGTAGAAATTTGCTTACAGGATATCAATATAACATTTTTACTGATAATTACTATAAAAGAAATATGAATGTTTACATATGTAATGTCAGGGTTTAATGTAGGTGAAATCTGCCACCATTTCTCTCATTGACTGCTCTGTTTTAAAATGAACAAAAAATAAATAAACAGATCTGCAGGGAACTGAAATCATTTCCTATTTTTAGTTGCATGCTTCCACTCTCTGCTCACGCTCAAGCTTAAAGCAGTTGATTTCGAAGGAACCCCTGATCTGACATTGAGAGTTATTAACTAAGGCCACTCACGTAGGTCAATGGTTCCTACATTTGTTTCTTAATGTCAGGTCACCACTAAAGAATGGTCTCATCTAAAATTGACACTCTAGAAAGTTCCACAATGCCATTTTATATACCATAGTTTGGAGATTTTAAACTGTTCAAAATTCTCCTGGATATCCAAGATCCTAAAGATTGTATTTTATTCTAAAGAAAATATAAAAAGTTATAATTCAGTAAGACAGGAATAAATAACAGAGTTGTTTGTCTTCTTTTCAGAAAGTGTAATTATTGGAATATACAGGAAATATCAAACTATAATAGCAGAATTAGATGGAAGTAACATTATTCTGAGGTGAGCTTGTTGTACATATTGGATACATCACTTTTTATTCTGTATAGCCACACACAGGGACTCACATAATTCGGAACAAAATATGTTGTGCTATACTAGCAATTTGTAATTAAAATATCTAATATGATTCAAAACCTAATAAAATCTGCATCCCCAAATTATTCATTATATTTTTGAAAGGAATATAGTTATAAAATTATGCTTTAAAATAAAAAGCGTGCTTATTTTCACTAAACTAAACTGAATAGAGAATATGTACAGATTAATGGTATATATTAACTGCATAAAAGCTGGTTAGATTAAGAGAGCACAGCTATTTTAACAAACTTGAACAATTCATGCCTGCTACTATATCGCTTGGTATAATTGAAGCCAAAAAGTTCACAGTATTTATAGACATTTTCCCAATCACCTGGTTTGTACTGATTGTTTTAAGCACAGTTGTAAAGTTTCGAACTTTAAGAGTCCCTTTGAAGGAGTGGCAGATGTTGGCTTTACTAACATTACTGGAAAGGGTAGCTGGTTCAAAGTTACAAAAATGTTTAGCACATAAAATGACAATGTCATAATTTCCTATTAAAATTGGTCATTTTTAATTGTTAGTTAACTATAATGGAAGAATAACGTCTATAAATATTGACTATTATATTGGGAAACTTTAGGGGTTTATATAAGTGTATTTTCAAACTTGTTTTCAGGACAGAAATACTGGACAGTGTTATATATTGAAATCGTTGGATTCTTTACTATGGATAAAAATTTAAGGTTTATACACAATTTGGTTGTTTAACACTATTTCCTGGTGTTTAAATTTCTATTTGAAATTAGTTTAATTATCACGCATGCACAGATATTAGCAACAGGTATATGAAGACTTGGTTCCAACAATGCCATTGAGTGAAACACTGCATATACTCTCAACTGTAAATACACAGTGACTGTAAAATGTCTAAATATATAAACTGGTGCTATGTATGATGTAATATTTATCTAATGTAGTCATAAATCTCAGCTTCTCCAATATAATTTATTGAACATTTATTAATTGTGGAGGTATGTTGAAATAATCAAGCTGTGCCAAATAAGGCTTATGTGTTGATAACAGAATAGTATTATAACTATTTTCTATGTTATTTTACTCTCTGGTTAGTCAAAAATGTTTATAGAATAGTATGAAATAACTTAACCTTGAATTGAATGTTCACTGTATAAATTGAAATAGGGCTTAGATGGCTTTGAGTTAAGTTTATCTTGATCTAATCGATATCAACTCAGAGCCTGAACACATTAATTTTATTCAATAAGTGTACCAAGACAACTGATGCTTGACCGTGATGGTCTGTCAATGGAAACGTTGGTTCTAAGTGGACCCCAGTGACATTATCCTTGCTAATGATTGTACTTCCCATTCTTGTAACCTATTGATACATCATGGGGTTGACACATTTTTTATTCTGTTTGCTTGTTTCTGTGTTCTGAAATGAGATTCACAACACGAAAACAAGCTTCACTTTGCTGTGTGGTTATTTCCCCTGATAAAGGTGATGGAAACAACTATTAGTCAATTTAAAGACAGTTTTTATTAAAATAACTTAAGGAAGTAAATTTTCTTAGTTTTACTCTCCCTGTTTCCCCAACTAAAATTAAGTTGTGCCTGAACAAAAATTCCTTCATGTGCCGTTATCTTTAGGGCATTGGTTCAGCTAAGAAGCAGGCCATGGTTTCCCTTGCGGAAGGAAAACTGAATTGGGGCTTCTGGCTCTTGCTGAGGTAGCTGTCAACCTGTTGGGCCCTCCAAGCATTCTTGATCATCAATGCCCTGCCTGAGGAACCCCAGTGCATCCTAACGCCTTCTTAGGAATCTTTTCAATAGCTTAGGATTTCAGATGGCATTAGCGATAACCACTGAAAATGAATGACAGTGCTAACTTTCTTAGAGGTAACTAATCACTGTGGAGCGTTAAAAGTCCACGTTCACCCTGGACCTCGGAAAATAAAGGTTCATCCCCGAGGCTGGAAAGGAAGGATCACTCCATAGCGAGGCTGAGAAAAGTTTCTGTCATCTTTTAACATGATATAAAATACACAGCAGTTACTGTCGTACACTGCAAAACACCTGGCCTAAACAGTTTAAAATGCTACTGTTTTTTTTTCCCATTTTTTTCCAATGCCTAGAATTACATTTTCTAACTCTCACTAACACAAAAGATTAAATACATGCAAACATTTTATTAGTTAAGTGACATCTTCCAAAGTATGTAACCAGGTTGCCAAGTAACTGCCAAGAAATTAAGACTCGATTAAAAAGAAGAAGGAGGAGGAGAAGAGGAAGAAGAGAAACATCTTCATAATGAGAACTATAACTACAGGTTTTGATGCGCTGCCTGGAAACTTTCCGTTTCCCTGGACTACCACACTGCACTGGCCACTGACCTTTCAGGTCCTGGAATCCATGGGGAGACTCTCCTTTGGGTGGGCTGCTCAAGTAACCCACACCTTGTCTGCTCACCCTAGCGCGTCTGTTTCCAGCACTGTCAGAGGTGCTCTGAGCTCTCCAGTGCGTCTCAAAATCTGCTTTTATTTTCCACTTTCGAAGTTCAGGGTTTTTTTGTTTTGTTTGTTTGTTTTTTCCTAGGTTAGCACCCCATGATTCTAATCTACTATGAGAAATGATCTTTCTTCAGATCCTCTTTTGCTAATTCACAATGTTCGGATGTAGTCCTTAAATACTTCTAGATTCCTAGATAATGCCTTCTTCGCCAAATAAATAGAACGATTTTTAAAATTATTATTATTTTAAGTAGGGTGCTATTTAAGGAACTCTGAAAGCAAAACGTTAAAAAAAAAGTGTCCCCCCCCCCCGAGTATTTTGTCAAATCCCAGTTAAAGTTCAAGATATTGCGCAATAATCTGGAAATGCAGTTAAGAATGGGAAAAATCGAGCTGTTTGGAGTTGGGAATTTGTAAGGCAAAAAAGTCAAGCAGAAGCTCACGCACGTACACACGCACGCATTCGGAGCGGATGCAGCATCCCAAGGTTCACACCCCTCCCAGCGCGTGGATAGACCGCCACGCTCCTTAACCGATTTCTCATACTATCACTGGCTCTTTTTTCACCACCTCTGGAAAACCAGTTTGCGATCTTGGAGGGCTTTGAACGTCTGGATGTAGATATATTAACCTCAGCGAAACACGTGTTCCCCAACTACACTGCGGGCCGAAGCTGCAAGGACGGATCCGGCCAGCGGGCCTGGAAGGGCTAGGTGTTCCTGGCCTGCCAGAGCCTTCCGGCACCTCCCGGCCCCTTCCCAGCCCGGGGAACACTCTCCCTGGGGGTGCTCTGCGGGCACTCACCTGAGCTGTCGCTTTTCCTCTTGCCGCCGCTCCTCTTTTCCACCTCCGCGGGTGACAGCGCTTGGCGGCCATAGTCCCCGGGTGCGCACGCGGCCCCGGTCGGGGTGCTGGAGCCCAGGCTGGAGGAGTTGGAACACAGGACCGGAGGGCTGCTCCCCAGCTCCGGAGGCCCTCCCGAGTCGGGCTGCAGGCACAGGCTGTGCCGGGCCGCGCTCGGCGGGGAGGACATCTGCGGGAGGTGCCAGTTGCTCGGCAGAGCCTGGTGCTGCTGCTGTTGGTGGTGGTGATGGTGGTGGTGGTGGTGGTGGTGGTGCCCCCTGTGATGCTGGCTGGCAAACATGCTCTCCTCGTTGGGGTATCCCGCGATTATGCAAGACGAGGAAGATGTGGAGAGTTCGGGGTAGGACATGTGGTCAGATCTTCCATGGAGGGCCAGAGAAGACTGCGAGAAAGGGTGCAAGCCTTGCGCGGTGGCGTGGGGGCTGCGCAGGCAGCCAAAGAGGGGATGTTCCATGGCATGCAAGTCTGGACTTCCAGGCAGAAGACTTCACGATGGTCCCAAAGGCCACCAAGCTCTGTCACTTTTCACTGGAAGTCCTAGAACTCTTTCTCCCCAACACACACACACACACATACACACTCCCGTATGAGTCGCGCCTTTGAGCAGAGCTGGCTAATCCCAGTCCTAAACCTTAGCGGCCAGTCTCCTGCACATATAAACACTGGGACCTGGAGGAGCTTCCCTCGCAGCTGCTCAGATGTCAAGTGTGGGAGAGGTGGAAGCCAAAAGAAGGTGGTCCCAGAGAACTGCTTTCAGGGGGGAAATGGCTCGGAGAGGTTATAAATAGAGTGTAATGTGAGCTGGGGGCTGGCTTAGGAGCCCAGAGCTGACCACATGCAAACTCCCTCCAAAACTCCCGCTCAGTCATGCTCTCTCATTTCCAGTTTCCAATTGCTGGCAGGGCAGGAGCGGCTGCTTCACGCCTGCCCGTTCCTGGGAGCTTCCACACAGCCAGGGGAGCGCCCAGAGACTCCGTCAGCCGGGCCACGGCGATCTGTCCCATAGGCTCCCAGTGGCCCTGCGTGCAGCCACTCTGGGTCTCGCTAAGCCAGTGTCCCCGAGCCCCTGACCGCGGCTCGGCTCACCATTCTTGGAACTGAGATTTGTCAAAGCTTGGTGGGGGTAGGGGTGGTGGTCACCTGCAGGCGCTCCAGGACTGCTCCCCGACCTTGCAGACCACAGAGATCTTAAGGAGAGTTCAAGAGAAGGGGAAGAGCCGAAGCAGTCTCGCTTTTCAAACTCCGAGACTCGCAGTTCCCGCGCCCTAGGGCGCATCATGTATTTCCCTTTTAGGTGTCCGAGGACAGACTGTTAAAAAAAAAAAAAAACTGACGCCAGGTTGGAGGTTTATAGCACAGAGCTGCTCTGTGTGAGGAAAAGAGAGGTACCCGCTAGGTGAGTGGATGGAAAGCGTGAAGCAGAAATGGATACAGGTTCTGACTCCCTGGCATCACACACGTGCCGCTCCTAGTGGTGTCCTTTTTCTCTCTTTTCCGACCCTCCTCCCACCTCTCTTTACTGGTCCTGCTCGCTCAATCTCGTAACCATTCGCTCACCAGAAAGTTTTCCTAGGTCAGGAATAATCTGATCCAGTGTCAAATGAAATGTGCAGCGCCCAGCCTCACGTAGTGTAACCCTTCAGGAGCCAATTCACAGCCCCCTCTTGTCCGTCCTCAAAGGCGCCCTCTCTTTCTCTCACCGAGGTGCCGCTTGCATCCTTTCAGTTCCTTTTCTGTTTGAAGCACAGACCACACTGAACATTCCCCAGTTCGCTCTGCTAGGACGGCTCGGTTCCCCCAGCCTACAGTCTGCTCCTGGAAATGAACTGCACAAGTTGCCACCGGTGAATTTGTGAGAGCCAGGACTGGGATTTGACACGGCCATTAGCTTGGCCACACAGGGTCTACTGGGGGTCCTGTCGTTTACCCACAACAAGCTTTGAGGAATGAGCTACAGGAAAGTCGGGTCCTGTCTGGGAAGTGTCTATCAGGAGGACATCTGTAGTGTGCTCCTTGTTCAGTGCTCTGAACTGAACTGCCAATACAGTTAACTGCCACATGTTCATTGTCTGAGTGACCAGAAGATGATGGCTAAGTCTTTGAAATTGCTAATGAGATTAATGAGTACAGCAACCTGAACTAGACATCTGGTTTAAATTAGGAAAAGGTATTGATTAATTTTGGAGGGGTGTCCCCAAAGCAGAACCCTTCCCTCGGCCTGTCCATCTGACATTAGTCTGCTGCCCTTTATTTTAAGAGGTTCTCCAGAAGGGCGACTTCCAAACAAACCTTCACATCCGTGTGAAAAGTCGAATTGTTTTTCACTTCTTAGAGATGCGGTGGAGTGGGGGTTGATCAGGAATTCGAAGATTTGTAAGCGCTGCTTTCTTTAACGGAAATTGAGCCCTATTTTGAGGGAAATTAGTTTTGCAGACTTCGTTAGGGGGGAAAAAGAAGCTAAAACTTTTGTTCACCAGCTGCTCAGCTTTTCAGTCTCAGGCTGAGCTGGAGCCTACAGCAAGTCTTTGACGGTAAGGTTCTTCGCCTGTAATTTGGGAATCTAGTCCTGAGGAGGGGCACTGAGTATTCTTGGGGTGCGTGGACGCTAAGAGCTTTAGGAACTGGCAGGACTTGGATTTTAAGAGTATTTCTTCTGCCACTGCCCACACCCTTGGCTCTTTAAGAATTAAAAAAGAGGGCAGGAAGTGCATCCCTCCTATATGATTGGAATATATTTTGATTTTTTTCCTCTTCCTTTTATGGTTTCAATATGCGCTCTGATACTAAATGTGGAAGTACAAGGTGCAACGATGTATTTCCTTCCTATACTCCCTTAGCATCTCAGTTGATCCTGGGTTCTGAAAGCATTAGATTTTATTCAGAATGGAATTTGAGCCATTAGTCCAATAAAGATAATGAAAATATTTGCAGAGTGTAAGCTCCTTCAACTAGAAGCAGTGTAGAAAATGTCAGACAGGACTGACAAAAACATAATTCATCCATGAACAGTGGCTAACAAAATCCACCCCTGTCTTTTCAACTTTACTCGTCCATGAACAGTTGCATTTAACTAGGGTGTTAGCTAGCAGGTAAGAGTCACTAGCAAGAGCGATGTTTCTGTCTCCATAGAGGCTGGCATTCTGTGAGCCTGCCCACTGGCTGTGCTGGCTTTTTTTCTCATTCCCTCCATCAGATGTTAACAGCATATCTGGAAATTCCTCTACACCCTGCCTCAGCAGTTATCCTCTGGAAAGGTGAGGACAGCAATCTGGGAAAGAGGAGTGCAAATACAAAAGCTGGTGAGGGGACTGGCTTCCAAAGGACACTAACAAGAAAGATCTTTGAAACTGAAAGCGCAGAACATTAACTCCTAAGACTGAGGAAGTTCAGATTTCTGGTATAAAGCATAGAACAGGCAAAATGTCTTGGGAAAGGGCAGGGTTCTTAAACTCAAAAGGAGCAAAGTCTTGCTGCTTTCAAAGTTGAATGTGGCTATTGAAGTTTCATGATGCGTAAATACTACTAACCATTCCACGCTTTGAAAAACTTCCCCTTTTTAGAATATTTATGATGATACAGAATTTTTATTTTTATATTCTAGGCCGTGCTTGTTTTTTAATGAAGAAAAGAGGCAGCAGGGGACAAAAGCAACAGCTCTTTTTCTAGGAGCTGTTTTAATATTTGCGCTTAAAAAAATCCAGAGATTAATATGACTTTCAATAACAAGGTGAATTGTGAAAATTCTAGTAATTAAGATATCAATGTCATTTGAGCTCTAATATTTATCCTTCATAAACATGCACTTCAGTATTCCAAGAAAAGAAAAAAATCCTGTTATGTTAGCATAAATGTCAAATATAGGGGTTTAATATCAAATAGCGCATTACAGAGTGTAGGAAAATGTTTAGCTCTCATGGGGATTTATAACCATAACTATGTAAACATTCATTGCATGCCTTAAAGCTGTCTGACTAATAAAGTGAAATTCAACAATAAAGGTAGTTTTTAAAAGAAGTCTTTTTTTATCTAAATTAAGATTGAACTTATTTAATGTTTAAATTTTATTTTAAGATACATGGTGACTCAAAAGTTGTCATACATTTGAGGGATGATGAAAATTAACATTAAATCCAAGAAATTTCCTCTTTGCATTGTGCCTGACACATGTGATATCTTAGGGTTAGATGATTACACTGAGCTTGGGATTATCTCCGAAACTTACTGCTTACAGGAATGTTATTGGTACTGCATCTCCCCAAGAAACGCAGTTAGGTCCTGCAGTTGGTCGCTTTAAAAACACAGATTTAACAAATATATTCAAATATACTAAGCACTTAATGGCAGCTTAAATGATTTATTACATGCTCCATTTCAGTTAACTACGGAATTACCTTTCTCCAGGTATTATGTATTATAAAATTTAAGGAACAGATGTGCTGTATCTATGCTTTTCCCAGATCATTAAAATGTAAACGTTTTACCTTATTCTATTGACACTTTTATAATAATAAAAATTTGTTATATTTTCACAAATAACAGAAAAAAATGAATACTTAAACCTTACCTCTGAAGTGTTAGGCATTATTGAACGCATTCTACTTTTTTAGTTTCTGTTTTTATATTTAGATTTATGATTTCTTTCAGAAAATGATAGTTTTCCTCAGTTCACATACCATATTGTAAATCAAATTGTGGCAAACAAAAAGTATATCTCTGCCTAAAACCATGAGCCATACATATATAGAAATATACATATATATGTATATTTCTGTGATGTATTTAAAATATACATATGCATTTGAAATATATTTGTAGATGAGACATATTTGAAAATGTATGTATTTGAAAGTAAAACATTTGAAAGGGTAATGTTCTGAAAGACAGCATGAAATATAGATCATTATTACTAGAGTTAAATTTAAAAAAGATTTTATTATTTATTAATAGTTCAAAACATATTTGATCAGTCTCAGCCATGATTCCAATCACTTTCCACACTTACATATTTTATGAAATTTATGGGGCTTTCTGCCTTCATTTCTGGACAGCATTGAAGTTGGGAAGATCTTAACTGGCTCCTAGATTTGAAAAAGCTTCAAACTAGAATATCTTTTGTATATTTGTTTTAAAACTAGAGTTACTTGACAGTTAACTTATAATAATAAAATTGAGAAATAATTATCTGTCTATATTTCATCTCCATTCATCATCTATGCTATTTTTTCAACAAATGGAGACACTTAAAAATCTTATAGCTAAAAAATGCCTTCTTTTTCATACCTAAATACAGATGCATAGGGCCATTAGTGCAAGATAGTTCTAGAATAAAATGCTATACATTGCACTGTATGACATTTATCATTAACTAATAATGCACAATTTGAGAGAACTGAACTTTTTATTCCTCTTGCATAATAAAGGTAATGCTGTGCACCTTTAAATGTACTGAATTAAGAATAAGTTCATAAATCTCCAAACACAAAAATTCTATTGAAACCTAAGGCTGGAATTCCAGGTAAAACCTTAGTCCTTTTCTGAGCTTTCCATCTTTAAGAGTTTGGCATAACTGATGCCATTTTGGCACTGATGTGGGCTATTCTCCTATGTTTTTGATTCTATACTTCATCAATTTGTAGAACATTTTATTCTTAAAGCTATTTTTCCATTTTGAGCATGGTTCACAATCTGAGTCACTGAAACCTCTGCTTTAGCTGTATTAACATAGTTTTCCTAAGATATTTAATACACACTTTAAGTTTATATGAAAAGACTCAATACCTCAAATCAACTGGTTTCCATAGATGCCATGATTTTTATTTATAGGCATAAAACAGAAGGTTGATCCAAACAAAGTGGAAACTAAAAGCCAAGTAACAAGATTTCTCATGTAACAGTTTCTAAACCTTTAAGGTCAGTTCTTTGCTTGGTATTAGAGCTTTGAAATTACTTTCATAAATGATAGGAAGTATTTTGTTTGAGTCCATTTCCAAATTAAAATTATCTCAAGCAAGAATGAAAATGATAAAATGACCATCCATCCCTACTGTATAAGTTGGCCTGTGGAAGGTCAGTAGAGACTGAAAAACAGACAGCAGTGTGCTGAGCAGCTCACAAACTGAAGAGGGAAATAACCTTAACTACATGGAGAACAGCTTTGTTTTTAATATGAATATAAAGTCATTATATATATACATATATATATATATATAAAACAATGATAAAATCCCTAAGTATGTGTCTTCACTAACTTAGATTAAAAATTAGTTAGCAAGTTTTATATTTAATCATCTCTCTCTCTCTCTCTCTCACACACACACACACACACACACACACACACACACACACACACACACGACACACACACACTTGATAGACATAATAATGATGAAATATTCCTATTCTGAGACTGTTTCAAATGATCACATGAATACAGTGAGAAATTTAGATAAAGTCATGACCAGTGCTTAGTCATGTATAAGCTAGGGGAAACTGTAATTCTGAATGATCACTCTCCATCTTATAAATAGGTGGATTCAAACTCATTGTTATTAAATGTTTTCATTCAAGATTTAATTTGTTTTTAGATGATGAGTTTTGCTTTGTTAGGATAATAGTATATGAAAATGAATAAACAGAATTTTAACATCTGTCACTATCTGAGTTAACTATCTGAAGCTTAGCTAATTCCCAAATTCCAAGCCTACCTCAGCAGGCACAAAGGTTAAATAAAGTACCCAGGAAAAGGCATTTCTGTGGAATAATGGTTACCAGTCATTTTTAACCATAAGTATTAGAAGCTATAATCAAAATCATGATCCATATGTGCTACATAAAAGAACATATATATTAAATGAAAACTCCTCAGCACTTAAATGACAGAAGACTCCAATGGTGCCCATTGTGCAGGTCTTTGCCCAGTGATCAAGTCACATCAGTGAGATACTTCAAAGCTACAAGTTCTGTTCTGAGTCAGCTCTTGTAGTCTACCACATTCCTGATGTGATTTCATCTGAGTCAAAAGCCAAGTCCTTTTGAAGATTAGCATCATACCCACCAAAGTATTTCATACACAGTTGTAGAGTACACTGCTACATTAGATAATTCACACTTAGAATCCAGATCCAAAGACAACCAGATACCTGTAGATCGCTGTAACGTCAACACTGTTCTATGTGAGAAAATATGAAGGAGTCCTTGGAAGACTGAAAGCCACGTATTTTAGGCCTTGAGTTTGTTGTTAGCTGTCATTTTCTTTCTTCAATAGCATTAAATATTGCTGATATAGCCGCATGTGTGTTATGTAACACCTTTTCTACTTCAATAGAAGTTTGTAAATATTATTATCTGTCATATATGTCAGATATGATATGTAATGACTAAAATAAAACAGTGTACTAGCAATTTCAGTGCAAAAATTTGCCAAATACTAGTCTCAGGTGATAAAGACCCATATCACTCTCAAGTTGAAAACAAGAGCCCACATTAACAAGTCTATATGTCTCCTTTTCCCATAGGAAACACAACAAGAAAAGAGTATTCTCCATTGAACCTCTTTCAAACTCACTATCCATCTTTTTTCTATAACCGATATTATTAATTTATTCCAGGGCTTCATTCTCCCTTCTTGAAGTACATGGAGTCTCATGACACACTCTTGCTTAGAGCTTTCTTCCATGTAAGGGGTAGGACTGAGAATTTGTTTGGATCTTAGCTCTATCACTTTCTCATTTTGTAGCTATATTGATTTCAACACAAATTAATATGATCATAAGGGAATCTAATAATGTTGTGAGTTTGATTATCATGATGCACAATATAAGTTCAGCAAATGTTGAATAAAATTAGCTTACACCTTGAGTTGCACTGTCAAATAGAGTCTCATGTGGGGATTGAGCACTGGGAATTTGGTATTATAAATGAAGACTGGCTATAAGATTAAATGCATCCCAAATTTCAAAGATTTCTTGTTCAATTAATAACCCTTTACACTGATGACATGGTAAAATGGTCATTGATGGATGCCATTAATTTAAGCTAATGAAAATATATCATTAAAATTAAATTACTTTCATTTTACTGTACTTGTGTAGCTACTGCTATCTTTCAAATGGCCTGTGCAGCTGACACCGTCCTTTCCACGGTGCTGAGCTAGAGAGTGAGTGTCCACTGAATTTTTACCTTACTTATTCCCTTCTTTGCAAATAGGTACCAAATTACATACAGATCTGTCAAAATGATGTAAGACCTGAAATCACTCTGTAAGTTGATCCTCTTTGACCCCACGATTTGGAGCTTCCCAGTGTGGAACCACACCTGGAAACCTGCCTTGCAAGATCTCAAATAGTCAGAGGAAATTCCTGGAACAGAAAAGCATCCTAGCTGAAGACATCCAGTTATCCCTCTGTGCATCAGAAGCATCACTGTTAATTAACTGTTGATATGCTTGAAAGAGTTTGTTTGGCAGTGGCCTTGTGAAGGAAGGCCAGCCAGGTGTATTTTCAGAATGCTGTGGACAATGCTGTCACAGTCAGTTAACTTCCACATCTTATTGCCTTAACAAATGCTTATATTTTTACTCTTCCAAATTCTGGTAACTTATGGCTGACTCTCTCAGCAACTATCGATATTGTGGATTAGTCATCTCAGCAAGAGTCTGCAAGATTCCACAACAGAGTAAGAAAAATGGAGGGTCACATACCTGGGCTTATACATTTTAATCTAAAGGGGATAAGTATCATTTCTGTTCACCACTCCACAGACTAAAAAATTTGTGCATACTTTGCAAATGGCCTGGAAAATATTCTGGAGTATGCACTACCTGGTGAACCACATTTGTCTCCTTAAATGTAGGCTTTGACCAACTCAAATTCACTTCTAATTCACAAAGCTTACACTGTTAAAATGCATTTCTTAAGTCTTCCTGAATCTTCTAATTGCATTTTCTAGTGTAGTTGTCCATGCAAAGTGCTCAATAAACACACTCAACAGAGCATGGGGTCTACAGGCTTCATCTTTAGGCTACTTTCTAGTTTCTGATCTCATCAGCAACATGTGGCTACAACTACAGCCACAAAGACATTTTAACTTGCTCTAGCTTCAAGAATCTTAGCTTTGTGAGTTTCAGGAGTAATGTAAATGTGGTTTTTCTGCTCTAAAGTAGAGGCTCATTTCCAACTTCCATTGAAATCAAAACAGTTACCTCCCATATGTGTGATGATATTTGGGTTCATTTGGGGATTTTGTCTACAAGCCATTTATAGGTGAATTGTTAGATCAATTTTTAGTTATGTAAATCAGAGTAATTCATGTCCAATATGACTCTTATATTCAATTAGTATCATACTTCCTGTAATAGTTTGTAGTATGATCTGTAGAGATACTTCCCATGTAGTGTCTTCTCAATTACTGACATTGGATTATAGCCAAGCTAATTAAAATTTTGTGTCTAGATTTCTTACCTAAAGTAAAATTGTTTACATGTAACATTTCAATTATTTACTAAATTGTTGTGTGATATTTTGTTTGTGTTCTGACAAATAAAGCTTGCCTGGAGACCAGAGGGTGGAGCTAGCCACTAATTAACCATAGAGGCCAGGCAGTGGTGGCTCACACCTTTAATCCCAGCACTCTTGAGGTGGAGACAGGCAGTGATAAGGCAGGGCAGAGACAGGATCTCGACCCTTTCCGTTGGAGGATCTGGAGAGGTAAGCAGTCACTGGTCACTTCTCCTCTGCTTTTCTGATCTTCCAGGTTATTACCCTGATATTTAACTCCTGGTTTTTAATGATAAGACTAATTAGGTTCATGCTTCACTAAATTATATACTCTATATGTAATTAAGCAAGCAAGTTGTGTGATGTATTATATCAGAGAATATTAGCATGAAAGTACTTGTGATCATCATTATCATCAATCTACAGGTACAAAATCTGTACAAAAAGTAGCTATATTCTGTCTAAAACAAGCCCTGTAAGAAAATGATATATATATATATAAATATATATATAACATTGTATTTATTCATATTTACTTATATTTCTTCATTATACTGTGTTCCAATTAACACTAACATTTTAAGAAGTCCTGTCTAATGCACAGATATAAACACTGAACTAAAAGAAATATGTATTAATGTAAAATATTATTTCAGTATTTTAAATAAAACATTCATATACTTATTTTCCACATATTTGTGTGTGTGTGTCTGTCTGTGTCTATGTGTGCACTTGCGTGTGCTGATGTGTGTCTGTGTGTGTGTGTGTGTGTGTGTGTGTGTGTCTATAAGCCAGAGGAAAATACCTAGTGTCTTCTTCACTTGCTCTCTACTTTATCTTATGAGACAGGGTCTCTCTCTTAACCTGGAGCTCACCAATCAAGCAGCCAGGTTGATCAGCAAGCCCAAGATCTTCTTGTCTCTAGCTCCCAGAGTTATGGTTACACTGGATGTTTACACCTGCCTGGTAGGGATTGAACCCGGGTCCTCCTGCTTGCACTTAAGCTCCTGCAAACAGCACCAGGCCACATGTATCTCACTTGAGTTTTCTAGTTCTTTCAAAATGAGATTATAATAAAAATAAAAAAGTAAAACTTAGAATTTGGGATGACTGACAAGGAGAAAATACATTAAAATTCATATTGGAACATAACAAATACACCAAGAGCTATGAAAGTGTGAGGAAGAAACTATGAGACATTGCTTTCCTATAGTATTTTGGTATAAATTTATAATACTATTGACTATTTTTGATTTTAAGTTTTTATGGATCTAAACTTTGGTTTAACAGTAATGAACACTCCATTAAAGAACAGAAGTTTCGTAGAATAGTATCTGGGGGACTAACTCTGCCCTAGATTTAGTACAATGTGAAAATCTAAATTACAGCAATGAAATAAAACACCCTTCAAACAATAAGAATTTAAGAATTGAAATTCACAGAAGTTAAGAATTAACATCTGAAATAATCTGCTGGATCCACATATTGAATATACACATGATATGCTTTAATTGAATTGCTCCCTAAGTCTAGAATGGCTTCCTTGTGATTTATACAAAATTTATCAAAATAAAACTCTATAAAAATAGAATATGGAAAACCTTAACAAGCAATGCCTTCCAGATACTATCAGAAACTTTTTTCTTCCAAAGACTCCCATTACAGGACCTAACCGTGTAAAATCTAAGTTAGAGGCAGAGCTGTAATGATGGATACAAGTGAGGAATCCTCTGCTTCATGCTCTGTGGGTTCATTTTTCCTAAAAGGCTCAGTGAGGCTCCCACAAAGAAGCAAATAGATCTCAGATTGCAACCTAGAAACTACTAATCTCTATGACATGTGCAAGAAAGCCAGTGAGATCCTGCCTCAAATGCTGGATCTTTGTTGTTGTTTGGTATTTTTGGTTGATTGGTTTTGGTATGTTAATTACTTTAATAGGTGCAAATTTGGGACAACTTTTTTTTTTTTTTTCTCAAGACAGGGTTTCTCTGTGTAGTTCTGATGCTTGTCCTGGATCTCGCTCTGTAGACCAGGCTGGCCTCAAACTCACAGATATCCACCTGGCTCTGCCTTCCGAGCGCTGAGATTAAAGGCGTGCACCACCACTGCCCAGCTTGGGACAACTATTCGAGCAATATTATTTTCTCTTATCCTCACATAGTCAATCATCATTTCCTTCAGGTTTTCCTTTTTATGTGTAAGTAGATTCTAAAAATTATGAAATTAAAGTTACTTTTAGTGAGTAAATATTTAAGGTACTACCCTTGCATTGTCAAAAAAAATTAAAGAAGAAAAGAAATAAAAGTTTCAATATGGCCTGCGCAAGAAAATCCTACTTAAATAAATCTAAAAAGAAAAACACCTTTAAACATATAGAAATAAATACAGGGAAATTGATGTTCCTAAAAGTACAAGGAACAAAGTTCATCAGACACTATATTATCAAAGAAGAAATAAATTGTAAAGATTCTATGGCTATACAATGAGCCCGTTTAACCTGTGAAATATAAAGTTGGTTCAGTTTCAGTTTCAATAAAAATTGAAGTTAAAGAAGGTGGTATCTCCAACTACAAAAGCAATAAACATTCAAATGGAGATTGTCATAGCAACGGTTTAGAAGAATAATACAGCTCATATTTTATTAATTAAAGACTAAATGGGTTTAAACAAGAAATTAGCATTTTATAAATTTTAACTTTAATTCAGTAATTAAAGGTGGATTAATATAGCCAGAAAAAAATGATCAGGTATATCAAAAGATACATGTATATTTATATATCTAAACTTACTTATTCTACTAAAATATATCATAAGCTAAAAACTGATTAGATAAATTGTTTTGTACTGTCATGGTAGATACTGGTATCACTACTAAGAATTATGTTCCAATGTAATGAATGGCAGCATAAATACTGTGGTAGAGGCTGGAGAAGTGTTAGATGCACAGTATGTATAAGGAGCTGAGTCCAATTCCCAGCACCACAAAAAATAAAAACAGAAGAGAAAAGTCATGAATCAGTGCTAAGAAAAAGCAGATATGTATTTGAAAGATGTACTAAACACATAACACATGTTTTGGTATATATACGCACTCTTGTGCTCACACGCACACACACACACACACACACACACACACACACACACACACACACATACACACATCTTATTTGATGTATAAGATTTGCTCAAAGTGACAGCAATCTGAGTTAGCTAATGATGTCCCTGGCAGGTAGCACCTAAAGTCTTCCAGAAGAGTTTTAGGACCTTTAGTAATGAATACATAAATTTTATTATCAGGGGGGATGCTATTATCATTTCTAAATAGTTTAATGATACATATGAAGTAGTAAAACATTCTTGTTGTCATTGGGAACCTATTCCCCATGCTGGGATGCCTTGCCCAGGCTTAATTTGGTGGTGGGGTTAGGAGTGGGGGGAAGGGGGTGGAGCTTGGTCCTACTTCAACTTGATATGCCATGCTTTGCTGACTCCCATGGGAGGTCTGCCTCTTTCTGAAGGGAGACAGAGGAGGAGTGAATGGGGGAAGGGAGGCAGAAGGGAGGTCAGGGGAGGGAACTGGTGGGGAGGAGGGAGGGGAAACTGTGGTCAGTATTTAAAATAAATGAAAAAAATCAATAAAAAAGATAAGAAAAAATATTCTTAGTTTGAGTAGCTAGACCTTTCTCATGTTAAAGGAGTCTATCACATCCAGTCATCAGCATCGTGTAGTTTTTATGAGCTAGGAGCTAATTTAAGTGTACTGGTTATCTTTACTAAATAATAGTCTTAAAAGAAACAATTATTTTTCAGTCCAAATAATAGCAATTATTCTGAACTGTGTTCTTGAGCTGTCTGTAGTACAGAATCAACCTGCATCAACTCAAATGGGAAAGATTCAGTTATGTAGTCAGCTGAAGCATATGGAACACATTGTCCTAAAGACTCAGAGGTCGCATGAGCTGCTTCATGGGGTCTGTGTTATAAACCAAGGTGTTGTCTTGGACAAATTTAGTCCTTCGTGTTTTGAATTTTGGTAAATTTGAAACCACTTCCTCTCCCAGATGTGAAAATAGAGGTTGAGTAAGGAATCTCGTCCTGCGTCATTTTGCAAAGGTAGGGCTTGATCTTTAGTGGGGTCAAAGGGGTAGAAGGTATTGTTGTACTAAGTTATGACGAGGAGAAATTCAGTCTCACATGACAGCTCCCATTGCCGAAGAGGTATGAGCTGTTGTCAAGTTGAACTACAATCTTAATGAGTTTCAGAAGATTATTTTATGAAATCTCAAAGAAAACCCAGTGCTACCTGTTTTATCAGATTGATACCATGTGCAAAATGCATTTAGCTAACCTAACAATGCAAAAATAAGTACATTCAACTTGCTAATGCATAACAATGTTCTTTTTTAAAAGCTGAATATGTCATAAAATATGATTTAGCATTCATGTAGCAAAGTAACTCCTCCCGTCTTTCCTTCACTCCTCTCTCTCTCTCTCTCTCTCTCTCTCTCTCTCTCTCTCTCTCTCTCTATCTATCTATCTCCCTATCTCCCTGCTATACTGTTTTCATCTTTCTACTGCTCCTCTTTCTCTAAGTACTGCTACTGATTTTTGGATATTATCATTCTCTCGACACAACAAGAATATACACACTGATATAGTAGAAATGCACAGAGATGTACGTACAAACAAAAGCAAGTCTTAGACTTGTGCTGTGCTGTGGGTGTAATTCCTGTGTTGTACATTTGTTTCTCAGAGTGATAGAGCTGAGAAGTAGCAGAACCATGTGGAACCAGTGTGAACTTGAACTTAGCGGAAGGTCCTTTGGAGAGGACTGTAAGACACCAAGTTCATCTTTAAAGATGTGATCTCTTCCTCTCTCATGTTGCTTCTGTGATAGGACAGAACAAAGAGGGCCCTTACCGGAACTCAGCTGATGTCAGTGTCATGCCCTTGAACTTCCAAAATTTGACTGACATCAGCCACTTGTGTTAATAAAGCTGGTCTATCTCACCTGTTTCATCACACCAGTACAAAACGAGTGAACACTACATGGACATACACACATTAGGCCACTATAAAGTGAACTAACACTGCCTGGATTACACAAGTTCACACCAATACAAAATGAAGTAAGGCCGTCTGCATGTACAGACATTTAGAGTTCACTGATAAAAGTTTTCTTTATTTTCAAAGAAAGATTATTAATTACAAAGAAGTGTTCAGAAGCTAAAGAAAGAGAAGTACAGCAATGGGATTCTCCGGCCTTACTGCATTTTCTGACATCCGAATTCACCTGGCTTGCTTAAATGCTGGAAGGGTGTTTTGGATACTCTGTGATGGTATCACCTATGTGTATCAAGGCCTTTCAGGGCTGACAAGTTTCTCAAAGAGTTCCTTCCAATCACCATCCAAAATATGTCACTATTTCTTTCACAGCAAAACTTCAGTGGTTCTAGAATTAAAGCCCCAAAATGAGAATGACATTTTTACCATTACCTCTAGTAACCCATTAGCAAAGTTTTTGTGTCCTGTCCCCATGCATTTATGTTATGCCGGCCTTAGAGGCATTAGTTTCAGTGGGAGAAGTGCTTCTTCCAGAAAATATAATTATTCTTCGGACTTCTCATGTATTTGGGTCAACAGACAAAGAAGTAAGTTATGGTACTGCCTGGGGAGATTGATTCAAATTATTGGAAGAGAAATCAGACTACCCAATGTAGAAGTAAAGAAGAGTATGTCCAAAATATAGGAGATTCCTTTGAACAGCTCTTGATACATCCATGCCTTTTGATCAAGGTCAGCAGAAAATTAGCATGAATACAGTCACAGATGGAGGGCTAAAGGAACACAGAGTCAAAAACTGACCATGTGAGGTGCTTATAGAAGGAAAATGGACTACAGAATGGGCGGTAAATGTGAGCTGTAAGTGCCAGATACAGAAATAAGCACTGTAATTGTGACTGAGGAACATTTCCTCTTTATTTTGTTGTATGTATGCTATATCATCAACATGAAAGTTTATCCACTTTCCTTCTCCTTTCATGGAACTTAGATATTTGGCTCTTATAGAATAATCAACTAATATTAACTTTATATAAGTGTTTAATTTACTAATTATTAGAAGAACAAACATCACTCAAGGAAATTGCTCTTTCTTCATGAAGAGAATTCATATATTTTGATGTTTTCTGTTTGTTTGTTTAAACAGGATCTTATGCAACACAGGCTGGCAAAGAATTCACCATGTGGTCCAAGTTGGCCTAGAACTCCTGAATTCCCTGTCTCTATCCATTGCATGTCGAGATTACAGTTGTCCATCACCATGTCCATCCTGTATTGTTAATTTAATTGAGATAGTTTTGTCACTTAGACAGATTTATGACTTTGCTAATTGGTTTTATTTGGGGATGGAAAATGGTTTAACAAGATGCATGTGGCAAAATTGGTGGTAGAGGATGGGTATGTGACAGTGAATTTTGTGTGAGGACTTAACTCCGCTGAGAAATCTACTGATGACTGGTAAAACATTGTTTAAATTTTCGTGTTAGGATTTTTCTGGAGGAGATTAGAATCTGAATAAGTAGACAGAGTAAAAAGGACTGCTTGTGTCAGTAGGTCAGCATTTGAAATTATGCAGACTTCATAGGACGTGGCGTTTATCACAAATATCCATGACTACTCCTTTTTAACATTAGAAAATATGGCAGTTATATAGCCTTAAAATAGTTGTAGTCATGTGCCATAAAACAAAATAATGTTTTCTTTTCGAAACTTGAGTCTAATACATTAGCTAAAATAAAACTTAAGCTATTTTTTCATTGTTGAACATCAATGACTACTTTATCAGAAAGACAACATACATATAAATCATTTGTATTCACTAGTGTGTTTAATAGAAGTGAAAATTATTATCAAGGGGTCTTTGATAATATGATTTTTAAAATTAAAATGCAGAGTATATGTGTGTGTGAGTGTGTATGTGTGTGAGTGTGTATGTGTGTGCGTGTGTGTGAGTGTGTGTGTGTGTGTGTGTGTGTGTGTGCGTGTGTGTGTGTGTGTGTGTGTGTGTGTGTGTGCGTGTGTGTGTGTGTGTGTGTGTGTGTGCGTGTGTGTGTGTGTGTGTGTGTGTGTGTATGTGTGTGAGTGTGTATGTAGGTGAGTGTGTATGTGTGTGCGTGTGTGTGTGTGTGTGTGTGTGTGTGTGTGTGTGTGTGTGTGTGCGCGTGTGTGTGTGTGTGTGTGTGTGTGTGTGTGCGCTGAGATGGCTTAGTGGGTAAAGGAGAAAGATGTGCTCTGCAAGTGTGAGTGTTAGACCCCAGCACTCCCGTAAACACCAGGGTGTGGTAGCACAGGCCTGGGATCCTTACACTGTGGGTAGAGACAGGAGGATCCCACAACTGTTCACTGCCCAGTTTAGTAAATTAGTGAGCTCAAGTGTCAGAGAGCAATCTAATCTTAAAGCTAAATTGGAGAATGAGGAAGACAAAGACACCTGACATTGAATGTACGCCTCCGTGTGCTTGTAAAATCAGGACGATCTATGTTTACTTTTGCAGGATTAAAGTCTGCAGATTCCCACGTCTGCCAGCATTTGGTCACACCGAGTCTTCTCTAAACCAAATGACCAATGATTGTTGCTACACGTGGTTTCTGCTGGTTTAACTTGCCCCATCAGATGTCATTAGTTTATTTGGGATATACATTTTACATAAAATAATTACCCAAACTTTTACGCTCTTTATGTTAGCTTTAGCTACTAAAGAAAAAAATTACCTTTGTTAAGAATGATAATTGGGCGGTGGTGGTGCACGCCTTTAATCCCAGCACTCGGGAGGCAGAGCCAGGCGGATCTCTGTGAGTTCGAGGCCAGCCTGGTCTACAGAGTGAGATCCAGGAAAGGCACCAAAGCTACGCAATGAAACCCTGTCTCAAAAAGCCAAAAAAAAAAAAAAAAAAAGTTAATCATCAGATAATTTGACAAAATAAACCCTGATAAAATTTTCATGGAAAAGCTGAAAAGTAATGTTCAGTTCAATATAATATTTTATAAATGTGGTCAGATTCTTCTTCTGAGAAAACAGATGGCTTATTGGGCTGGCAAGATGTACACATAGGAAGGAGGTAGATAACAATAAAAAGGGAGGGGAGAAAGAAAGGAAGAGAGTAGGGATGCCGAGAGAGGGGGACAGAGGAGCGGAAGAAGGGAAGCAGGCAGGGAGAGAGATTACTAACAGAACTGCAGGGTTCTAAAGAAAAAGCAACTTCAAGAATATTCAGAATATTGTTTAGAGAGACTGTTGATTAGAGTAGCAAATATGTAAGTTGTTAAATGATTATGTTTTTAAATTAAGAAGTAGTTGTGTATTCTCGCACAGCACTTCCCCACTAAGCAAGTTTATTGTATGGATAGACTTGGACACACTGACAAGGATGATCTAGAGGGGAAGGTGATGAGAATAAAATAAAACATGCCTTGGAACTGAAGGCTGCATGCTGAAATGCATCTGTTTATTCACATCCTCCATCAGAAGTGAGGATAAAAAGCTTAGTGGTCAGGCAATACCTGGGCCTGTGGTTATAGATAAGCTCTTAAAGTTTTATAAAGAGCAACAGCGTGGAACCTTCCTTCATCATTTAGGTAGTCCCAAACAGTAGGGAGAAAAATTTTTAAAGGAAAGAGAAAAACCATAATAGAGGTTTGTCAGAAAAATGAGATTAGAGAAATGACAGCCAGATAAACATAGCCGTTTGAAGGCTCAGGACAAAGAGAGATCCCAGAAAATGGCGATACAGCATTTCCACTAGTATAGCAATATTTGAGGAGATTAGAATTGAGCAAAGAAATGGGGAATTATATAATCAACAAGCAAGAGACACTGAGAGGGAGGAAGAGTTGCAATATGTATCACCAGAGCCAAATAAAATGCAGCTGGCTTAGGGATAATCAAAGTGAATTGCTTCTGCTGTTATTTTTTCTAAGAAAGATACAATATTTAAGAAATTTAAATTGAAAAAATGGAAGGAACTCATTCTAAATTGCTATCACTTAGTAAATGTTTAGGCTTAATACTGTTCAATATATAATTGGTAAAAAGTTTTAAAAAGCATAAATTATATATAAAATAATAATTTTAGTAGTCATATATAGTGACATAAACTGAGGCATCTACATAGTAGATAGGTAGGTAGATAGATGGATAGATGGGTAGATAGATAGATAGATAGATAGATAGGTAGATAGATGGACAGATAGAAGATGGATAGATAGATAAGAAGATAGAATGTCCTGTATTATATGGATGAAGAGAGAAGAGTAAGAACTTTAAAACAAGCAGATTCTATCACTCTGTATATTGGGATACTATTGTCGAACTTTAAATAACCCATCACTTTGATACTAATGAAATATGTTGCCTGGATTACTTTATTCATTTACCATGCATGTTTTTATATTTGCCCTCAAAATTTAAGGGTACATGAATTTGAAGCACAGTATTCTCCTATACATTTGAAATTAAAAATGTACTCAATAAATAAAATCAATAATAAATGTTAGTAAATTTAATAATATATAATAGTACAATAAAACATCAGCACCAAGCATGTGGCCAATAAGAACTTAGTAATAATAGTCAACTAAAAAACTGTCTCATTAAGTTCTCCATAAAATGGTTAACAGGCAGTTTTTAAAGATGTAACCAAAAAAGTATCTGTGGGTCACAGATTTTACAAAAGATCCTCTCTTTCACACATATTATGTGTTAATGATAATTCAGAAAGGCATGAGATTAACAAGAAAAACATTCAGTTAATATAAGTATTTTGATAGTCCTAGAAACTTCATAGTAAAGTGAGGGTAAATAGAGAAATTTAGCATAATTTCAACTGGGCCCATCCCAGGAATCAACCTTAGAATGTTTGAATGTCTAAATTGTTGACATATATAATAGTACAATAAAACATCAGCACCAAGCATGTGGCCAATAAGAACTTAGTAATAATAGTCAACTAAAAAACTGTCTCATTAAGTTCTCCATAAAATGGTTAACAGGCAGTTTTTAAAGATGTAACCAAAAAGAGTCTTTAAGATTATCTAAAAATAGAGAATGGAATGAATAAATTGTGCATTCAAGCCTATATGTATGTTTTTTTTTTTTTTTTTTTTTGGTTTTTCGAGACAGGGTTTCTCTGTGTAGCTTTGCGCCTTTCCTGGAACTCACTTGGTAGTCCAGACTGGCCTCGAACTCACAGAGATCCGCCTGGCTCTGCCTCCCGAGTGCTGGGATTAAAGGCGTGCGCCACCACCGCCCGGCCTATATGTATGTTTTTAAGAGATATCAAGGACTGTCCTAGTATTTATAAACTAATATGGTAAGAACTGACATGAATGCTGAGTGGAAGAATTAAGCATATGTTTAACAACCCGTGTGTCAGGTTTAACAGATTTCACAACCTGGGTCTAAAAGGGATGGAGTTCTGTGCTATTTTTGAGATATTCCTTGGAAAATTCCCCAGAATTTCAATGGGAACTCTGGACACTGATGTGGATGAGCCATATGAAGAAGAAACACATTGAGGGGCTGATTCTTTATAATAAATTCTTTATAATAAATCATGCATTCTTTCACCAGTCTGGAGTGCACAGGTTTGAAAACGAGGTGTCAGGAGGACATCTCCCTCCAAATACTTGGGGGAGGGACTTTTGTTTTAGTTTGGTTTGGGTTTTACCTCTCTGGTCATCTGGGCTGGTGACTACCCTTCCGACTCCTTGCTTTCTTGCCCTGTCAGCACTTGGCATTGTTCAATGTGTCTTCCTTCACATTAAAAGATCATTTGTACTGTATTCACAGTCCACTGCAGTATGACCTCCCCTGCAATCACCACGTTTCCAAATACAGTCACATCCTTACCTTTAGGAAGGCCCATCGTCACCACAATACAATAAATGAAAATATTGCATAAACGAAGAGAGTGGGCAGAATAGCATTTTTCAGTCATGTATCACTTCTGTATTAATTTCTAAGCATGTTCTTAAAATTGATACATTACATAATGTAAATGAAAGAGCTATTTACATCATTCAGTTTATTTATCACAAGTAAACAAAACACTGCCTTCCCCCTTAGTATTGAAAAGAAAGTGGCTGTAGATTTAGGCATAATTGGTAGTCAGGGATACAAATGGTTTCATATGGATTGCATGAGTCCTCAGAAATGTTTATTTGACATAGGAAGTTGATCTCAAACTTTATAGGAATAATTATATCTGTAAGACTCTATAGAAAGAAAATAAATATTCATGTATCAGAAAAAGAGTTACACTCTAACTTAAGTCAGTCACATCTCCACAGACTTTCATGGGCACTCTGGGCCATTTTCATTAGATAGGAATATGTCTACCCTTATTATATGGCACAGGTTGGAAACACAAGATGACCCTTCCTCTGATTTCCTCTCTGATTTTTCACGCTTTCTAAATTCTGCAAGACTGAATACAGCACTTACCTTTCCCAAGAAATATCAAGTGCATATTCCTCTAAACATCTGCATATATTATCAAGTGCTCCTAAAGAAATACCTTCATATTAAGAAATATGCCACTGCCAACTTCCTAACAAAAGTTTTAATCAATGGTTGTCCAAGTTCCCGTAGATCTCAGAGACAATTGTATAACCTATCCAATGTCTGAATTGCAATTTGCAACTTTCTAATTTTATACTTTTTAAAAAATTTATTCTCTCATACATTACATTACATCCTTCCCTTCATTCACTCCTCCCAGACCCTGTCCCACTATTCTCTCTCCAAGATCCACTCCTCCTCAATTTCTCTTCAGAAAAGAGCAGGTCTCCCAGGATATCAGCTGAACATGACATGACAAGATACAATAAGACTAGGCATAAATCCTCATATCAGCTGGGCGGTGGTGGCGCACACCTTTAATCCCAGCACTCAGGAGACAGAGCCAGGCGATCTCTGTGAGTTCGAGGCCAGCCTGGTCTACAGAGCGAGATCCAGGACAGGCACCAAAACTACACAGAGAAACCCTGTCTCAAAACAAACAAACAACAAACAAACCAAAAAACAACAACAAAAAAACCCCAAACAAACAAAAAAAACCTTCATATCAAGACTGGACTGGATGAGGAAAAGGTTCCAAGAGCAAGCAAAAGAGTCAGACCCCGCCCACCCTCCAACTTCTACGGTTTTTTGGTTGTGAGCCTAACCTCTAACAAATGAGCGATGTTCTGCTTTCCCTTAAGTACTTAGAATGTTTATAACCAATAAAGTGAAATCAAACGTTTCTGTCAGGCTGTTTTAGTCTGCATGCCATATCTCCACAGAGTCTCCACAGGGAGCAACCGTTTGGGAAAACTCGGAGAAAATGACCCAAGAGCAAGAGAGAACCCCCATAACCGCCATCGAACTGCACCCATCAACTTAAGAGAAATTTCATTTTTTAGTGCCTCGGTGTCTTCGTCTGTAAAGTCGACATAGTCCCTGAGGCCTTACAGATGTGACAACACGCTGAAGCACATCAGGTCTGGCAAATGGGGTAGTGAGTGCCTGGGGGAGATGCTCACTGTCTTACTACTGCTCTGCATCTCACAGGTCCTCTAACTGAAGTCTACAAGGAGCATTATTTGAATACATTTAACAAGTCACTACAATATTTGACTTGACTCATGCTATGATTAAATCTGATGAATTGAAAGCACATACTCTAAGTGCTACTTTAATAAACTTCAATATTCCTTTATTAATCATTCCTGGAGATATGGAAATGATATTGTTATATATATTTTAATTGGCCTGTAGGCATTAAATAAATTTTGGCTTGAAACTTCCAGTTTCAATGTCCAGTTTGTGAAATATGTTAGGCACACCATGTTGTACTGGATTTCAAACATATAATTCAGAAATGTTGATAGATTTTTGAATAAAACATACTAATTCCACTATGTATGTGCTGCTAAAATAAGCCAACATATAACTGTATGTGATATGAATGATAAAAATATGGAATATGAAGCTTTGAAAGCTAATATATGAAATGGAAAAATCAATAGTCCACCAATGAATCCAAGATCTGTTCATCATTAAATGAAAATATCCAAGGAAGGATAATCGCTACTTAAATAAAATTCCTAAGAAATCTTGGTGGTGTAAAATATAATGACTTGGTACTTTATAATAGCTTAAACTTAATGTTCAGAATAACTTTAAAATATTGGTATGTTTATACCCAATAGATTTTTAAATCACAAGCCTAATTTAGATTCCTGACAAATAATCAGTGTTTCACATTGTTTCTTAGACATATATGAATTCTTCTAATAAATAATTTATTCCATTTTCTTTTCCTTTTTCTTTTGGTTTTTCAGAGACAGGGTTTCTCTGTGTAGTTTTGGTGCCTGTCCTGGATCCCGCTCTGTAGATCAGGCTGGTCCCAAACTCACAGAGATCTGCCTGGTTCTGCCTCCTGAGTACTTGGATTAAAGGCATGCACCACCACCACCCAGCATCCATTTTCTTTTAGGTATAAAACGCAATGACTTTTTGAAGTCTTACCAAATCTATCTTCTAAACATACATTTGCATTTTTTATTACTCTTCGTAATAATCTTCACAATCTAAATGATACTGACAAAAGAACAGAAAACACATCTGGTTTCCTTTTTTTTTAGTGCAAGTGCAACTGCTGTTTGGTTATTTGTATGTGCGACATCAGTCTTATTTTGCTTTTTTGACATGATTATACATATTTAATGAGTATGATTTAATGTTTCACTACAGGTAGACATGAAGTAATCATCAAACTAAGTTAATTGGCATTTTCACAAATTTTAACACTTTCCATCTCCTTGTGAACAGAATATCCCAGATCCTCTCCTTTCAGTAGCTTAAAGCATGTAATACATTGCTGTCCTACTGCTGTGCTGTGAGATAATGGGATTCTTTCTGTGCAACTGCAACATCTTACTCATTCAGAAACCACTTGTGTCAACAATGAATAGAAAAAGTATATTATGTGCTCATATGTAGCTCGAGTTTTCCTGCCTGGCCCACAGTCAGGACAAATCTCTGTCACCTGCCAGTCCCACAGTCGCTCAGACCCAACCAAGTAAACACAGGGACTTATATTGCTTACAAACTGTATGGCCGTGGCAGGCTTCTTGCTAACTGTTCTTACAGCTTAAATTAATCCATTTCCATTAATTTATACCTGGCCACGTGGCTCGTGGCTTACCGGCATCTTCACATGCTGTTTCTCATCGTGGCGGCTGGCAGTGTCTCTCTGACTCAGCCTTCCACTTCCCAGCTTTATTCTCCTCCTTGTCCCGCCTAAACTTCCTGCCTAGCCAATGGCCAATCAGTGTTTTATTTATTGACTAATTAGCAACACATTTGCCATACAGAACATCCCACAGCACTCCCCCCCCCCTTTTTTTTCCAAAAAGGAAGGTTTTAACCTTAACAAAGTAAAATTACATATAATTTGGGAATTTGGGCGTAGCTTCTCTTACTACTTCCTGCTGGAGGGGGGCGCTGTATCTTATGGGGAAACAAAGAAAATTTTAGGATTATGGAATAGTCCATGAGGCTGTATCTTCTGAGCCAGTTGTCTTCAAACCATTCTGGATGTTGGATCATCTGGGCCATGGTGTCATCGGAGACCTTTCAGGGGGTCTTGGCTGGTCAAATCTGATGTATCTTAATCTTGAACAAATCCATAGCCTCTGGCTTTCTGTGGAAACAAAAGAGACTCTTTTCCAAAGCAACATATCCTTATATCCAAATTTTGAAGTCAAGGTATCTTTAAAATATACATTTTGGCATAACTCAACAGCTTTTACAATCAAATTTTTTCTGCAGTTAAAAATCCCAAAGACAACACAATGCAGATTCTCTGTGTAATATCCATTTTTACGTGGCTTATTTTTTATACTACCTTTACTGTCTCTTTAAAGACTTTATTTTTTAAAACTATATATTTGTTTCTATAACTCTATATATCATCTTTTTTGTCTCTTTCAAGCCTATGTATCTTTTACACACATTGTAAACTATTACATCTGAATCTGTCTTATTGTGAATCTATTGCCTTAAACTGCAGCAGCTGTGGCTAATGGCTCCATCCACTTTAGCTTCCCAACATGGCGGTGTTACCTTTTCCACCAGCTCTGGGAACTATCGTGGGTCTACGCTTTTAGCCAAGCAGCGTGTAGTCCAGAAACCTCTTTTTGTTTTGTTTTGTACTAGAAAAGGCTAAATTGCAGCTTAATGTGCCACTTGCAGAGGCCTCATTCCCACCATAGGGCAGGTCGAGCTTGCACGCTAGGAACCTACCAGTAGCTCAAACCAGCAGCTGCCACTCATTTGAGAGAGACAATTAGGAAGCTGTTTTTAGCTCCGTTTTAGAATCTTTTTTCTCAGATTTTTAGGTGGAAACTCTTGCCACCACGTTGGATGCCATTTGTAGCTAGAGTTTTCCTGCCTGGCCCACAGTCAGGACAAATCTCTGTCACCTGCCAGTACCACAGCAGTTCAGACCCAACCAAGTAAACACAGAGACTTACATTGGTTACAAACTGTATGGCCGTGGCAGGCTTCTTGCTAACTGTTCTTACAGCTTAAATTAATCCATTTCTATAAATCTATACCTTGCCACATGGCTCGTGGCTTACCGGCATCTTCACATGCTGTTTCTCATCGTGCCAGCTGGCAGTGTCTCTCTCAGTCTTCCACTTCCCAGCTTTATTCTCCTCCTTGTCCCGCCTAAACCTCCTGCCTAGCCAATGGCCAATCAGTGTTTTATTTATTGACTAATTAGCAACACATTTGCCATACAGAACATCCCACAGCACTCATATATATGTATTCAAAATTAGTTTTAATTTTCAACTTACCTCAAACCTAGAGTATAAGAAGATGGAATCTCAGCTGAAGAATTGCTCATGTATGTGAGGAATTTTCTTAAATACTAATTGATGTAGGAAGACTCAGCCTACAGTGGGCAGTATCATAGGTAATCAAGTGTGACTGAACTGTACAAGAAAACTAGCTGAGCAAGTCAGACGGAACATGGCAGCAAGAAGCATTGCTCCATGATTTATGCTTCCAGCTTCTGCTGAGTTCTCGCCTTAGCTCAAATAATGAACATAGTGTATAAGTCAATTAAACCGTTCTCTCCTCAAGCAGTTCTTGATCATGGTGTTTATCAGAGCAACAACAAGAAAAATAAACCTCATCCACACATATACTCATGTGCAATAGAATACTATTCTTTAGTAAGAAGGATGGAATTCTGTGATTTGCAACACTATGGAACAACCTTGAGAATGAAGTTTTTAGTGAAATGAGCTAAGGCATCCACAGAATAACAAATAAATAAGTTTACTGATGTGTGGAATCAGTGAAAGTTCATCTCAGAAGTTGAGAGAAAAGTTGTTATAAAAGGAATAGAGGATGAACTTAAAGATACAATTCTATGATAATATAAAGGAAAATAATCAGGAGGGATGTGGAAGAGTAGGGTGGAAGAGGATGTGTGGGAGGGATAATAACACTAAGGATGTTTGAAAAAGCCACATGAAAACTAACCATTTTATAAGATATATACTATGATGTATATACATCACACACACACATATATATTGAATATATATATTCAATATATATATATATATATATATATAATTTCAAAGAGTTTAATTGGAGCTACCATACACAGGGGATAATGCTTCTTCCAGAAATCATAGGTTAGCAAATAAAAAGTCCTATGCCAAGTATAGAATACTTACCCTTGAATTGTTGGTCACAGGTATTGCAGAGACCTTCAAAGCAATATATGATGTCATTACTCTTGGTTGACAATCAGAACATGATGGTAAAGCCTTATTGGTGATGACACTACATACTTTGTTCACAGGACACGGAAAAACCAAGTTGTTACTGACCAAGAAGCTTCAGCACTGCTGGCTAGTTTTCACAGTTCCAGAGAGTGTTGTGCAGGCTTCTGGGAAAGATGTCTACCCAACTACGAGTCCTATATGATACAATGATGGCAGCATAGCAAGATGTACCCATGAATATACATATGTTGTGGGGATAATCACCCACTTTCTAAGTAAGTGGACTTGTGGTCCACTCCACAGAAGAAAATGCACACTCACTACTATAAATCTTGCCAAGAGCTTGTGACTGGGACATGATAGGCTACAAGGCTAAACCTACTACTGTTATTTTGCTAAATAGACATACATCTAATTCTGAATTCATCTGTCCTACTCACAGATTGCTGCAGCTCTTAGACCTCATCAGATAAGCTTCTTTGTGGGATAGAAGGCAATCAATGTAGAAATTTACAAAGAGCAGTGAGTAAGTGTCTGTGGACTACTCAGGCACAAATGATATTTCTGTATCTCCCATTCCCCAAGGCTCAGGGGCTAATGTGGAAGAGGTAGTTCAAAGATTGTAAGAGTCAGTGGTTTGGGAAAACAGAAGCTAAACAGTATCTTCTTGATGAGACAGAAGCACCATGTACATTTGGTTAATTCTAGAGAGGGGAGAGAGAGAGAGAGAGAGAGAGAGAGAGAGAGAGAGAGAGAGAGAGAGAGAGAAACAGAGACAGACAGGCAGACTGACAGAGACAGAGAAACAGAGACAGAGAGAGAGAGAAAGAGTTTTTTAAATGGGTATATCCCCTGGTTAGTAAACCACCTACAGTGAATGGCCTCATACTTATGACTGTATGGGCAACATAAATTGATTTTGATGGGTAATGACAGCAACTAACAAGAGAAGGTATGGGAGTAATGGATGTGGGGTAAATACATTAAAATACATTGTATGCATGTATCAAAGATTCTATTATTACATTAAAAATCTTCCAGAAATAGTCTGTGTGTAGTCAGTGATGAGAGCCTACTTCTTTTGCACACATGACTGTTTCCACACACGTTCACTCTCCATATCTGATCTACACATCATTTGTTTTCTCTCCGTCATGTCTGTGCTCTTGAAGATAAGATTCTCTGTTTTGGTGCCAAGCACTAAGAATACCTGACACTAAGTCAGTGTCCAAAAGTTATGATGCAAAGAAATGGGTGAGTCTGAAGCTATAATTTTATACAATAGTTGTTGATCAAGTGCAGTATGTGTGTGGGACTCCCTATGAACTGCTGTGTTCAAAAGCAGAAAATGCAGTGCTGAGTTTTAAGAGAATTAGCATTCAATCCGGTGTGCAAAAATTAGCAATTTATATCAAAACTCCTCCATAATCTCTAACACTAGATTCAATACAGTCAGTCATTTAAAAATAATAATCCATTACCTTAGGAAATTAGATACATATTATTTTAATGAATAGTATTTTACAAGTTGATGTTTATAAGTATGTAAAATACAACTATAAAATAGTCCCCCTTCTGCTTTCCTCTGTTCAAATAGTTAATATTTTCCTACCTTTACCTGGACTACCAACAAAATCCAACCAGTTGCACATTGGTTTAATCCTCAAGGAAAGGCAGGTGTTCACTAGAGAGAGAAAATTAAAAGCAGCCTAAGTGCTGAAACTCCCTTTGAACCACAGTTTAAGTTTTAATGGTTTTACAGCCTTTTCAAGCTGTCAATGGAAAAACGTGGCTTGACATTGAACACATACCAAGTCAGTAGCATAACTATTTTATAATGTCTGATTGGTCATTGAAAAAATAGTTTAAAATTCAATCCATGTGATGGAAACACCACTCAGAAAAAGACCATTCATACTGCACCGCTGCAAGAAAATCAGTTGCAATAGTTCCCAGCTCTTCCAGCACACAAGAACTTTTAAAGACCTAAAGTGGAACAGTTCCTAGAATATTGCATGTTGAGAATTATTACCATAAATTTTGCTATCATAAAATTCACCATTAGGAGAAGAAAAATACATAACACTATTTTTTAAACCTTTATGGGTTGTAATTTTTTATGTGTTAAGGGAAGATTTTCAGGTTTATTTATAGGAACTCTTTGGGAATGTCCATTCATAATTCCACTAGCTCATTCATTCATTAATTTAACATCAATAGGTTATATTGTTATATTATGTCTCCTGGTGAATAGAGGTTGCCTAAGTCATCCATCCAACTGGCATTTATATTAGTTGTAGATTTTGTATTTTCTTTGAAAGTCCATGGCAGGGCATTTATAGTTACAAAACTTCAGATTACCAAAAATAGAGCTGGTATGTCTTTCCACATACACCTACCACATAAATGCATCGCTCAACCCTCATCTGAGAAGTTTCTATTTGCAGTAGAAAGTGATTAATCCAGAGACCCAGATGTGGCAAAAGGGCAGAAGGTCTGAGACTGCAGAATTTCATCCTGAAGGAATGTATACACTGCATCCCTGACCCCAGGCTAAAGGATCCTTGCAGAGCAGGTTCTGAGGTCAGAGTTGGTAGAGGACTATAAGAAAATTAAAAAAAAAAAAAATTACTAGAAGAAAACAGTGTCCTCTAGCCAGAGCAAGGTCACTTTAGCAGACAAACTGATAGAAGTTGCAAACCTAAGCCAGTTCAGTCTCAGCATGGTAAAGCAATCGTTTGAGGCTGGAAAAGGAAGACTCTCAGATCCTTAGAAACCGGTAAGTTGACTGTGCTTTAGAGAAAGACCACATACACATCTAAGATGTTTGGGGCAGCGTAAATCGGTCTTGAAGGGTTAGAAAAGAAAAAAGAATGTGAAGTTGGTTGGATAGAGAAGTGGGCTGGATCTGGAAGGAGTTTGGGGAGGGGGGATAAAATCAAAACACTTTG